>NC_067292.1:13119500-13456000 GCF_020740795.1 Apus apus | reverse complement strand
GATTTGAAGTAAAGCTTTCTCAAGTGGCAATTTAAAACCAAAACAAAACCAACCATACCACAAAGCCAAATCCAGTAAGACATTTTTGTGACACAAAATTCCATTACTCATTCACTAAGTTCCTCTAAAAATATAAGCATAAATTTCAGTCTGTATAATTAACAAGTCCTGTTACTGCCAACGCTTTTAATTTTGCAGATATTATGTGAAGCAGGAGGAAAAAAGAAATCACCTTCAGAACAATTAATAACAGCTAGTTTTATGGAAGAAAAACAAATGACAGTTCCAGCAGCTCAGGTAGAGTCCCATCTAGCTGGAGTGAAACAGAAGTGTGCCTGGTTTGATCCAGATGAACTGTTTATTGCCTTGGCTTGTTTTCTTACTCGTCTGAACAGTGGCAAATGAAGTGTTTAAAACTGACTCCTGTAATACTTCATTACAACTGAAGCACAGTACCTCTGGATTGTATTCTCTGCACCTCATAAGACTGTTTTGTGTACAAAGCAGCAACTCAACTGATGAGCAAAAGGCAATGCAAAGATAAACTAGATGACCAGAAAAAAACTTATCTCCAGTCTTACTCAAATCTTTCTTTTAGCATTTTATAGACTAGCAAGGAAATACTAGAAGTGTAAGCAATAAAATGTGACAGCAGCCAAAAAGATATGAGAAAGAAACAGGAGGAAGGATGCTGGCCATTCTTTTGCTCATCAATGCAAGAGGAAAAACTGATATAGTTCAGAAACCCCACCAGAAAAAATATGATAATTATCTGCAAAAAAATATCTTTCTCCATCATCTATATTCTTTTTACAAGGGCACGCAGAGATAGGACAAGGGGCAATGGCTTTCAACTGTAAGAGGAAAGATTTAGGTTAGACACTGGGAAGAAATTCTTCACCAACAGGGTGGTGAGACACTGGAATAGGTTGCCCAGGGAGACTCATTGCCCCTCCTTGGAAGTGTTCAAGGCCAGGCTAGATGGGGGTTTGAGCAACCTGGTCTAGTGGGAGATATCCCTGCCCATGCAAGTGAGCTGGAACTAGATGATCTTTAAGGTCCCTTCCAACCAAAACCATTTTATGATTCTGTATGTTCAGCCAATCAGACATGCAGATGACCATATTCTCTTCACATAAAATATAATAAATACCAAAATTAGTTCAAGTGATAATGATAAGGCCAGTTGGGACTTGTTGGGGTATCTATGAAGTGGATGTTTTAATTTTTATGAATATCTTGTCTTGAGCTTAATGTCCTTGAGCCTACTAGAGAAAATCCAGCTAGCAGTTAATATTAGTTTGCCTAAGGAACTCGCAAAATACAAGCAACTTTTATTCAAATTGTTTGCCTGCACCAATCTTTGCTACATCACTAAATATGCAACGTTTCGAAGTATTATTTTAGCAGAAATGCATATTGTTTAGGCAAAACTTACATTCTGACAAGTCTTTAGTTTTTTGTGTTAGGTTATTTCAGTTTGTAGTTTAAAACCCTTTTACACGTTTCAGGTATCTGAAAGAAAAACACTGTCTACCACATGCTTTGCCTGCTCAGCTCTCTATGGCTTCTTGTACCTACAGAGGAGAGTTCTGATGTTTTGTTGCCCTGCCCAGAGAGGAAGGTGACAACCAGCAGTGTTTGCATCACCCACTAGTTTCTAACAACTACAAAAAAAGGAGGTTGTGCTTAGGCTCAGGTGAAGGCCACCTGAAATGATATTTACTCTTACCAACTTCTGTCATCTTCATGGCACTTTAGCTTTGGTTTATTATAGTGACTATGAAATGGATGAAAAAGTAGAATTTAACCAAGCAAACAACCACTCAGCAATGAAAATCATCCTCTATTTCAGACAAGCTTGGTCAGGCACTAATTTTTACTGCCAAGATAACAATGTCTACTGCATCAGCCATATACATGTATTACCAAGGATAAAGCTGATTTTGACCATGATAATGTTAATATAGATTTGGATCAGTCAGCCTTATCCCAAGTATTTAAGACTGCTGTATTTGGCTGTCTGCTGTACTGCTTTTCTGGACACATCACATTCAAGGAATACTCTGCAATCAGCCTAGTAATGACTCCTAGGGATGAAGAGTCAAATGTTTGCAGGTGCTATTTTATGCCCTGGCTCCATTAACAGGGAAGGTTTGCGAGAAGCAGTTTTTGCATGGTCCTGATAAATTGCTTGCATAGGTGCACTTTTTGTACTGGCTGCAGATGTTTACCTGAATCAGAGGTTCATGAAATCTGACAGAGATGACTTCGAGGCCTCTGTGCATATACCTGATGTATGCAAATAAAATTAATATACTAAATATAAACCATGCTGGGGCAGCAAGTACTAAATTGCTTTGTTTCCAGGTACAATGCCAGTTCTATTTATGTGACTCCCTCAGATTTTTTTAATATTCTGTACTTTTATGTTATTTTCTCTAAAAAGACAACTTCAGGTGTTTCCCTACATTTCTTGTGATTGCAAGAGTTAGTCATATAATCAGAGAACAGTAATATTATCAAAAAAGGAAGTGGGTTCTTTTTTACTGAAGGACAGTAAACTTGATTTATTTCAGCAAAGTCCCACCAAAACAGTGACCAAATATTTTCTCTCAGATAGTTGAAACAGAAGTAAAATTAGAAAAAAAAGAGAGCACTACAAGTAGCAAGTTTGGAATAATAGTTATCTACAGGACATCTCTACAAGTTCACTGTTTGCATCTGTTAAAATCTATAGACCAGTCTCAGCCTCCCAATCCTCTACGTTCTTTTCTTCTCTTCTTGTTTTTTTACTCACCAGCATTTCACCATGACCACTTGATTCTGTCAAGACAGTGTTTCCACCAGCACCTACTCTAAAATATCCTCCTGATTTATTATCATGTGTAGAGCTTTATTATTCCTACCAGCAGTATCTGGAAACCATCTCATGGCCTTATTATCCAGACTTCCCTTTAGCAGCCCATTGCAGTATTTTTCTATAGGTGTGTGTGCTTCAGGAGATAGCCCTCTAAGCAAGCTTCAGCCTCTTTTCCTGCTGCTTTGTCAGAGAACTGGCATTAGTCCTACTAGAGAAACAGCATTGCAACTTCTCTCTAGTTCCTCAAATCCCACACCAGGTTTAGGGAGCAGAAAAGTAGCTATGCCACTAAACTGGAAACAACTGGTAGAAGCTAAGAGGTGGAAAGGGCTCCTTGAGGTCCTGCCACCATTTGGCCCTTTGGCACAAATCAATTTTAGCAAGTTCAGGGCACCCACTAGAGTTAATGAATACAGTTGCAGTTTTTAATGGTAGGTATCTCACATTCAGTTTCAGTAACTATGCAGCTAAAAAACACATGCAAAAGAAAGCACCACTAATGATCAAATAAGACATTCGGAAACAAATTGATCAGCTAATCACAGACAGGATGTTATTTGTTTAGCTTATTTCAGTTTACATTTAGTCTTATTCAAAGACCTATTACTTCTCTGTATTTTGACAGTATGACAACATCCTACTTCATGGCATCGAGAAGAGAGAGAATGTTTTGGGATTGAAACAAATATTCAGAATTGGAACTAAAGGAGCTATGAGGAATGAGTAAGATATATCTTGAAGAGAGTTTACACAAAGTCAGAGTTCAACTTCTGTGCTAGTTATAACCTTAACTAATATTTTCTCAAAATTCCATTTGTAACCAGAGAGTAGAACAAGGAAAAAAAATCACTGATGGCAGGAAACAATTATACTCTCAAAGCTGTGTATGTGTGCTGTAAATAACTGTAGCACTTCTAGTAGAAAATTAGTATCTTAATATCTGCTGCTTGTAAATGAGGTGGATCTGGTCCCCTGGTACCACTGGATCAGACAGACAAGTAAGCAGTTAAGAGGGTATTTAACCCCCCAAGCTGGACAAGTTTTATGTTTTGGATGATGTAAAGCCTCCTGTCTGATCCAAATGTTGCAGCACAAGTTAGTTGAAAAGATCAAATCCATTAAAAAAGTCATTTTTAGCTCAGAAATTAAGAGAAAAAAGTAAGGGATATTTTCATTTCTCTTCTATATTGCAAAAATATCACAGCACAATTTCAGAAGGCTGCATCCAGCAGCTGAAAGATGCTGTATCCCCTACATCTTGTACTACTGAAGCAGTTTTTCTCTCATTAACTATTTCTAAGTTGAGGGATCAATGATAAGCATCTTTAACTGTCTGAAGTACATACTGAGAACAGGGGAAAAAAAACTATTTTATGTGGCCCAAGGGGTAAGAATAATAGGATGAGGCAGAAACCCTGTCCTCTAAGGTACTTTAAAATGGATTAAACAGTTGGAAATTTGCTGAAAAGAACTATTCTGTATTGACACAGGAACAAACAAGACAATGATGTAATTCAGTCTTGTTTATTTAGAACATTTTTAATTCTATGAAATCTAGTTTTTATTTGATGAGGAATAATAGCTTGTTCTATATTTACATATATAAATGTTTTGTTGAAGTGTTTTCCTACCACTTCCATCCTGTCTTACATTTCATTCTGACATGTTTTACTTCATTGAAAGACCAGACTCAGGTACTTCTCAGGAGGAAGAGTTTAAAAGTATGTGTATACAGACTCAAGCTTAGCCTGTTTATAAACTCATTCAGTGAACCAGGCAGAATGGGCTGCTTATGTGCACTATTTATTTCACTAAATATCGCATTCACCTTACTTGAGGTAATTGGTATTGTCCTGCTAGACTGCCTGAATTTAAACTCAAGGAGTTTGTCACAGGAAAGGGAGTCTGTAACTTATGACAGAGATAAGAGATATTTCTGAGAGGAAACAAGGAGGAAAGCTGCTCATCTCTTCTCCATGCCTTGCCCCAGAGGGTCATACACACCATTACTAATGTACTAAAATGCTAAGAAAAAATATCATTGCTTCCAGCACTGCTTCTGAACAGCAAGTAATATCCACATTTTAGCCAGACTGAGTTTTTCACTTTGAGATACATACCCTCATTTATATTTACCTAAGTTAGATATTTAGGTATGGCCAAGCTGTATTTTACCATTCTGTAAGTTCAATTTACAGTGACCCCTTCTAAAAATACACATAAAATGTGCAAATATATGCATATGCAATTTTTTTGTCCAAGAGAAAAAAACAGACCTAATTAAAATGCTATGTTCTACATGACTAAATTTTAAAATAAAGTCTTACAACCAGGTGCATTTGACACCATAAACCTAAACCATTGGCCTAAACCACACAGCCACATGTTCAAAGTGCATATTTCTGTGTGGAAATCACTGTGCACAAATACAGAAGTACCATTTAGGCACAATTGTAATAGCTCTGCACCTTTTTTTAATTTTCAAATAGAGGCCCTTATCGCCAAATAGTTATGGAAGAAAACATACAGCTAAGGGGAGCAGCACAAATACACCAGGCTGCTGGTTAAATCCAACAAGGAACTAAAATTGTGCCTAATATTGTGCCTAATACAGTAGGTCAGCAAAGAAAACAATGTGCCAATACTTGTACATTATTTCTCTGTAACACAAACCACTTTTACATGAAAAAATCCCAATCAAAAAATCTACAGAGTTAAGCCAAACTAAAAGGTTACATCTTTCCAGGATGCATGAGCTTTGGTTCACACCTTGCTGACACTGCTAGGCTGCTTCTGGTCTGGAAAGACTCTCAGAGCCCCACCTCTGCTTTGAGATGGCATATAGCTCCACACCTACTATACAAGCATTCACTATAAACTGTTCTCACAGGGGGAAAAACCCAGAGGGCTGCTGTTGTGGGATGACAGTTTGCTTTTGGGATGAGCTCTAATAGCAGTAAGAAAGATAAGGCCACTCAAATGCAATGATGAAGTGTTCAGCAGCTCCCCTACAAAAGACAAATGACTGCTCAGGGTAGACTGGTGAAAGGTGGCTGTTGTGCTGCCTTGAAGGGGTTACTGACCAAGGGCCAGGCTTGCACTCTCCAGCTCACAAGAAACCATGCTGTCCCAGGACTCCACTCAGCAAAAATTATTCATAATTGCCATCCAGCAGAGTGGAAAGCTCAGTATATTAGCAAAGATGATGAGGAAGGCAAAGTTTACACATACATACTGATAGCACTAATTAGAGACTCTTAAGCTACTTTCCTATTGCAGGAAAAGATGCTATTTTCCATTAGAAGAATAAAAGGTAGTAGTAAGTATAAAGTTACACCACATACCTGAGGCCTTTCAAGAATAAGCTAAGCTGTATAAGCACCATTTAAGCAGTATTTTGGGGGCTGGTGCACAATGTGTTTCTCATTCCAAAAACCATAATTTAATAAATCAGTATTAAAAAAATCTCAAGGAAAAGAATACAGTGCATGTTACTATACCAGAACAGGGGTTTATCTGTTCTTATGATATCTGAATAGGCATCAACAAGGAAAAGCAGATTTTAGGAGCTGAATTACTTAACAAGCTTTCAGGCAAGCCAGATTCCTACAACCTTACATATTTTATTAATATTATCCTACAGAAAAATAGGTGCTGACTTCAAAGCAGTTAACACAAGAGTCAAAGTTACTGATACCTAGGAAAGACTTCCACAAGTTCTCTACTGTTCGACACAGTGAAAATAAAGTGAATGAAATTATCACAATCCAATCTTTGAAATCCCTTGACAGATGTACAATTCAGTGAATACAATTCATTAAAACCTAATTACGAAAAGTCAATAGTGCAATTTAGCCCAAACCAAAACTTACTGTAATACACTGAACATTGGAAAGCCGAGGTCCTTATGAACAGGGCTTCAGTGACATTGTGTATTACATCTTAGAGTGCCTCTGTACAGAAATTAGCACAGGCTGCCTGACTTCACTCAAAAAGGATATTACAATAAGTAGCCCTAGTAATAGTGCATCTGTAAACACCCACTTCTCAAGGATGCAATAAAAAAGAAAACAATGCTACTAACAATAGTTATAAAAAACCTAATTTAAGAAAAATCAAGTACTCCAAACCCAAGTACATACTCTTCAGTGCTCATTACTTTAGTTGCTGCTTGCAGAACTAAATGGCCACATTTTGCTTTAGTTTTATACCAGGACATCCAAATGACATCTCTGACAATGTCAGAACAAGTGTTTTCTGGCCTATAGCCACTATTTTCCAAGAAAATCAGAATTGATTCAGTGATAGTAAATAACTGTTTTTGAAATTGCTGTAAAATTCAACCACTAACGTATTTCAAAAACATTTCAATTGCCCTATGATATAAAGAAAACTACCACAACAACATAAAAAAAATTAAAAACTATGAACTAGTACACAAAGATTGCTCTCAAGTGCTCTGAAACTATATACTGTGACTTATCTGTTTTTTGTAATATTTGGGTATATAATTTTAATCCATGTGTCCATCCCTCAGACTAACAGGACTGATGGATCCTTTGAAGCCACATGACTACCTGTAAACACCAGCTTATTGCCAATACTTTGCATAGGCTGGTTTATCCTCTGGCCAGCTGACCTTATTTCCATTATGTGTGCTCCACCTACCCACAAGAGCAGGAAACCCACCACCCAATATAGGAGGAAAGAACTACCAGCTAATTTCTATGTCTTGCTTGAACTTCTTTAGTAAAACCTTTGCGAGTTACAGGGCCTCAATCTCCAGGTAATTCTGCAGACTTCCCTTCAGAAAAAAACACATGCTGGCAATCAAACAATTCAGTCTATATCCGTAGTAGTGACTTGCTCCTGAATGTGGACAGGAAGAACACTAAGGGGTTCATTAATTTAATAATTGGAAACAAATGGGCAAAAATAACTTGTGGATCCCCCTAGCCTTTAAAGGCCTAAAGGTTACCTCTGTGTGGTATTAGACCCTGGCATCGTATGGATCTATGTACAGATCCTCAAAAGACAGTTCTACATCTCAGCCATGGCATTATCCTTCACTCAAAAATGTAACAGTCATCTGTTTTACTAGCAGGAGATAAATGTGAAACCAACTAATCAGATGCTGATCTTTCAAGAAGCAGGTTGCTGTTCTGCCAATACACTTCAGTGCTGAGCTGGTTTAGGAAGCAGCACAGTGTCCACCCTCTGTAGTGGAAGTTTAAATTACTGAAATTGCAATAGAAGAAAGCTGTGTAACTAGAAAGATTTTGAACACAGGCCTTAAAAATTTATCAGTCTCTGACAGATGAAAACTAAACTGCAATTAGTTCACATGTAGAGATGAAAAAAAAACTCTAGGATATTAACACAGGACTCAAGAGACATGGATTTAGTTTCAAAATGTAGTTTCAGTGACTCATGCTACAGAACACAGAAGTTCATGCTAACACTGCTTTAAGGTGATGCTTCTACGTGGGGCAGTAGACAGCACAGCCAGTGCAGGATACAAAATGTATCCCATAAGCAGCCCTCAGGCAATACAAGATGTGTGGTGTTTCATCTGCATTCACAGGCAATCCAGAGACAAAGCTGAAATCAGGCAAAGCACTGTGCCACCACCCATGTGCTGTTCTTAATTTTCATCTTAGCATGGTCTTCACTAGTTAGAGTATCTCTGTAGTCTGTTGACTGTGTGCCTCAACCATCTACAACTCATGAATCCAATAGTAATACTTTATGATGCAAGGATGTTGTGAGAATTATGGTATGTTTGGGTAATATACACTGAGGCCACACAATCACCAAACAAAACTTATAATTGAAATAAAGGAGGCAAATGACACCATTTTCTTCAGCATAATCTCCTTGGGGCCACATCAACAACTTGCATCTGCTTCACTTAATTTCCCAATAGCTTTTTTTTTGAAGGATCCCAAGATTTTTCCCCACATAACCAAAAATATTCATCTGACACACTGTATCCTATTTATTTTTATCCGTGTCAGTGGAAGGAAAACCAACAAGAAGGTGGCACCATATTCTGGCAGTCATTAAGCCATTCTAGCAGAGGCTCTACCAACTGTCTGACATTTACATACATTTATTACGTTTAACTAACCAAAGAGATGACACACACAAAACCCCAAACAAGACCAAATAAAACACCACAAACCATCACCAATGTAACCAAATCTTAACATAAGCTTTTGCTAGTTTCTCTCATAAGCATGCTGCTTTATACAGTTCGAGCTAAGAGTTAAAATAACCTCTAATAAGGAGGAATGAGGATCTAAAAGTGATACATTGTGAAAATGTGTTAAAAAGATAACATTCCTGTGCTACCTTTAATTGCAATGAAAACAGCATATAAACTAATGAGCTATAACATTTGGAAGAAGGGACTTACAAGGGCAGAGATAACAAAAAAACTGTAAGAGAACTCAATGTTGCTAATTCTTCACAGAAGGTCAAGTCCTTCAAGAACTCCAGGTAAGTACTTGCCAACAGTTTTCATAGCAACATATTAGACACAACAGAAGAAACAGTGTTAAGCTTTGAGTCCGAAGATATATTTCAGTGAAACTCCATGACTACTCAAGGAAAGTGTTGTAACAACCTAAATCTGTGTTTGCTATCCAAGTTAGAAATACTTGGTATACACCTTGGAAAAAGTGAATTGAGAAAAATGCTTCCTCCTCACATAGTTCCATAGGTGCTATCATTTCTGTTTAGATGAAACAAATACTGTGCTGAAGGACTGATGCTGTCCACAGGCTAAAAGTTCATATATGCCAGCACTACTTCGTTTCAACTATTCTCATAAGGTTTTTGGGTACTCTCATCAAGTTCTCACTAGCTTGGGTGCCTTCTGACCTGCATACAGAGAACAGGACCGCATTTTGCTTTCCAATGTGGGCAAAAAATTGTCTCCCACACAAAAGCTGAGATTCAAGAGCATTTTAAAAAGTTAGCTTAGAGCTTCTGCTTACTTATAGGAAATTCCTATTCAGTATGTATGAAAGCCCTTAAGTTTTCCCCAATAACAGACAAAACAAAACCTAAGCCATAAACAGCTCTAGAGGCAGCAGCAATACTAGCAACAGCCTCTCTTCCATGAGACTGTCACACAAAATAGTGTGTGCTACACTGAGCAGCAGAATGAGAAAGCCAGTCTTCTCAGGTGGTCTTGAGGCACACATGAAAATGCCTTTTCCCTGTTATGGTTGGGTAGGGCCTGACTAAAAAGTATCGAAGTATCCCCGCTTCTAAATATAATTCAGATAACCTACACTGGACTTCAATACTTACACCACAAAACTCCGAGAAACAAGGATTTCAAGATTAAATAACTGGAACTAACCAGGTAGTATTAAAACAAACAACTAAGCAGGTTTTATGAGCCATTTATATACCTGAAATATATGTAGTTGCATATGCTAAATATTTTACATATTAACTCATATCTGAGGTGCAAAAAGGGTTATGAAATTAGCACTTCAATTCTGGGTTTCTCTCAGAGTATCCTTTGATAAAACAAACTCTTTGATCTATTGGGAAGGGTCTACAACATCTTTTAAAGAGTTTTGAGATGTCAATATTAAATTGTAGAGGCTGCAAAATTCTGTTTTAACAGGAAGAGAACATATTATTTTTAAACAAAACATTAATAATAAGCCTATTTGGCAACTGTTGGTTGTGCAAATAGGCTTTTGGACCATACGACAAAACGTAGCAGAAAAAATTGCTCATATAACCAAAGGAACCTTGGTAAGAATATGCTTCTCCTGAGAAGTCTTTTAGAATATGACACTGGCCTCAAGGGACTTCAGAAGCAAATGTTTTTTGACTCAGAGAACATATCTAGACATGCCTGCATCACTGAAATAGCCAAAACCAGCTCCTCTGCATTGCTTCATTGCACTGATCAAGCTATTCAGAATATCCAGCAGCTGGCAAATGCCCAGAAGTTGTTAGGGTATGTAAGTACCAGTACATAAGTCCACAAACTTCCATGGTACACAGTCACTGAAAATTAGGAAATGGAAGCTGATAAATTCCAAGGGCAATACTGAATCCAGACTTTTAACACAACACTGCATTTTTTGTCCAAATGTAAAGAATCTGCAAGTTTAGGACCCACTACTAACACTCAGCCATTTTTTCTTTCTCCTCTCTGGCCTTCTCTTTATTTCTTCTCTCCCTTCATTTTCACAGACTCACTCACTCTGCACTGCTGTTTCTGACTCAAGAATTCCAGAAAACTAACCCTCCAGAGCATGGCAAAAAAAAAAAAACAACCACAAAATTGCTCCAAGTTAAACAGCTCCCTGCTGTTATGTGAAAACAAGAGTTATGTGAAAACACTTCATATTTCCTCCACATTTAAGCAGTGTTTGAAACGTTTTGGCATCATAAAATAGTTAGATAGTTAATCGTTAAAAACAGTGAATAGATAAGAAAAGCACAATATACTTTGAGAGAAAAAGAAATATTGCAGGAAAAAAACCCAATCATATGACACATAGGGAAGCACAAAGCAAGAATACAGCCTATAATGCTTCCAGTTAATGCAGTAAGATGTAAACCACTAATAATTATGTACAATAAGGTACAACACAGGGACTAAAATCCAAAATAATCTTAATCATGGCTTCACAAAACTTCTCAGTAGCAGTGTTGCCATACTTAGGTATTTCTGTTACTTGAAGATTTATTTTTGTAATACGTGAGGATGTTTTCCAATTTGTCTCCAAGTCAACTCAATTGCAACACAACAAACTTGAATTAAACATGATTGCTTCTTCTTTCCAAGCCAGGTATTTTACCTGTGCTGTGGCAACTCTGATAATCAAACCTCCTTCATCTGAGGACAAACTGTATTTTCATGAAGGTTGGCTTCTATCTGGATCATATTTTAATTTGCTACCTTTTGGAAGATGACCAATGTCACTCAAAAAAATCTCAAGAACAACTGTTCAATTGCATAATTACTTTAGTTTATATATAAATGTAGTTTCATTTGCTAAATTTGCTGGAATTATTTGGCTCAGCTTTAAGGCAAGATCCAATCTCTGATTGTACTGGGATTACAGACTCTCCTTAAACTTCCTTCTGAATAGGCCATATTTTGATAAACTTATTTAAACTATAAAGGTTGAGGTAAGATGGAATAGGGGCTAAACTTCAGGCAAGTACCCAGGAATTGAAATGCTTAAGTACTTCAGAAAATTTGGACCCAGAATACTATTGCTTTTAAAATCCTCAGTAGATTAAGGACAATATTCTTTCTAGTAACCAAGTTCCCAATTACTCTTTTGTTGCTCTGGAAATACTCCAAGAAAGACTATATAGTTGTCTGTTTTCTCAGAAGTAGCTAGTTTTTCCACTTTCATACATCTGTTTATTGCAAAAAAGTTAACCTAAAACCAAATTGCTCACAGTTTCCTGAATATCTATAATTAGCTAAACTAATTTTAAAACGATTATTTATCAAGAACTCATGAATGAATTACCTACTCCTCAAAAATTCAAATGTGTGAGAAAGATTCCTCTGAAAGAGTAGCATAGAGAACAGTCTTTTTTATTAATCAGCAACCAGCTCCAAGATTATACTTCAACTGATCATTTTGCTGCCAGCAGCAAAATAAATCAGACTCCCCTGAAGTAAGTTTGTCTTGGTAAGGTTTCAAGATAACAGATTGTGACATAAACCTCCTCAATTTTATACATTTGCACTGCTTTGCTTTTTTAAATAAACACCTCCATTAAAATGTTTATCCACTAAACTTAAAGAACACTTTCATCCCAAATACAAACATTGTTTTTATATAGATGAGGTGGATGACTATGTATATACATAAGAACCTCAGTCAGCTTCTTGATATCACAAGCCAGCCTCCACAAACTTATGCATGGCTGAACGACAGTTTTGTGTCCCCATGAAAAAAAATACATCAGATACCAGATACCTACTAATCTTCTTAATTAGTTGTTTCCCACTTTTGAAAGAAAACAATAAGCATATCTCAGGTTTAGACTTTTCCTACAAGCAACTAATTCTTTTACCCATCAAAACATTCCCTCCCTGAAATCTAGCAATATAATATGCACTTGCAATATTATTTTCACACTTGTGATGAAAGAAAGTTGTTGTTTTCACACTTCGAAGAACCCACCAACTGTCCAGACCCTAGAGCCAGCACTTTATTAGTCACAACTGATTCTAAGTGGCAGTGATGACCAAGAAAATGAACACTGAAACAGATGTCTCTAAATGAACTGGAACACGTGTCCTAATGTTCAAATACTCAGAGGTCTTGAAAAACTGTGACATCACCTATGGGTTGTTCAAGGATTGTCCAGCTCAGCCAGCCTCTATTTGTGTGTGTTGGTTGAACTGAAATCAATATCCAGGGCAATTTTCCATTATTTGACCATCTGCACTCCTAAGTATTTATCTAATCTTCTAAGACGGTAAGTCCATCTATAACATGACATGTACAGGTCTTATAGCAAGATACAAGTTTCTATTTTATAACAGGTCTTTGGTTCTCCAAGTATTGTTTTAAAGGGTCAGGTGTCAGGAATAGTCTGAGAGAACAATTAGGGTGAGAATGTTTCTGATCTGGGAAAAAAAAACAAACTTGAAGCACTGAGCCAGCGGCACTGATTCTAGATGTGAGGATTACCACTAGATCAACTGGGAATTTGGAATAATGAAATAATTGCTCAGCATTTAAAAAGCGCTTGTTTCCATCACCTCAAGTGAGGGACATCTTCCTTTCCCTGAAACTCCCAAGATATTTCCGCTCTCTCTCCAAGCTATGGGAAGCCTATTTCCCAAGGATGATACAGCTCTTAACATTCTTCACTATCACTGTCTTAGTCCTGGTTCTGATGTTTGGGGGAACAAAGGTGCACTGTCTAGTGGTTCATAGTTGGGAATCCCATTTGCTTCCTACAGATCATCTGACTTGTTTAAAGGAAAAGTAGTGAGAAGTCAAACTATGGGACTTAAGCAGAGCAAAAGAAGTGAATGGCTCTGGAGAACTGCAGGACTAGCTCTAGCCCACACCATGATCTTATGAAAAAACCATGCAAATTGGCAAGCTGTTAAACCAGCATTTTCATCTTTATCAAGTTCAAGTCTACCATTTCCTACAGTTTATACATAATCAAAATTCTAAATATACTGAAACAAATTTCAGAATACAGGTATATAGGCTAATTTCTAATTGTCATCCAAAAGCTTTTTAAAATGAATTTATCCATCTACCAGTCTTGGTGTTTCTGTGGAAAACAGAATATCAACCTCAGTGAAAAAATAATTTAAGGACACAATAGCTTCAGAGACAGGCTAAAAAGGCTATAATAAATTTTGTCACTACTTGGAACAGACAAAAGCAAAATCACCAAGTTCCTTTAATTTATCTCTAAAATACCCATGTTTGCTATAAAAAAAAATGGCCACATGATTCAGGTTCATGTACACATTAAGGAAACAGAGCCAGCTAACAGAGAACTACTATTTAAACAACCATTTCTTTTTACATAAAAAAAATAATTCCTTGAAGATTTTGGAGGTCACCAATTCCTTGTGGTTCTATAGATTTGTTTAGTTTGTAAAAGTGTACAGAATCTGTCTCTGGCATTTAATTAAGGGAATGCAAAAATAAACAGACAATAATTAGCTATTCCTATTCTAAGTGTTGGTTCTTTTTTGTTACTCTAAGGTAAGCGATGATATTCCTACAACTTAAACAAATGTTGGCCATGATTTTTTTAAGTCTTCTTGCTAGCATAGGTTCTGCTGAGCTTAAATCTATACCCAGTTGCAGAACCTCACCCCAGCAGGCCACAGAATACAAGGCATTTGCCATAGCACCAGACTCCAAGAACCATCTGTGGTCTTCAATGAAATAGAGCCATGTTTGGCTGACAGGGAATTTATACCATCTATTTCAGGTAGGACTCAGGGCATGGGAAGCTAACAGCTTTGATGGACTCTACAGTCAATGGTAAGAGGCATTTCAGTTCATCATCAACTCAACTAAGGTAAGATGAATTTCATCTCTAAAACTGGATGAATGCTTCAAATCCTGTTTCTAGAATCTAGAACTATGGCTTATATGAGACTCCAAAAACCAAACACCAGAGATAAAGCTGAACCGCTCAGCATAGGATCCTAGGAAGCATTTAAACAAAATCATGAGATGCCCAGAGCTAACCAAGAAGAAATGCAGAATAAAAGGAAGAAATATTGGTAATTCCAACCTCTCTCAGCATCTAGCATCTATGTCAGGACAATTCTAGAGCTCCAGAATCCACTCAGTAAGGCAAACAAGGTTATTAGTACTGATGATCTTTCCCTACATATTGGTTATAGTTCTGGTTCTTTTCCCTAGCTAAGAGCTCTATAGATCTAGGGTTTTAAGTGACTGTCATATCCAGGAATACAGCTGAGATAATTGTTGCAAATGATGCTCAGTTTGCTGAATTCCTTAATTATTGGATCATAGAACTGAAAAGTAGGAAACAAACCCCCAAAACAAAGGAGCAAAACAAACCAGAAAAGAACATGTCCTTGCTATACATATTTAATGAATCAGTGAAAATATTCCACACAAAGGCTCAGAGTTAAATTGAAAGTGTGTGTATGATAAATGGATATAATACTGTCTATGTAATGGGTTTCCTATTTAAATTTTGTGAGGATTTAATCAGTTGGGCACAGCTGTGCAGGATGCACCGTAGACTACATTGAAAAATATGTAGACATGTACATTTATCTGCTACAAATTAAGCTCACTTAGAGGTGGTCTTAATGGACCATGTAGCAATCATTACAAGCATAAATTTTCAACTGCATGTTTCTAGTGAATTTGCTTTGAAAAAATTAATGTTCATCCTTAGTGGAGCACAGTAATAAATGGAAGTACCCTTAATCTGTTAACCACTAATAACCTAGCAATTATTCATTATGAACCCCATGCTGTATAATGTATGTCTGTTACAATTTTATTAGTGGTTCTTTACTTAACCTGCAAAGGTATAATTTTTATTCCAACATACACCCGGTAATTATATGATGTTTTAAGTTATGTGCCAGTAAATTCACAGAAAGCCCTGTCCCCTTGGTTTATTTTAAAGCATCTGTACAGTAAAGGGTTGTTAAGGACAGTAATCATTTATGACTTTCAGTTCTACAAAAGGCAGCAACACCCACCTTAGAGATCAAAAAAACTATGACTATTGCAATACAACACATAAATAAGCTACACATTATTTACCATGGGAAACCAATAAAGCTGCAATCCAAGTGAATCAGTGACCCATTTGGAGCTTACTAGAAGGTCACAGTAGCTCTAAGTTCTCCTACAGAGATTGTCACTTGAAGCCACTGGTATGGCAGTTCGAGGCACCTATCCTGAACCATCACTGGTTTTCATAGATAAAAAGGAGACCATCTCCATTCACTGAAGGGCCCTTTTTCACCCAGACACTGCACTGTTGACCAGAATACAAACTTCCAAGCTGCCAAGGAGGAAATCCGGGCTTTTCAGTACCTTCTGCTGGCTTGCCTTTTTTCTGCCCTCCAGCAGTCAAAAAGGACATTATTTGCTCCAGGAAAGCAGACTAACTCCATCAACATTCATGACTAAACCACAGTGGAACTTGGAAATAACTCAAGCCAGCAATAGAGAAAATTATTTTTGTGGACAACTAACTTCATAGGGTCTCAAACCCATTAATTGACATTTTGGCATTCAGTACCCTAAATATTACTTAGAATCATAGAATGGTTAATGTTGGAAGGGACCTTCAAGACCATCAGGTTCCAGCCTCCCTGGTATGAGCAAGGACAGCTTACACTAGACTAGGCTGCCGAAGCCTCATCCAACCTGGCCTTAAACACCTCCAAGGAGGGAACATTCACAACCTCCCTAGGCAACCTATTCCAGTACCTTACTGCCCTCATGTTGAACAATTTCTTCCTGATGCCTAGGCTGTATCTCATCTCTTTCAGTTTAAAACCATTACCCCTTTTCCTATCTCTACCCTCTCTGGTGAAAAGCCCCTCCCCAGCTTTCCTGTAGGCCCCCTTCGGGTACCAGAAGGTGCTATGAGGTCTCCTTGGAGCCTTCTCTTCTCCAGGCTGAAAAGCCCCAAATCCCTCAGCCTGTCTTCATAGCAGAGCTGCTCCAGCCCTTGGATCATTTGTTGAGGCAGTGGCCCTCCTCTCCATCCAGTCAAGGTCCATCTGGATGGCATCCCTTCCATATCAGTGGCTTCAAGTGACAATCTCTGTAGAAGAACTTACAACTACTCCACACAACTTGGTAAGATCAGCACACTTGTGAGGATGCACTCAATCCTACTGTCCATGTCTCCAAAGATGCCAAACAGCTCTGGTCCCAAAACAGAGCCCTGAGGAACAGCCCTCATCACTTGCCTGCACTTCAATACTGAACCACTGAGGCAATTCTCTGGGTGTGGCCATCCAGTCAATTACTCACTATAATTTCCCAAGTTTTCCTTCTTCCTCTTCCTAAAAATACGTTATTTTTTCCAATTGGTGGGAACCTCACCAGTCTGCCATCAGCTCTCAAATATGGTGGACGAGGCTTAACAACTGCATCCAGCAGCTCCCTCATGACCTTGTGGATGGACCCCAGCAGGTTCCTTTCCTTATTAGTTTTCAGGAACATCACGTAAACAGCATTTTTCAGGAAAAAAATATCATGTGTTACTAGTTCTTATTTTATGTCAAAACCATCTAACTAAGGTTCTATAATACTTTCCTTCCTAAAAACTTACTAGTTCCTTTGCCAGCTTAACTGTTCAAACTGCAGTTTTCCAACACACTTTGTCTTTGATCAATCACCAAATATTCCCTCCAGTTTTAACCAAAACTGATGAGGACAGACGTTTCCTGCTATCGCCCTCTCAGAAGCAAGGAACTGCTACCTTCTCCTGCACTTGAAATACTCTCTTAGCTGACACTCCTGCCAAGAGCAGCAATCTGACTGAAACACAAGAGGTGGGGACCAGCAATGCCAAAACATGAGGCATTCCGGGAAAGGGAGGCAGGGCATGTGCCCAGGGGTGTGTGAAGGGTGATCACTTAGTTACACTTCAGTCCAAATAAAGATGAGAACAAGAAAAGGGACAGCTACATATGGAAACAAGACAGTCAAAACTTTGATTATATGACTGGCTACTACATATGTTGTATACATAGTGAATACTTGAAGTTCAGTGGTTGATTGAGACAATGTCACATCAAATTCTCTAAATTGCTCTGAAAGATCCTTGTGTTGAAAGGTCAGCTGGTCATGCCACCTAAAGGCAAAAAGAAATTGCCCTAAGATTACGCATAGCAATTTCATTGCTCCATGCTCTTTAGCACTGTTTTCTAAGAATAGCTGCTTCAAAAGGAAGCTCTTCAGTGTCAGCCAGAGGCAATTGAATTTCACCCTAAAAGTGGCTATAGGCTTTGTGGAAGCATTTAGGGATATTAAATATTTATGTATTTGATTTAAATTCAGGACAGTAAAAGCATCCACTAGAATAGCTTCCATGTAAATATTTTTATTATTTACTACTACAACTTGAAGTATGGATACCCTGACAACATAAAATAGCACCAGAGACCAAATTCTTGGAAAACTCCTTTTTCCTTACTATAGTTAGTATGTTTTTATAACTTATTTTTCATCCCAAAATGGCCATGTCCAGGAGTCTAGCTTTTGAACAAGTAGGGTGTGCAAGATGACTCCCCAAAGGACCAGGCATATACAACTACTGATAGCTGGCTATCTTACAAGAAACAACATGCACTTCCCCAAAGTGCACAACCAGTAAGCTAAAAATTCTTTAAAATTAACTACATGTTTTTGAGATACAGGACAAAACCACTATATTTTCAACATGTAGTTAAAACAGTGTCAATATTATGCTTGGAGGAGATTTACTACCACATGGTATTTTTTCTCTTAATTTACGTTTGGTTTAAGTTTCAGTGTACTCTCTCTAGTGTTCATCTTGCATTCATCATTTCATTCCAGATACATCTGTATCATTCCTGAGTATGCAATTCTCTCTTCTCCATGTCAGCTGAGACAAGCTGATATGACCACATTAACACTGAAGAAACTGTACACTGCATTTCTGGAGAAGTTACTTATAATTTGCTGCTGCCCTGTGTTTCTTGATAGTATCCAATCAGGCAATAATATGGGAGCAATGTGTTGGAATGTGTTCTTAACTGCCTGCTAAAATCATGCAGACTTAGGTTATACTCAGACCCAGCTACATACCTACTGTTCCATTTCCATAAAGAACAGTGTTATTAACAGTCTATTTAGCAGAATTATAATAAAATCTGTAAAAAGGTAATGAATTATTTCCCCAGTGTAATGTAGCAGATTAGAGTGCAGAAACTAGTTATCCCAGAATCAAGAATTACATTATCTAGTGTTTAAAGTTTTATTTCAACTGTGTTCTAAACTGAAATAACTGTTTGCATTTAAACAGGCAGACCACCAAGTGGAGAACTATAGTCTTCCAAAAATAAATCCCTTTCACCATGTATAAGTTTCCCATAGAGTATTGTCTACAGTTTTATTGTGTCAGAGGAACAGAAAGAACAACTACAGTGATTTCATACCGTGTTAAATAAATAACTTTGAAAATGTCTGTTTCGGTTTTGTATGATGCCATTGAAAGCCATCACACAAGTAGGTAAAGGTACCAAGGCTATACTTTGTGAAAAAAATGTGTACATTTCTAGAACGCTACTGAAAACAAAGAATTTGCTTTGGAATATCAAGAAATAATTTAAGACTGGCCTTTGTGTAGTGCAGCAAAGACAGCATTGCTTCACTAAGGCACTGCATTTCAGCTGCCAAATGGTCAGTCAACTACTACTCCCAGATCACACCACTGAGAGTATAAGGACTCCAACCAGGCCTTTCTTCTCTATTTTTCTTTCATTTTTCCCCTTAAAGTTTTTTATTAAACCCTGTCTGAAATAAACACCTTTCTGATATAATCTGTAAAGTTTGGTATGGAAGTTATCACAAGAGCATAAATAACCCTCTGACAGCATGACTACTTCCTGACCAGAACAGTCCATGGACTGAAAGTTGTCCCTGTGAAATTAACTCTCCATTCCTAAACAAATGCTAGAATAAAGAAAACAGCAGGTCCACATCATAATACCCCTCAGGAAACTTATAAGGCATATAAGAAAAGCACTAACACATGCAATTTTTTGTTTCCTTGAAAGGCAACAGAAGTAACCAAGCCGGCTGAGTTGCTATTTTTTTGGCACTTTAGGGTTCAAGCAGTGGAAGTTTTTGACATCAGCAGACAGACAACTTCTAATAGCCTTGATGGTGGCCTTTAAAGCAATAGAGATTGTGTAGGTCAGTGACTTAGCAGTCAGGGTAACCTGTTGGTAATGGCAAACATCAGAGGGGAATGAGAAGACAGGTGGGGAGAAGGGATAGGAAGATTTAATTAGTGGTCAAAGCAGGCTTGGAGACAAGTCAGAGCTGGGAGATACAGATTCTATACTTTAGACCCACTGCCTGCCAGAAACAGGGACCTCTCAGAGGATTTTGCCAACAAAGTTCATTGAATCCTCTAATGTGATGAGGATTCCAAGGGAACAAAATACTTAAAGGTGTTTACAGCTATTGTCTATGTCTACATATATTTAGAACTCACCAAGTGATGAGTAATTAGCTCTTCCTGCTCCGCCACACACAAATGACACTTTCTTTGGGGAGCTTAAGTCAGAATGAAACCTTGGAGAAATAGAACATGTGAGCAACGCATTGACCGTATCTGATGCTCTTGAAAAGACAAACTAAAATCGTAATGTCCATGTAGTCAGGTGTCTGAGAGAAGTTGTGTTTAAGTTATTGAATAATCTGAAACAATGGTTTCAGTTTCCCAAGTGTTAAGGTGTCATTTCCACAAGGGGGAAACCAGGCAAAGCATTCAGCAAATGTTTCAAAGAAAGTGGTGTAAAAAGCACTTAGGTAGAATTGTTTCATATGAGCATTCAGGCTCATGGACACAAAGCAGAGGAGTTCCACATCTTTCAGAAGGAAATTCATCCAAATTGTTGCAATATAATTAAGGGAAAGCACTAGTTACATCTTCTGTGCCTCCACCTTACGGTTATCACTGCAGACATGGGGATTCCTTAGTTGAATAGTCTTTAAAGAAGGACTTTCATCTGGCCTTTCCACTGTGAAACCTCTTAGTCCTCAGCTAAGTCCTGTACCTACAGCCACACAGACATAAGGCAAGTCACTGAGGCTTGGCACTTAATTGTCTTACTCAAAACATGTTCTTTGCCCTATCTGAAGCAGTCCCAACATGTTTGTTCAGTGTTATGCTGCCTACTATCCTCCAGATTGTGTATTCCTTGGACTGTATCATATTGTATGTTTAAACATTCACTGATTCAAGGAAACACGATTCATTCTTTGAGGAGCAGAAGCCTCCATACAGTAAGATATAATTATCAATCAATCAAGGCATTAAAGTTTTATGATAAATGATCTAAGACAACACAAAGTTGTATTGGAATTTTCCCTAAACCACCTCTAGCTAAAATTGTTTCCTATACTTCTTGGTATCCCTAACCACAGTTTACAATACTTAAAAAACTGTCAGGCCAAAATTCATTTTTCGTTTTTATGTTCTGCAGAAGGCCATTAAGACTACCACATCTGTTCATGCTTCTGTAGTAAATCACAGCAAAGCATTTTTCTTCTCTTTCAATAATTTTTATGTTTTCTAACTTAGCTTATGTTACACAATTTCTCATGACTTATTTAATTCCAAACAGCTATTCTTGTTTTACTCAATTTGAGATGAGTTGTATGAAATTCTAAAAATTAATTAGTCAAGGATCAGCACTTCAAGCTCCTGTCAAGCTACTTGCAGCACAAGTCAATAGGCAATATGCCCATAGAGTACTAAGTACTTTTATAGTTCAGGACTTTCTTCCTACCACATATTTACTCATTTAAGCCATTAGCAACTTGTCCAGTGGTCCATGGGTCTTGGATCAGAGTGCCTATTCTGAACTAAATCTACAATCAGCAAAGACTTGTTGAAACTGTGGAAAGGAAGGGCAAGACAGACCCAGCAGATCTATACCAAGTCAGCAAAGATGAAGCATGAGTAAAAGCAACCTCTGCTATTTTTTTTCCTTGGGTGATCCTTGAATAAGTGCCTGTCACAAAAGGTTTACTTGCACATTTAGTTAACAGGCTTTTCAGGTTGATTTTACAAACAGGTAACACACCCTATTCTCATAAAATTTATTTGGTGTATTATAGTATGACAAGCAATGAAGTTCAGTGTGAATATCTGAAAGCAGAACTCAAAGGCCAAATTTCAAATCTTGCCAGGATTCATCCCAGTTTGATTACCACGGAATGGTTTTACAGATACTTTGGCTTTTCACCATAAAAAGGTCATGTTTCAGTAGTAAAGTCTGAGTTCTCCTATAGAATGATGTTTTAAGACCAACAGCAAAACAGGCAAGCTGACAATGATGGTGTCTGACTGCATTTTTTAACCACTGCTGCTGTGGCTAGCAGTGTTTGAAAACCCTTGCTTTTTTCAGCAATACAGCAACCACTAGATAAACTAAATCTCATATACAAAACCCAAGGTTTGTTTATAAGATGAAAGTACTCTCAGATGTAGTTAAAGTCACAGACAATGAAATGAAATAGATATTCAACCATTTCTAGACTAGTGAAAATATTTGTAGGTTCCTAAAAACCAATAAACTTTTGCCATGTTGGGTCTCAAAATGTGGCCTGCACTCTTTGGCCTCAGGATGGAAGCACACATGGAAAGAGGGAAGCTGCTGACTTCGCTCCTAAAGCCATCCAGCTCAGTGCTCATGTATCAAACAACCAAACTAGGCTATGAGAAAACAGTCTCCAGTGGTTTGGAAAAAAAAAAAATTGGGCCTTTTTACTGCATTAATGAAGAAAAAGATGTATTATTTATAGTTTCTACACACCTCAAGCTTTAGCACACTTTAAAAATACAAGCCAAGTTTAATAGCTTTTTGTACCTCATATTAAAGAATTGGCACTGTTGATGTACCACCAGTAAATCAGATATCCTGCTCCTGAGCACTTCTGGGAATTCAACATGCAGGACTCTATTGCTTGGGGGCATAAAAATCCTACACTTTAGGGTAGGCAGAGGATATTAATTGTCCTTTAGCTCTCTTTGAATTTAAATAGAAGAGTTAAGGGAGAAAGTAATTTAGAACAGGATAAAATCATCACACAGTAGGTCTGAATTTTCATGAACGCTGCCTACGACTGTATTATAAAGCTTTACAGTCTTCACAGCACAGTGAGAAAGTACAATCCAAGTTATACTTCAGTGCATTTCAACAAATTTTCTGAAAGTCCACCCTTACTTCACCACTTCGAAGAACTTCAATCAGCTTCAGGAACAGAACAAAACTGGGCATTATGCAAGATTGCCTCACTGGCAGACCTGAAGGTTTTCTGACATTTTAGCTCGACAGGATTTTACACGCCCATTAACTCCATGCTTATCAAGGTAAGATTCTTGCCTCTCAAAATAGCGATGAAACAATGTGATGCAATGTTTTGCATTGATTTTTCCCCCCTCAGGTTTACTGCATATATTTTTCACAGAATTAGCCTAATCCTCTCACAAACGAAGTGAAAGCATATTACAACTCAAACACACTGCTGAACGACCAAAATTACAGTAAAAGCTCACCGGAAGTCTGTGATCAGCCTCCAAGTGCACACAGGCCCCTCAAATACAAGGTTGTGTTACACTTGAAAAAATTCAGTAAAGGTATTTGAACTGGTTCTTCGCAGATACAGTTACTCTGATTTTTTAATCCAAACGCAATGACACAGACTATGACTATTGGAAGAACACAACTTCTAAGGCTACACTTAGAGAAGATTTTTCAATTTTGTAAGCAAAAAACCACTTTGTATCAAAAAGTTAAGTTCTGGTACACAATTTATCACATACTGAAGACTAAGCTACAGCAATAGCCAAGATACTTGATCAGCACTTAGACTACTGAAGATTACCAAGTCATATAGATTTTTACTGAGCTGAGAATCTGGCCAGTTACACATAATTAAATATGTATTTTACCCAGTAAGATATAGAGCACATCTCAATTATATAAACACACACAGTCAAACACACACAGTCCTTGGCAAACTCCTCCTGTGTCTGCTGTTGGAACAAATCACAAGTCCTGGGTAGAACAAAAAGAAACTAAGTAACTCAACTGAGGATAGTAACTCAGCCTGCCTATATTTGTAATTAATATTTTCACCTGGTGATGTGTTATCACCTGATCTGTTTTTATCTATCAACATGTTTTTCGTTGCATTTGACAACAAATAACATCAATAGATATTTGGAAGTAGCCAAGGTAATATCTAACTGCCAATGCTTGAGCTCTGGCAGGACTTCAATTCACAACAGCAAGAAAAATTTTTTCAGCATCTTGAGCTAAAGATAAAGAACACCACACAGCCATCCTAAGTCATACAAATATTAAAATCCCTCTTGTGTTTGTCTCTCTTCTGAAGCACATGGTAATATCACTAAACAAATATCACGAACCCAAGAGAGTTGCTTTCAAAATCTCAGGGTATACTATGACAGAACCAAGCATTCCAATTTCAGTTTGCTTCTTGGTGCAACACAAACACCTACTAATAATCAAGTATTTTTACTACTTTCAAAATTAAAAAAACATATTCTGGTTTCACCCAGTTTCAATTAATAGCATCATCTGTTTATTTTAGTAGCTAATAATTTAGAACAGTAACTCAATCATATGAAGAAACATAGCAGGAAGCTATTTTGCTATGTGGTATGAAAGTTATTTCAATTTTCTCCCAATAAATATTATATACTAACTTATGTGGAATTCTACAGCCACTAATACTAAGACAAGATGCTTATTTGTTACCAAAGATGAACTGATTTTTAACTGAATTGCATGGAGTTGTGTTACAACCCATTCAGATCAAGACTGAGCTGAGTTCAGGTAAGCCCACAGAGAGATTCTCCAAAATCAAGATAAAATGCAGTTCACAGTTCACCTCTTTTTGAGTTGTAAGCAAGAATTCCATCAAGGTCAAAAAATGCAACGACGTCAAAGGGGATTTGTTCAAATAAATCTGGTACAACAACAATCCTAAAGTTTTTACCTTGACTTCCTTCTAGAACTGATTATTTTTTAGCTGGCACAGTATGATCAGACACACTGCCCACAGGTACAGGTTTGTCGCTTACAGAACAGGCAAGGATAGAAGTCAATAACTGAAGTTTAGAATGTGTTCACACTTATCACAGAACTGGAGACAAAGTCCTTGAAAATGCCATCTCTATTGTATCTTAGAGTCATTAACTTGAGCCAGCTCTCTCCATTCCTCTATGGCCTGTATCCATTGCAGATGCATAATATTCCTCACCTAATCTAAGAGATGGAGAATTACTTCCTATTAACATTGTGCTCTGTAGATACCAAACACTAACAAAGTTAGGGCTCCTGCTTTCTTTTTCCATAAACTCAGCTGATATCCCACTGAACAAATATACAGAATTTCATGGTTCTATTGTAGGACAAAATGAGAGGGGAAACCTGTCCTTTTAGAAATACACTATGTGGTTTGGACTGGGTAAGAAAACAGTTGCATATCAAATGTACTTGAGCTTACATGAGAAATTCCATATTCCATGGATAATTGTTCTAGTCTATCTCTATATCTAGCATTTCACTCATCTGACTGTAAATATGACTGTGTATTAGTCAATATCACATTTTGATGTTAGGTAAGAGCAGCCAAAAGAGTTCCAGTAAGATTCAACCAATCCATATTTCACATATTTGTGGAGAATCTTAGTTTTAATAAACAGGAGAGATGGTGAGTTGTCCTTTTACCCATTTTTAGGTGTTTATCATTTTGTAACATCTAATTTGTATTAATATAAAGCAGCAGTCACATCTTACATCTGGTTGCTACCACAAAAAAAAGATCATACTAAATAATGGTCAAGTGCAGAAATGCAAAACTAGCTTTCTATTTAAGAATGAGGTTTTTTAAGGGAAAGAAGAAAGGTCTGGGTAAAAAAAGTTGAATGTAGGTATATTGAGTAAAAAAGATGAGAAAAAAACCACAAAAAATACCCAAGAGTAGAGAAACCTGTGATGCTCCCCATTTTAAAGAAACCAAATGAAGGACTTCTCATTTCTCTTCCTCTTTTCTGTCCAGTATATTCCAAGTTGGTTCTTCCCACATATTTAAGTTACACTCTTGATGTTTTTCAGTCTTTGCAGAGCTAGCAATATCCATTTAGTGCATAAAATAATCTATCCTTTGACCTCATAATCACATTTTGTCCCCCCTTATCTCCATACCTGCACATGTTTTTTGTTAGGGTCTGAAACATGAACTGAGCCCTGTATGGAAAATCAATGCATTTATGCACTATTTAAGATATCTCCCATAAGATACAGCTTCCCTCAAAATAGATTTCTACATGTTTGTAACAACCACATCTCATTCCTGGTGCTGAAACGTATTTTTCTGAATTTATTCATGAGCTTCTATCCCACTCCTGAAGTACAATTTAGAAAACTATCATATAATCCCTATTACTTCCATTATGAGTATTTTATATAGAGGTTGCACTCTGCTCTATCACTATGCATGCTGAAGAGAGCAAAGAGAGGACAGTATGACAAGTATCTCTACCCTGCTACGTATACTAAAGAAAAACACAAGATACAGATCTAGTGCAAGGCTGAGGGCAAGGCAGGATAACCAGCAGTAGTTCGTGACTCCTGCAGGGCTTGGCCAGCTGGCACTGGGCCTCCTCAGGCACCACGGTTCCTGCCATATGGCTCTGAGGGAGCACTCAGGGCTCCTTTGTGCAGTATGAGTAGGGACACCACAGAGTATGCTGCCTCCAGCAACACTGAGCCAGTCTGTCCCATAAGATAATTTTGTAAGGCAGTGTGATATAATTAGGAACCCCTCAGTCTACAGCTAGTAAAAGCAGAACCCTAACTCTTAGTGTTATTTATATACTGTCACAAAGGTATGCAATAGATTTGGCTACAATATATATTTCAGACTAGACTGGATCAGGTTATTTCTGCAAATAAAATTTTAAAAGCAGAAGCATAGAAAAGCTGAGCAGATTATGTACATTTTGGTTTAGTGGTTGAACCAAACTGGAAAATAAACTCTGATTAATCAGAAATCTTCTCTTTACCCTGAAATGAAATGGCTTTTTTTTTCTCCTTCCTACACCTATTCTGTAAATCAGATCAATTTGAGTAAAGAAGCAATTTTGAATTTTAAAATCAAAATGTTGAAAAACACTGCAAGAAACTTTCAGTATTGGTGTTTCATTTTCTCTCTCATTGCAGCTGAAGTGGCTTGTCAAGCTTAGCCTGTAGTGACAGGCTGATAATTTCACTGCACTGAAACAGTATTTTTAGAAAAATTGTTGATTAAATTCATTTTGTACACTTAACATGGAATACCTCAAAGCCAGTTTTCTCAGACTACCTGAAATAGGAATAAGCATTATTTTGACTACTGCTACCAGAACCAGAATGTCTATTCTTGTTTGCTACACAACATAGATTTAAAAGAACTCAGTGAACAGAGATAGAGTGCCCATCTCTCTCCATAATCTGCACCAGTATACAAGGTCTACCAAACCTGATAGTAAGCATTCAAAATTAGTCTCAGCTCTCTTGAATTAAAGCACAAAAGTGGCGTATAACAGTTATTTGGAGAGCATCTGAATGCAGCCCTAACACATACATAGAAAACAAAGTAACACATCAGTGGGAACTGTGATTGATCAAAATTTCTGTGTAGGAAGCCAGCAAGACAGGAAGAGCAAGGAACATGAATACTAGGCAAGAAGCAGTCACAGGCTAGAAAGCAAGTTTCCAAGACACACCGTGGAGATGCAGGTTTGCACAGTGCACAGGGACTCAGCCTGCTGCTGGGTGTCACTTCACCAGTTACACTCACCTGTATCATGTACTGGAGCAGTGAGAGGATGCAAAATAATGCATCTGTGCAAGTGATCAGTGATGCTAGGAAAACCGAGATTCAAACTCTTATGGTTAAAATGACAGCTAACTTGGAATCGATCACAGCAACCACCTGAAACGGTTTGGTCTTTCTTTCTGAACAACTTATGACTGAATTCATGACTGTGAGCTTTGAGTGTCCTTCAGAAAAAAGTTTTGGGAAGCTATGTGACTGTGCAGAGATTTTATGCTCTACCTGTATATCTGGTGGATTCTATGGTATTTGAGGCTCATTAAATTCAGAATCTTGTGTCATTTGCCCTTGGCTTAAAATAGTTGTGCGATGCCTTTTGTCTCTAACTCGTTCTTTAACATAAGTTGTTTCTGTCAATCTCTTAGCTCCCTTTATTCTCTTTATGATATCCCTTCCCTCAGCAACAGAATAGGCTCAGATTACAGCCTCAATCCTCCACAATTAAACTCTCATCATTTTTACTTTCAGGACAGCAGAAAGAACCAAAGAGTTTACACAAATCCTCGATAAACAAGTAACAACCCCAATTATTTCAGGGCACTTTTTTTACAAGTGTTTTTTTCAATTAAATTAAAAATAAATTCTTCAGACTAGGAGTTCAGCCCAGTTTCCTAACACATTTAAAACTTTGAAGGTAACAATAATGTTTCCAATACAAATAGTCTAGGAACTGCCCTCACATCTAATTTTTCCTATTAAACAGCTCTTTAAGGCCACTAAAGACACTGCCATAACACAATCTGGCATTTCTAAAGTTGCTCTGACATGAAATGTTTTTTGTCATAAATCAAGAGACTCATCACAATTGCAGTATTATATCCCAAAAGACCTTTCCATTTAATTTAATTCAACTGTTTGCGTTGAATAAAACATTATCAAAATTCAGACATTTTTAGTGATATCAAGAAATATCACATCACTGCTTTCTAATTTCAGTAACTGTTTGAATTTACCAGGGAAAAAAAGAAAAAAGTGTCTTATTACAGGTTGGCAGTACAGATTTTATGACAAATTTCTTCCCCACTGTGAAGAATTTATGACTGGAAAGATACAATGCTTCATAAAATGAAGCATCTTTTTCTATGCAATAACTGTTAAGCTTTTCCTCAATGCTCATATGCCTCTAGCTTATTTCATAATGATGTAACACCTGCAATGGATTAAATCTGTACTGTAACTGTAGCAGATAGTGTAAGATATGTCAGTTCTCATTAGCCTGCATATAAATCGGTCTTTTTGGTAAGCAGGATAAAAGGCAGACCACTGAACTGCTAGAAACTCAAAGCATATGTTGCTCATGCAAAAAGGACAATCAGCAACATGACTCTTTTCCAGATCATTTTCTTTTCAGACTAGAAGAATGTTTTTTAGAATGTAAAGGAAATAAATGCATCATCATCAAATTGTAGTAGGTTTTTATAATTGCCTGCTGACACAGCTGAATAGTCATAAAATATCATAACGAGTAAATGAGTTGATAATGTAAAGCAGTAATTAGGATTTTGCGCATGCTTATGCTATTTACATATTTTAATGCTTTGATATTAACATGTCAACTTTAATAGTATGTAAATGAATTCCCTTGTGCAAAATTTATCCTCCTCAGTATCAGACATGTATTCATTCACAGCAACTGTCAATTTGCTTATTTGACTATTTAGAGGGACTTTTCAGGATCTTAGACAAAATGTTTTCCCTGCAATCTCCTGTCCTGATTCATTAAAGAAGTTTATAGCTCTAATGGATAAACCAGCAATAGCCACCAGCTCCACATATCACTGAGCTATAAAAACTGACACGGAGAACCTCTTTGTGCCTGGAGATTTTGTAATTATCTACATAAAAAGATTAATCAACAACCTAGAATTTCTGCCTGTTTCTGTATAGTGCTGATGATCACTAGCAATCTGATGTAACACACTTAAGCTGAGAAGCCTGCTAACACCTTGTAAGAGCAATGCCTCAAAAGAGCCACAGCACATCCCAAGGGTATTTCAAAAGATTCAGGAAAAATAACATGCCTTTAAATTTTTTGCCCCACTTCCTTGCATTCCTGAACTGTCTTATTTTTTTGTTGTTGATTATATATCTGGAAGGTTTTCATCCTTCAGATGAACATCACTTAATTAGAAACAAACAGTTGGAAGACAAAGGTATGGTGCAACTAAAAGACAGGTACAGGCTAACATCAGTTATTGCTTTATGGTGCACTGCAATTTAGTTCTGGGTGTACTGCAGAACCCTGCATAATACAGCTATAGTTGCCTGGCAACAAACAGGAACTATATCAGAAAGCAACAAAGGTGTGAATGAATAAACAGAAGTGACAGGGACATGTGAAAATGCCCTTTAAAACCACATTCAGTGCTAGAATGCCTGACCAGGCTTTCAGAACATTTCAAGGGGAATGCTGGATCAAATTCTGCTCACCAATTAAGTAGGATTAAGGTGTATGCATGTAAAGTGAATATGACTAAACAAGCATAATATAAAGTCTGGAGAAACTGCAAATTAACAAATACTCTCAGTTTGGGTATTGAGTATGGACACAGATTAAATGCCCAACATTACCTTGAACAGGTGATATATTAGAATTAAAACTCCTGACTCAATTATACATGTCCATCAGGCACCTACTCCTGAAAATCGTGTAGTCACACATGGAGTTTGAAAGACCATTGCTCAATCTTCACATTTCTTTCCAATCAGAAACCCGTGTTAAAACCATGAACTGTTTTTCTGGTTTATTTGCAAGATCCTTTTGTTATAACAGCCTCTTTACCATACAAGGGCCATGGCACACAACTATAATTCACACTGAATGCTTAATGCTGTTCAGAAGTATTTTGTGGTGCAAAAAAATGGGTAATATTTTCTTAGAAAAGTAATGCCATTTTAATGGGAATACATAATTGGATGAGAACAGTTAGATATGAGAAGAGCTGATACTTCTGTAAAGTGTCCAAAATAAAGACATTTCCAAGTGAAAGACTAATTATAGGATTGAGATATTCAATACATACAGCCAAGCCCTTCCTGTAGTATACATCAGAGAAACTCCCACAGTCCAGAGCCAAGCTACTGTCTTCCCCCACACACACACAAAAAAATGGTGCTGAAAAAAACGAGCTAGATCTAAGTCTACCTTTTTTCTTTTCTATAGTTAAGAAAAAAAGCCCTAAGATAATGTGATCAAGCAGAGATTGATTAGTTAGAATTACATTGACGTAATGTTGGAGCACAAAGTTGCATGAGGTCATCTTCCTGAACATATGGTCTTGAGAAACTGGTTTTAACTAGCACATGGTTGAGTAAATAATGTTTAAGTTTCCTTTGAGAGCCTGGGGAGCAAAGCAGATAGAGTTGAGCGAAATACCTGTGCCTCCTGCCCACATCATCTGCTACTCCTAGGGTTTTCATTTCCTGCACTGTTTGTGCTTTATCACACGGCTCACTGGTCAGGCAGTCTGTGCCCTTGGTTCAAAAAGCTTTTATTGGAAAAGTGAGAGATGTGCACTTAGTTTCATTTTGTAATTTCTTTATATACATAGTTTGCTCCTTACAGGCAAAATTAACCAACGGAGACAAAAGTGTTTGTCTGAATTGCTTTTTCTGACAGGATAACTTATGTCATACGTAATCATAAATTATAATTTTAACAAGTACATGTATCAGTTTTATGGACAATTTGATTCTGTGCAGATTAAATGCCCATTTGAACAGAGATTTGTTAATTCTCATTATTGTCCAGCATGGACATACCTAAGCATGTGCATTTACAGGCTCAAAAGAATTATCTTGCTCCTTTTATAATATTTTATGTATTATATCTTCATTTAAAAGTGGCTGTTGATAAAGTTAAGCCTATTTCACTAAGTCTTTTTCATTCTTTAAAAAAGAAGATCTCCTTCCATCAGCATCAACATGATTTTTCTCAATAACCTCAGACTAGAATGCTCTATCATGTTTCATGGCAATTATTCTGAGAATGTCAGTTATTATTTTAATTATCGTTCAGTAATTTAAAACTGTATATTAAATATCAAAATAAAGTACAAGATTCAAAACTATGGTAATAATTTACAGCCAAGTAAATTAATACCTGCAATTAAGATAACCTTAGCTACAAATAATTTTCTGATTTGCTGCTTTACATAATATTTTACTAACTTAAAAAGACACCCAAATACTACTAATTCATGATGACATTCTTGGTGAGCACAAAAATAAAGCACACAAGCATAAAGAAAATGCTAGACCAAAATGAAGAAAAAACAAACCAACCACAAAACCCCCATATTTGCACTGACAATGATGTGATATGGTAACAATATTTGAAATAAACTGTCTGCATTATCTACATGGAAGGAATAATCAGATGTGCAGGTCATCTGATCACTAGTTTATTCCTATTAAAAACTTGCTGCTACCTTCACCTTCAGCAGAGCCTCCAAATTTCTTTTTTTACACCTGTGTATAGAATTTTCATAATTCACTCATCACTAATCTCTCATTGATGCTTATAACAAAGGTTAAAAAAAGAAAACCAGAAAAGGGAAATAAAATTCAACTCACATTCTGATTTGTCTCATTAAAGCCAACCTTTGAGCTAAAGAAAAGAGCATTCTTGTAATCCAAGAAAGAGAAGTGTATACACACCTAACAGTAAGGCACATAGAACTTATTAAATTACAAATGGATCTGGATCAAATAATTCAAACCCTGTTATCTAAATGGCCTTGTGTAAGGCAACCAAGGGTGCAAAAACAGAAGGAAGGAAGTCCTGTATTGTTTCATATATCAATATCCTACATTCACAGAGTGAGAAGATTCAGCTGAACAACTCCCTTTCAAATTTGCATTTTCATCCCATTTTTTTCCCAACATTTCAAGATACTGCCTAGCCATTCTATGATACTGTGATCTTGATGGACTGAAATTTACCACAGAAACACCCAGCTTTCTGAATTTTTAAGTGTTTTTTTTTTTTTTAACACCAGCAAAAGGATGTACAATATTTAACTGTCTATGGAAAAGTTGCAATCAAACTTCCACTTTACTAAGCGCCTCTTATAAATTCATCCATCTATCAAACTACGTAGCTTGCAATGACCTCATTTCAACTTGGAGCACCAGAAGTTGTAAGGTTGTTACTTGTCTTTTTGCAGACAACTGTTTTTCTCATGTTTTTACTACTGTAATGTCACTCCTATTTGACTTCACTGACACTTCTCATGGCAGAACTGCTTATGACACAATTATGGAAATGCATCACTTATTGCATAATAGCCTTACAAATCCCATACATGTATCATCATGCAAATTTGAGTAGTAGGGCAAATGTTGGTGTGAACATGCTGGTGTCAATATGCCCATACCAGAATAAGCTAATCAAATTAAATACAGTCCAGTTCACAGCATGGTGGACAATCTTAAGTAAAAGGAGATGCTCAAGGGAAGAAGAAACACTAAGTTATGGCAAAAATCTGATGTAACTTCAGGAAAAAGGAAAGATTTCCATTTAGTTGATACCAAGACAGTATAACTCAAGAAACAATGGATTATACACATCTAAAATACTAAGTTCTCTAAAGCTTCATCTCACCTAATTTAATCCCTCTAGAAGTTAGGAACTTGATCTAGTCTAGTTTTGTAGTTACCCCTGAAGTTAACTGAGAGGGGGACAGGGGCAAAGATATGAGGACCTTCAGAGCTAAGTCTTAAACATAAATGTTAAGCTGGTATTAATTACCTTCAAGTGCTTATCTCTCTTCAGTGACTACAGAGAAAACTTACAGCTTGGTTTAATAAACTTCTAAAATGAGTTAAAACCTGACACCTATTGTGTTAACATCTAGGCTGATATTTAGATCTTACATACATATATGAAACAACCCATATAGCCTATCCTAACTCAATAAGTATCGTGCTCAGACAGTACAAATTATTCTCTACAAAAAAATATATATATATGAAGGATGTAGCAATCCCATATGGATTCTAATTGACCTTAACTCAGGGACCACAGTGAATTGCTAGCTAAATGAAAACCTCTCTGGAAGGAAATTGAGTTGTGAAAGCTTGGTATTCAAGTTTCAAGGGAGAAAAGAGGTAGCTGCTGCTTCTGAGCTGTAGAGATGCCTATTATGTTGACTCCTGTCCACTTTCAGCCTCTCTGGCTTCAGAGTATCCTGCAAAGCTTGGAGCACACATATTTGCATTTAAAGAAAGAGTTTGCATTTGCCACATAGTCTGATTAATAAACAGTACATAAAAGCTTGAAGAAGTTTTCATTAAGGTACAGACTTTTCATCTAGTATTCTTAAAAAGCAACAAAGTCATCACTAGCCCTGCAATCTGCATTTTCATTGAGGAAACTACACAAATGTAATTATTATCTACAAAGTGTTGACCAAGCACTTTCTAAAGTAAAACATCATTTTTTATTTGAAATGGATGATATGAATTGTGATTTCTAGAGTACAATTTTTTTCAAATAATTTTAAGTTCCCAGACTACAGAGAAGTTGCACTATAAATGGTCTGAAACATATTTACAACATTTACATTTATTAAACTTCACTGTGTGAAACAGATTTGCTATCAGTTGGTGTTACCTCTACTCCCTGACTGGCTGACACATCTTTTGCAGAAAAATAACAAAAAAGGACTTTGGTTAAAAATATCTGCTGCTTATGAATCATTAATAAAATCAGATAATTTATTCAGAAATATATTCACTGTCAATTTTTTAATTAAGTGACTAAACATACCAGCAGAAAGTAAGCCACAAGTTCATAGCTTCCCTGACCGTACTGGTACTTGGAAATAGTAAGAGACACTACATAAGACTGCAAAGCTCTGACTTTTTACCAATCAGTTCAACTGTTTTCAGTTGGACTGAAATATCTTTGAAGGTCTAGTCTCCGACTTCTGTAGCATTCATCCAGGCAAGTTTCTCCTATAACAATATTGAGCAATCTGCATTAAAAATTATAATATAACCCATTAACTAAAAAAAACCTATTTAACAGCATAAAAAATGAATACAGCAAATGTAAATGCCTCTTCCAAGTCTATTGACATGTATGTAATTAGAACATGGAAATACACACGTGTATGCTACACATACAGAGAGTTACTTGCAGAACAAAGATCTACCTAACTGGTGAAGAGATTCAGATTCAGTTATTTCCATTTTGTACAGCCTATCGTGCTTTTTCTTCCTTTCTGAATTCAGTGTCTCAGTGATACAACTCCCTAAGGAAAGACAAGGATGCGCACAGACAGGTTCACTGGGGTTCAATCTCTATTCCATGTACACATAATATGTTGCAATACAGAACTGGGAAATCCCTCTTCTCAGACATGTGGCTACAAGGCCTCAGTATAAGATTTTGACTCTTGACCATGGACCCTATCAATCGGAAGGGAGGAGCCAAGCTCCTGAAGAACACGTCATCATCCCTTCTCGCATTAAAAGGTTGCAAAGGTTCACCTCACAGTTCTGAAGAAGCCTCTTTGCTACTCAAGAAAATTTGATTAAGAGAAATTTTACATCTAGTGCTGTTAAGTGTATTTTAAAGGTCTGAAAAAGTCAGCACTACTTCTTTCTTTCACTGGAGAGTAATTGTCCACTACTTCTGGAAAGAAGGTATTGTACTTGTCTTGATGCCACAATGGAAGGCCCAAAGGATACTTTGCCTTTTGTCCTTTGGGCATGACCTGGCACTGGTAATTGTTTTACAGAAGTGAAATGAGAAACTTCTTAAATGGCTATAGCCTCTGCTACCACTTACACAAAAGCCAATACATTCCTGGCATCCCAGCAGAAAGGCAACACTCACTATTCTGACTGCATGTTAATTTTTCTGTCTGATAAATAACAGAGGGTTCTCTGGGGCTCCCTGATGTTCCTCTGTACATCACTGTGATTAATGTAACAGAGCTACAACCTCTATGCAGATCAACTGGCATTTTCTAGCCTACCCCAGTCAAAAGCTATCTTAGCATTTCCACATTCTCCTGTCCACTGATGCATGACTGGAATGCCAACAGCTGTTTGGGATGCCACACTCTGCCATCCAGGATCCAGCAAAAATATTTGGCACTCAGACATGGTTTCTTTGCTGCCCAAACTTACACCCATGTGTTCAGGTGGCACTCTGCCTCTTCATTAGTTGGTTAGACTCCTCAGACCATTTCAACTGGGAAACATGGCAAGCGAGCGTGGATAATCAGACTGCTCCTACAGAAACACCCTCTGCCACACAAGGTCCTGCTTTCAGAACTTCTTATATTCAGTGCTTTGTGCAACTTTACACTTAGCTTTGTTCACTGACAATTGAACAGGAAAAAGGCACAGAGAAACAAGATACAAAACTACTTCTGTCTTCTAGAATGACACAGTATAAAAACTCTTCCAGTCCTTGGCAAGCCAGATACCAGAGGGAAGGTAAAGATGCTTCACGGATGGACAAGTATCTGAAGGTATTTATCATGTAGGTAAAAGCAGGGATTAAAATGGTACTAGGGAAAACACCACCACGAAAGGTAAGGCAATGAAGAGTGTAGCATCTCTACATTATTGCAATTTCAAAGAAGTTAAATGTATTTTAAAATGCAAAGCAATCCCTTACTTTTACTGATCTTTCACATAAGGAGTAATAATCTGACAGTCTAATCTAATAGTTGATAGATGACTAACAAAAAAACTGAAAATGCCATGTTCAGATGACAAAAGCAGAGAAGATGGATAATCAAAGGCTGCACTGTATTTTTATCATATTTTAAATGGCTGCTTTTCACAAGAATGTGTTCAAGTATTTCAAAATTTGCAGCTTTTAGACTTTTCCTCCAAGAGACCTTATCAGCAAACGTGAAATATAAAATAACTAAGTCAAATCTCACAGGAGGTCAGCAGTTTATATAAATTGCAGTGACAGTACCACTTAAAGTGTACAATGAAGTCAAAATAAAATTTTACTTTTGTCAGCCCAATTTTGAAATAAAGGGAACCATATTCAGCTCTGGAATCAAACCAAAATTTTGCTATTCAATTTAGGTAGTAATCTTGGAACTTGCAAGTACACATAAAGTTATCCATATACCACTTTTGTGCTGTTTATTCTAGCATTACCTGGACATTGAAGTTAATTTCAGAATACACTGAATGGGGTTGAACTTATACTGCTTGGAGTAAACTGCAGCTATTCCTCATCTTAGTTCAGTGGGCTATCCACTTGTTTGCTATATCATTTTAACATGATCATTACCTAAAACTTTTAACAACTCTATACACAGGGCAAAAAAAACGTCTAAAAAGCCATTGTTGTTATTTCCAAGACTAATTATTCTGTGTTGAACAAATCTTGAGAAATTATTTTGCTGACCATTCTCAGACCAGCTCACTGACACCCCATCTCCTGCACACCTTCTTTGCTTTTCTGGAAGTGAACAAAGTACAATATTTTGTTTAGACTTGGCTCTTTATCTCTTGTCATGACATATTGCCGAGGTTTCAGTTCTGGTGCTGTCCTTCACATGTCCATCTCTTGTAGTGACAGAAGATGAAAAATTTTATCTACTTTGTCACAATTTTAACTGTAAACTTTCTTTTCAACACCTGCTGCACTTTGTCAGATGACAGAGCAATCATCATTACAGCCATCATTTTCTTTAAACAATTCTTTCATAAAGGCAAATGCTTTCTCTTTCAGCATCAAGTGTGATGTAGTTTAGTAGCCATTGGTTAAGCAGCAGTCAGATTAGACTAACATACAGTTTAACTCATTCCATTTACAAGTTTTCTTTTACCTTGTGGCTCAAGTGATATCAATTAAATTAGTGACTTCCCTGTGTGCCCTGATATCATCTAGTCACTGGGAAAAAACAACCACAAAACAAAGAACAAACACAACCCTCTAAGCCTATCTGAAGCCATCTGTATCTTGTAAGTAAATGCTAATGAGGACCCAAAATGATTATTTTTTGGCTGTTGTCCAGCTGATGCATTAAACAAACTCCTTACCTAGAAAACACAGTTTCTTACCCAAGACTGCTGTAACACTGATAAACTGCACTAGACTCCTTCCTACAACCACTTGCAGTATCTGTTACCAGCAGCAAGAGCAATGCCAATACTGAAAGCCCAGTAAGGTGTTCATCTGTACATTTCTTATCACTCCTGCAAAGCCATTTAAATCATTCAGACAGCAGAAGCATTTCACCACTGCTGAAGCTAGTGCTATTGTGCTGGCTATATGCATTTTGGCAGGAAATTTTGGCAGAGTTTGCTTTAAACATCCTCTAGAAGGTGGCAAGGTTATTGAGCATCTATTTCTGGATATTCCTTTCCCATTTATTTCTTGCAATTATTAGAGCTTATACTGTGCACTACCACATGACATATCTACTCCAAATCTTTTTCTGAAATTCTTTAGTAGCAGTTTTCATTAAGCAAAAGCACTTCAATATGAATTGTTACCCAGACATTCTCACTCTAGAAGAAATGGCTCTCAAATGTGAGGTGAGCTTAATTTTAAATTAACTGTTGAAAATTAGTGATGTCTCCCACTTCCTCCTTTATCTCTAGTATAAAAATATTTTGGTGTAACCTGAGAGGGACATGATGCTGGTGTTTTTCTACCTATTTTTCCTTCTAGTGCTATTTGAAAAATATAGACAGGGAAATGCATACAGTAATAAAGAAGAACAAGTAGAAGAAATTCCTGTCTGATCTCTACTTTCTTATTGGCACTATTTTTTCCTTCAAGTAATGAACTAAACACTTAAATTTTCAAGCAAACCTGTACTCATTTGTTTACAGTGTAACATGCACTGTTAGTTCTGCAGCTAAGGTCTTACCTTTTCCACTGCAGTCAGGCCATGATGGTGAAGAGGATCTTCAATATTTTTCCTGCTAATGAGCATTCCCAGATGCAGATTTTTTCAGAGGAAGGACCATTTCAGCACAAAGTAAGAACAGAAGGGTGCTTTTCTTGTATTCTGTGGTTTAGGCTTCACTTCAGAGATAGTTTAGACTGACTGCAAGACTGGTTTGGCAAGAGGGAGGGATGCACTTGCAAAAGTACCTGAAATCACTTCATTCTTTCCTATGGCTATGAAAAAGCATGATACTAAGGATTATTTTTTTTTATTAACCCAATTAATTTTGTTTAGCCTAAAGCTTTCCAGCTGAAATTGTTGACCATCCAGACCCCTCCTTCATAAGTGTCATGTACAATGAATCATGGCATAATTAAGAAAAAGAAGAAAGCTTATCTAAAGGCACTACCAGGAGAAAAAAAAATAAAACTAGGACAACATTTCATTCCTGTGGCTGTGACTATAACCCCTCTCCCCACAGGAGTACATCTCCCAGACCACTACCATAATCTTTAACCCTTTTCCTACTTACGGATGCCATGAATATCTCAAACAAAAAAACCCCTAACATTTTCCAGCCCTGATCTTCTGTACTCCATAAAGAACAAAACAATCTGAAGTGTCCTGGAAGTATCAAGCACCACCATTACCCAAAGATAACTTGGTAAGGCAAGTTTGGATGTAAACTGAACCGATAGTGGGAAGGCATATTGAAAAATATTGAATGTTTAAACAATTAAGCAGCAACCTGCCTGAGATATGAAATTCAAATAGCAAGACAGAAACTAAAGTGACTTCACTGTTTACCATCTCTTCCCAGACTCTTTTGGACTGGGACCCTGTTTTTCATCCAATAAAAAAATTAAGAAAACATGGGGAAAAATATGTTCTTGCATTTTGCGTTTTAATTTAATATGAAAATTTGTATGGCAAATACAATTAGCAGCTAAATAGCACAGAACCACACAATCTTAGGTTGGAAGTGACCTCAGAAGATCATCTAGTCCAACCCCCCTGCCAGAGCAGGGTCACCTAGATCACATCAGACAGGAGCTTGTCCAGGCGGGTTTTGAACGTCTCCAGCAAAGGAGACTCCACAACCTCTCTGGGCAGCCTGTTCCAGGGCTCTGTCACTCTCACAGGGAAGAAGTTTTTTCTGATGTTTATGTGGAACCTCCTATGTTCCAGTTTGCACCCATTGCCCCTTGTTCTATCACTGGACATCACTGAGAAGAGCCTGGCTCCGTCCTCTTGACACTCACCCTTATCCCTTCACAGGTTTTTATAACAATGTAAATATGAAGACAATTTGTTAATATCAGGCTAATACTTGAGTAAATAACTCCTCAAGTTGTTTTAAAATATAGTTATTTCTCTTCCAAAACCTAGAAACTAGTATCCTGTTGACATCAGTGTGATTTGACCATGCTTGATGCTTTACAGCAAGATCTCCACCAGCGCTCATGGTTAGAAGCTCTGGCAAAGAACTCTTTGGTTGAAATTCTCTAAGAAAAGCCAGCATAAACTTTTACCAAAAGCCTTTCTTTAAGGGTGCAAGTGATGCAGAGACTTACTGCCAGTCTGACCTGCGACTGACATCTCAAAAAGCAGACATACTAAAAATATTTCGTTGTTGTGGTTAGTTAGTAATTAACAACCCCTCTGGATGTTTTCTTAAATTTTTTAAATTATTATTACTGTAGACTCCATTACTGTCTAGGTAAAAAAAAATCAATTATTCCTAGTACTGCACTTTTATTTTCCAATTCAGCATTTTTCTATATACATCCTTGTGTGACTGTCTTCTTTACTACAGTGTTCATCTTGTATTGGTACCTCTTTCAGGCAAACGTTACCTTTTCTTGGTTAGGCATTTAAATGAGACGATATTTGTTTTTAACGTAAGGCAAATAAATTCAACACTTACTGACCTTGCTTTTGACAGCAAGCAGCCCTGAAACTGGATTATGATACACTTCAGCTGAAAAATCTGCCTAATCAGGTCAGTGGAAAAAAACCCAAAGATTTCAATAGAGGTAAGATATCACTCAGAGAGCTGTATCTTATATGATAAGCAACTCATTTATAGAGTTACTTTTGTTGGGCTCACTTCCATATGATTTAACTCTATCACAACTTGGCATAAAATGAAACTATGTGGAGAGCTGCATTTCTTAATCTTTCATAGGAAAGTGTGACATGTTGAAAGTAATATAGTGTGCCCTTAACAGCTGTATTCTTAATTCTAGGTCCACAAGCCAGGTGTGTCTTAAAACTACTTTTATTACTGAAGTTATTTTACCAAATATAGATTATTATGAAAACTTAACACTTGTACATGCAGACAACTCTGAACACTTCTGCAATGTGTTTTTAAAGTTGTGAAATTCTTATGTTTATTAGGTTCCTGTTTACTTGCTTATTTATAGATCATTGACAGTTACTTAATACACAAGCTTTATTAGAAAAGGAACATTAGGACACTTTTTTGATCTTGCATAGTGTTTAGGATCCACAAACAAATGAAATCATACTTCTATTTCGCCTTCTGTTTCTGTAGATGAAAATACTACTCATGCATATTTTCAAAAGTAATTGAAATCATGAGACCAAGTGAAAAAGTAAAGATCTACTCCTCTAATAAGGAGGGAGATTTCATTCTGACCTGTTCAAAATCCTGACATTCTCAGACTGCCAGACTATAAAGTGATTCTTGTTTTTGTGAGAGGAAGAAAAATAAAAGATTATCTGGAATATTATCTATAATGCTGATCATGACCTTTTTTTAAAAAGTCAAACCCAAACTGAAGAAGTGTCAGAAAGAGCATTAGACTGAGAAGGTGCATGAAGAGCTTCAAGGAGGGTAATAAAGGAACTCTACTCACTCAGTCTAGCAAGATGAAGGCTGAGAGGAATTTGATGACTCTCTCTAAATATGAGGGGAGATAAGCATCACTGAGGGAAGAGCATTTCTTAAGGTAATGACCAATGGTGCCATAAGACCAAATGCAAGCAAACAAAACATTAAAAAATTCAAGCCAAAAATTAGATAAGGACATTGCAATAATTGAAGCAGTGAGGAAGCCACTTCTGGTGATGCTGTATTAATGTATTCTATTCTACTCACCACATGTAACCAGGAATTAGTCTGTCACTTAGACAAGGCCCTGAAGCAATTGTATAAGTTCAAGGGCTCACCTCCAAGACCACTTTTTATAGACCAACTCCTAAACTTCTGGACAATGCCAGTGGTTTCACTAGATTCAACTTTTCATTCCTACTCCACCCTAGAGCTCCTATTCCTTCTTGTCTTCTTTCCTGGGCAATAAAAATTTCCACCCCACTGAAAGCAGCTGTGCTGCCAGCTGCTGTAGGCAACAACTGTAATCTTCTCAACTGACTCCATCCAGAAGCATTCAAATGTCTTCAGAACACACATCCTAGCCCTCTCAATTCAGCAACACAGCAGAGGGGCAACAAAACCTGCCTGTTTACAAAGTCAAGAAACAGCAAGTAAGAGTTTATTTGCACAGGCTTCATGCTGTGTCACAGCACCTTGCCAGCTGAGAAACACAGCTTGACAGCTTTGTCTTCATTCAAAAACATGAAATATTTTAGCTGTGCTAGAGAAACATTCCAGTTTAATTACAACTTTGGACTGAAAAATTCTGCCTGAAATAAGCTAAGAGTGGAGTTCTTTGATGTTTGGGACAGTATAAGAGTAAGACTTCCACAGAAACAGAAGTATCACCAAGAAAATCTACTCATTTATGAAAAACTGCCTCCCATTTATTCTGTTTCTGTACAGGTATTTCTGTGTAAAACTGGTTATAAATATCTTCCTCCATTCTGTCTGTGTTGATAGCCATAACTGTTGCTGGCCTGTGATGTAAGAGTGCAGATAGAGTCTGCAAACACATCCCAAGAAAACAGGGCAAGAAGTTGAGTGTACATAATTAGGAATCATATGATAATATTAAGAGAACATGTAGCTACTGTGTTTACCAGCAAACTCAGTAACACTTTAATTCAGTTAGTCCCTCAGAAAGTTTCCAGAAAGATGTTATGCAAACTCCATCATTGAAAATTTAAACTAAGCTTGGCTTAAAACATCACTATTTTGTAATGAAAATGGCAAATTCACTATCACACATCTTTCCTAGTAAACAGACTAAGGCTAGTTCTGAAAAAAACCAAACCAACAAACCAAAACCCACAAAGAACACCACCAAACGACAGAATTATAAATGAAAGCACCATTCTGCACCAGGATGAACTCTATCTTTTGAGACAAAACACCTATGTATGAGAAAGGGTAGGAGGCACCATCATGCTACACAGGATGTACCAGTATGGACATGGCCTTTCCTACAATACAGGAGACCTTATTTAGCTAAATTAATTGAACACATTTTCAATATTTATATTACCATCCTAACTACCACTCTCCTTTTTCTCCTCCCAATCCTTGAACTATCTCTGAAAATGAAGTGCTGCCATTTATTTCAGTGAAATGCTGACTGACTTGTAATTCTACTTGTTTCCTTTTTAACATCCAATTTTGCACTTCCCAGTTGCACATTTTATAGTGTTGTATCAGTTTAGTTTATTAAATACTGACTGACTATCTTCTTCCCCTTATCTCCTGCTACTAAAAAAAGACTTGCATCTTAAATGTTAATTATGCATTTGCAGGCAGTCTAAATGACCCAAGGGACTGAAATCTGACTCAAGGTTTTCATCTGCAGGTCATCAGTTCAAACCTGACTCAGATCAGCAGTGGATGGAAGCTTCAACAACTCAACAGCTGTTTAGATGACCTATAGAAAAGCATATTGTATCATTCAGTTTTGGGTGGAAAAAAATCCTTATCTTAGAAGTCATGCCCAGAACTGACATTAATTGGGCTCCATGCTGCTAGTACCTGAGAGGACAACAGGTCTGGAACCTGAGATGTCTCACTATGCAATCTCCTCCACACTAAAACTGAAAAAAATTTAAGAAATGAGAAAAGGGTTTCTTTACTTTCTTGACTTCTCCTATTCCTATGTTTCAAAGGAAAAAACCATGGTCTTGTAGGAGCCTCAATTATGTATTAATATGTCCAGTTTCAAAATTGAAAGTCAGTAGAGTAACAAGCCACAGATTATTATATGCTCATTTACTCCCTTTGTGTGTGCGGAGTATAGCAACTAAGAGACCATCCTTACAAGACTTCTACAGAAAAAAACTCCACAACAAAACTAGTTTCAGATTCACACTAATTGTGTATCAGGTGACACCAACACAATTTTCTCTATTAGTAGGCTTCCTAAAAGTTAGATTATTGACCTGTTCACTCATAACAACTGCCCCAGTACACCTTATAGAGAGGCATCAGAACACAAAACCTTCTTTTGGTTTTATATTAGAAGTATCAAAACTTCTGATCAAGAAAAATTACAATCCAGGTATTTTTTTACTCATCTTAATAAAACTAAGCTGCGTTCTTTTCTATTTGAAACAGTGTCCTCGACCAGTGTGAAGAGGCAAAAATAGAAGCCTTGCGCATTTCTTACACTCCCTGGGGGTCAGGAAGCTTTTAAATTGGTCTACACATGAAAGCACCCACACCCCCAGAAACCCCAGTCAAGGAGAGGACATAGCTGCTGAAGCAGAAAGAAGTCTTTCATCCTCCTTGGTCAATTCTAAACTTGACTGGGACTTCTCTAACTTGTGCTGAGACCAGAGTAACCATAGCTGCAGAATAAAGTCAATCATTCCTTCAAGAGAAGTTCTCACACTGCATTTGTGTAGATCTTGTGAGGACTTCTCAGAAACCCTGAGCATCCACATTTATGCCTCTGCAAATTACTGTTACAAGTCTAGCCTAATGTACAGTGCTTTAGTCCTGGTTTTGTAGGGCAGAAATCGTCGATCCATGCACTCTTTCTGGGAAGAAAGAAATTGGAGATGTATGCTCTCCTGGGATTAATATAAATACAAGATGACAAGATTTCTATGCAGAATCCCATACTCACAATTAAAGCCCCAGCACGCAGACAAAATGTGCATTATCTGCAGCCCCTCTCTTATTTGGCACTGGACTGACAAGTTTTGTGAAATAATTCTTACAGGACTTGGCAGAAACACAGTCCAAACCAAAACACCTTCGTTGCCTTGAAGCTGTTATTGGGCATTGTTTTCACAATATCAAAGGTGAATAGCCTACTCTAAGAATTAAACTACCTACAAAAAGCTAGTTTTAATTCTAAATTGGTTGACATGTATTCTTAAATCTTCACTGCAGATGACTAACAATATTGAAACAATAATAGAAAGTTTTGCTGTGGACATACTGAAGATAGTATTGTACACTTCAGTCCTTACAAATCTTAAGATGGCAAGATATTAAATAACCAGTAAAATTTAATTTTGTAACGAAAAACACCTAGTAATTAATGAATAAAATTCACCAAGTTTTCTCACACTGCTACCTTGTGCATAAGCCCAAGTCTAGAAGGTATCCTTAATGCATTTCTCTACATCTGATACAAAGCCACCGTAGCTTCATATAATTATTTTTGCACTGTCACCTAGTCTTTGGGCACAAGAACTACCTTTGTTTCTGTAAATCAATTCATTTTTAAGTACTGGAACCTAATGCCCAACTATGATTTTCAAAGACTAAGTTTTTCTGAGCCTGGTAGGGAACTAGAAGAAACAAGGTCTTGGACCTCAGCTACCTTCTTTGAGAAGGTGAGCAAAGCACAGTAAACCAAACTGCTTTGCCCTTTGCCATTAGACATAAATTATTAGTGTCAGTTCATCATTAGACTTTTTGTTCTGTTTAACCATCTTCCATTCTGAGATGCTATCAATGTTTGATCACAACACTTAAATACACACAGATGCTGTCCACCCACACTTCCACACCAGACAGAGACCTAGGGAAAAGTGATTTATAAACAATCCTTAACATGAGGAAAATAAGAGTGTCCCCATACTAAGAAAATACTCCTGTTCTCTAGCTGTTTGGGCACTTATCTAACTTGCCTCTCGTCTCTGGTTACAAAACCCCCTGACCAAGCAGAACTGGAAAATTATGTAGTTCTAGCAGATGTACAGCCAATTGGCATTGGCAGGATGGGAAGCAAAAGCCAGCCCTGGATGATCCTATACAGCAGGAGAAAAAAGCCACTGAAGCAAAGATGCCAATGCAATGCCACCTTGCCCTGAACAACAGGACGTGCTACTTAAGAAGCTATTCAGTCACACACACAGAAGATGGATTTTATACCCAGATGCAGCAAAACCATCTTCAGAGGAGGCCTCGAAAGTTAGAACTCTACCTGCATAAGATGTTAAGGTGCTAATCATTGCAGATTCAGGAAAAGGGGGGTTACATTTTCTGTCAGAAGTCGAGAAGATTTTCTTCAGTAAAATCCACATTTCTAGCGTAGACATTAATTCAGATATCATACAAAATAACACAGTAACAGAAGAATTATACAGTTGTTTGCCAAATTTGTAATTAATTTCAAGGTTGGGAGTTCTGTTGTCATTTTTAAATCTAGCAAACATCAGCTGGCAATGAAATTGCATGCCTTAGAGCTTCTTCAACAGAGCAAAGCTGCTCAAGGCTTGGTGTTTTTAAACTCCGCAAGGCTATTAGGAACAAAAATAACCAGAGCCAAAAAGCGTCTATTACTGTTACAAGTTAAAAATCAAAGTATTCGGGTTGGTTAGTTAGAGGATTTACCACCTAGCTATAAACAAAAGTTTTCCAATATTAAACATTAAACAGAAACTAGATTCTTCTTGAAAATCAAATTTAATATAGCAAGACTCAATGTGAAATCCTGCTTTAACACTTGTTCATGTCCCTGTATAAACTAAGCACTGAGAAACAACTAAAAAGATATTTTGACATGCTATTTTAAACAGAACAGGCCCTGATTCTTCAATGTACTCATTAAATCAGCAGTATTAACACTATTTGGCACTTGAGAAAGTATTTGGCCTAGATCCTATTTCAGATATAATTTGTTTTCATAGACTGCTCTCAGTTTTACTCATCTTTTTTTCCACCTGCTTTGTAACCCTGTTTAAGTAATCTTGCATCTCAAATCAATATTCTTGCTTCTAACTTAAATCTCTTCTGATATATTCTTCACAACTGTTTGTTCTTCAGAGATCTGCAATACCTTTACATTAAACAAACTCTAGTAATTTTTGACAAATTGTCAGAAATAAAGTGTCTCTGATGTTTGATCCTTCCCAGCTTTCATCTCCCCAGTAGCTGCTTTTATGCCAAAGAATTTACAAAAATATTTAATAGTACCACATTGTTAGTGAAATTTAAGTGTTAAAAAAATAAATGGTAGCTGATATTGAACAGAAGCTACAATACTAATACTGTAGTGATAGCTTTACAACCCCCTCTTCCCAATAAAATTTAGCTAGACAAAGGAAGAACCTCTCAGCTTCACCAAAATCAGTCAAAGTATCTCAGACTCAACTGTCTTTTTCTTTTGTTTTCATTTCCCTTACTGCAAGCCATTTCATGAAGAAACTGGATTTTATTGGCATCTACAGCACATTTTGCTGTCCCTCAGAATCATCATCTAGATTTGCATATTTTTTAAATTTACATTTTAGCTGTGTGCAAATTATTGATGACAAGATGGAACCAGTGCACAGTGATGGATCAGGAGGAACAGGCACAAACTGAAACACAGGAAATTCCATATGAGAAAGTTATTTTTCTACACTGTGACAATTGACAGAAATGAACTAATTGCCCAACACATCCCTGAGCATTTTTGGCACAAGTTTTATCCATAGGGAGAAGATGCCATACAGGTATAGTGTTATATTAGCATTAGACAGGTACTCTACTAACAGAATGGAAAAGTGATAAGAAATATATTTTGGAGTTTAAAATAACCTGGAAGTTAACTCTGTTTTTTTTCTGCTACCTGTTCTGTTACTTCAATAGGTTTAACCACATCTCAAAAAAGCTGCTGCAACGCATTCTGTAAATTTAACCTTACAGCAATGGAGAGAGCACACACTTAAAGCCTACAAGAAACAAAAGGGTATTCCAAGGCTGTTCCCACATGACCAAAACATATCATATTATAGTAAGTACTGATTACTCCAACCAACCCAAAAACACCAGTGTAGAGGTGGGATGAGCGAATTCAAACAGCAATAGCCAATTTAACACAGGAGATGCTGAAGATAATTAATGCACTAGTTTATTTTTTTCCACTACCAGTATATATTCATGAAGAATGGGAAAGTGTGTTGATACATGACAAAGCCACAGGTTTTCAGCCTCACTAAACAAAACCTAATACATTTAGAAAACCAAATCTATTCTGAACTATTCCTGAAGCGGAAAAATTCTAGATGCTTAGATAAACCAAATTCAGCCACCCAAGAATTATCAGAATTTTCTAATTATTTTACAGAAAACCCACACCAACACTAAACCTAAAATCCCTTTCCATTCAAGTCTGCTGAAAACCAAAGAAATTTCAGTAATACATTAGTCATTCACTCACAACACTGGGATGAGTTCCTGGCAGAGAACAAAGCTAGCAGCTGTTTCTATTTCTGCCACTATCAACTTCAACAGAATCTCTCAGGCTACAAACTAATAGACTGCAATCTTCTACCTATCTAGCATAGAGTCCATACACATCAATAATAGCCTGCAAACAACATGGCACCCTGGTGACAACCAGTCCTGGGTGTTTATTGATGTTGCTAAATGCTATTTTGTGTACAATTAAATGATCATATTTCTCACAAGTCTGCCTTAGCTTTTGATGCTGCTACTGCAGGTGTTTTCTGCTGAGAGCTGCTGATCTCCTGCCTGCTCTAAACTCTGCTCTACACATTAACAGGCCTTTTCCTTAATGCAGGGCTGGTAAGAAATCCCAACAGTCAAATTGTCTGGTTCTGATTTGTACACTTGAAAGGGAAACATGAAGCTAAGGTAACTTAAGGACAGTCTTACACATGGCAAGTGCAAAGCAACTTTTTTTCCTGACACTAGGAGATGATTTCAAAAAGAGTAAGAGGAAGAAGAGCAGTGATCAGTTATACAGGTATCTCTGTCCAGGCAGGTCTGCCTATATGGAGCAAGAAGATTTACATCCCAGATTGTTGCACCTTTGCTTTTATATATGTTGTCATTGGGACATATTATTGTCTAACTAAATGGAATTAACCAACCTTCACCCCCAAGTCCTCAGAAAAAATTCTAGAGGCAGTAATAAAAAATTCCAACACCAAAACATCTTGTCTTTTGTAACTATTTAGGCTGTCTGGCTATGTACAGCTTGTTTATTCCTGGAGACTATGCATTTTTTTCCCTGCCAGACTGCTCTCCAACAAATATTCTCTCTTAACTGCAGAGTTTTCTTGCTGTCTCTCCCATTTCTTTTCTCCAGATTGATCTAAAATCCATAGAAGGTGACAAGAAAAAGTTTTGCACAGAACACAGTGCTAATAGAGCAGGCTGGTAAACTTTGATCATCCATTTAAATGGAGCACCAAGGAACAAAGATATGGCTACTTCAAGACAAAGCAATTTTTCAAGAGTGAATGCCAAGCAGGTGGTAACTAAGCAACAGCTCACCTGTACAGGGACTTTGATCACTTGACAAAGCAGATCAGAGCAATACAAGGGAAAGACGACTAGAGACTACAAGAAAAAAGGATCTTTTCTTGGCCTATTGAAGAGAGACATGGAAAATAGACCAAGAGATGCTGCAAAAAGTAGCCTGATGATTTGGAGAAGAGAGCAGCTGAAGAAAAGAGCTCATGAACATTTTTGTAACCATGCTTTACACTGTGAACAGCTTCTTTTACTTCAATACCTCTGTTGCTTCATACAGTGTTGAAAGTAATACTTAGGAGATTGGAGCACCATTTCCTAACTCCAGGCTTGAAAGATGACAATTTTCTGCCCTTGGCACACACTACAGCCATGTGAAAAAGAGACCTTAGCCAGTAAGAAGATGGATGCACAGAACTTCAGAGGAATTGCATGGGTACACAGCAGCAAAGCCGAGGAGATAGTTGCTGAAGCCTATGGTGGAGTCTCTTTCAGAGTGTAGTGACTAGGGGCCCATACAGAGTTTACAGGTGTCGAACGGACTCAGGGATGAAAATACTTTGAGATTAGATGTAGAAATTCATTAATATCTAGGAGATAAGAGGCACATGGAAAGATTAAAATCTATAGCAGTCACTGTCACAAACATGGAGACAAGCAATAAAGAAAAAACCAGATGGCAGGCCAAAAGAACAGCATAATATTCAACTATCTTATTATTCCACTGATTTTAAGTTTCACTTTCTCTTTTGAGGCTGGCAATACTGTATGTCTCATCATATTACTTTTATCTGCATGCTGAACAACTGTTCTAATGCTGTCTCCTCTATGAGTTAAAACTAGATCTGCCTTCCACTAGTTGACAAAATTAGGGCCTGGATTTGCAAGTATTTATTTTTTTGTGGGGAATAACCTAATAGTAGCCTCACAGACGGGAAGTGAAACAAGTTAGTCATGAGGTCAGTAATCAGACCGGTACTTTGTGAGGAACCTTGCTATCTTTTCCACTATTTCAAGTCACTATTCTCCTGAGGGAAGACAGAGAAGAACATTTTAATTAAAAATGAAAATCCACAAAACTTTAAGCCATTTTTGTTATGTCATTATTCCAGTTAAGAAGAGAGATACTAAAATATTATTAACATCCCTTAAAATATTTATTAAGGGAGGTTTAAATTAGTTCTCCCAGACGTGGACCACTGGAATGATTCTATTTCTTTGGTATATCCAAGGTAAGGACTAAAATAATATAATAACAGTAAGAGCATAAAAGATGCAACTGAGCTTTAGAGGTTCTGATGAGTTTATTTTCCTCAATAATTGCTAATTATTAAAATACAGTTTCTCTTTATCAAGTGTAGAGTCCACTGAAGACCCTGGGAATCCTCAACTGCTCTGTTTTCTCTCTAAGTTAAAAACTGTTGCAAATGACACTGATAGAGCACCGAATGTCATATGTGCACTGAGCACAATTAAAGATCTTTCTCTCTGTATTTGTTTGAAGACTGACAGCTCAGCCAACAAGGCAGTCAGGTTTATGCAGCTTTCTGTAAGCTCATTGACAGTTTTCTCTGTGAAACTCTCTTCCTGGCTCTCTTCATCAGGTAAAATCCTTCTGAGCCTTTGTCAGACAGCTTTTTCAAGAGCAAACTGGATGGGGAGTCCCACTACGAGCCGCTATGAAGTCTCATTAAAAAAAGTCTTTCACACTCTGTTGTCCTTGTTCCATTTTATGATGATGGTTTGCCACAAAGTGCAAAGAAATGTTATTCTAATGAACTGAGGAGAGCCACTGCTACACTGAAGCATGATTAATGAGCTGAAATCATTCAGGAAGTCATTCTACGTGTCTGGCTGGTGACCTTTGAATTTGAATAATTTTATTACATGTGAAGTATAACAGAAGAAATTATTTGGTTACCATCCAATGTATTCATGGTTTAACAAGGGGATATGGAATGGGTTATGGTCCAGGGGAAGAGGGAATCCCGACCAAAAAAAACAAATCTCCATTGCTTCTTCCCTCTCTCTCCTTTTTAATCCTCCTTTAACTCAAAAGCACTTGAGGGCCCAGTCCTGTGCTATGAGGCCATCCACATCTATGAGTGCTTGCTCATGAGCCAAAATCTGACCAAATTCCCTTCCCTTGGCTAGACCAGGGGAACTAAAGACTATAAAAGTAGTCAAGGAGGATCTGACTCCATCTGGGTGGCCAGATGATACAGAAAAAAGAAAATTAAGATATTCTCTTTAGAGGACTAAACTCAGTTCATTAGCTCACCTTTGGGGCCCATTGGCTTGAGAGCCCCAGTGACCCACCGTGTCAGAAGGAACCAGCAAGCCCTTTTCCTCACACAGTGTGGGGCCAGTAACAACTGTAGCTCAAACTGACAAATGACTCATACAGAAAGAACTAGAATTGCTTACACTTTGTCCAGTCACAGTGAGGACTGTCCCAGTTTCACTGGGATATCTGGGAACCATAACCCTCATAAGCCTACACAAAGTAAATAAAAGCAGAAACCACTAAGTTTCTACTTGGCCACTTTCATATATGCCACATTGAGTCTGCTTTTGTGTAACTGAACAGAGAAAGAAATAGGGTTCAGGAGTCTTTGTTAGCACTCTATCAGTCTTCCTGCCTACCAATTCCTTCTTATGACTACTAAACAGCATGTGGGATGCACCTACTGGCTACAGAAGGCATCATGAGGTACAAAATATTTCCCCCAGGGAGTTACATACCCTGGTGAGGCTCAAAAACATTCCTGACTGACTGAGGTGCCAGCTGGTGACAAGAACACCTCTTCCCTCACAGCAGAAGAGGCCCACCCACTAGTGCTGACAAGACCTACGGTACTATTTACTGTACAGTAATGGATATAAAGGAAATGAACAAAGTTGATAGCAGGCAGCATGTGAAGGACACAATGAGACAGGATTGATTAGCTACTTGTTCAAACGGTAATGATCAAAATGACAAATTATCAAAGGCAGCAAAGGACACCCCATGTGGCACCACAAGAACTCATCTGCTCTTATATACTGCTGCTTCCAGTGAGAGGTACAAACAGAAATTCTACCTGCACTGGCATCCACAAGAAGGAAGGAGAGGACAGAAGCTAAAAATATGGTTAACCCAGTTTAAAAGTAAAATACTGTACATGGAGAGGAACTAAGTGCCCTGGTTAGCATGTTCCAACTTTGTATTTTCACTCAAATAAGAAAAAAGTTAACAGGACCTCAGCCCTGAGTACCCAGCAGAGAATCATTCCTCTCCCCCTGCCATCCTCTGGTTAGGAGACCACTTAGTTTCTAGACTGTGTGAGCTTTTATTAGACAAAACAGTTAGGGCTTGAAAATTACAACTATTTGGCACTTCTCCATCTCAAAAACAAAGACAACAGTCAAACAACAGGAAGAAATACAAAAAAAAAATTGTCTTCATCCTTTTTAGATTTTCACTTGCTATAGACTAAGTTACAAGAATATTGATTTGTACTTTCTTCCACGTCTTTTCTTGTTGTGTGTAAATGGACAGGCAAGGGAAATCCCATTTCTTCCCCCTTTGCTTGCAAAAATAGTGACAAATTAATGAAATCAAACTTCCTTTCAAGATTACCACCTACTTTAGTTCAACTTCATAGAGCTTCCTGTGAACTATCAACCACTTTATTGGCATAGTATCATGAAGGCTTTAAACTGCCATAAGACAACATTACCACTGAAAGAAGCACTTGGTCCTCCCTCTTTCTAGCCACAAACTGTATTTTCTTCCCTTTTTTTGTACCAAGTATTTGCAAGGCTAGATGGTGAACCTGATAAGTCTAACTAGATCAAAACTAAGTCAGTCTTATTTTGCCAGGTTATTTAAGCCCATTTGTACCCTTTTGGTGGCCATTCTTGTGCCATCATAAGGACATGAAGGAATACCAGAATGTGCTGCTGAGGTCAGGACAAGTTGGGAACACTTACTGGAAGAGTGGAGTTGGCTTAAACTGCCTTAAAGTGATAGCTAAACCACAGCCCCTGACACAGATGTAGCCACACCATCGTTAACCCAAGAAATTATTTTATTCTAAATTATAGCAAGGGTGACCTCCTCACACAGAAATTTAAGTTGTGATCGTTATTTTCTAAAAGTGACTGAGCAACTTTTTCAATAATCTTCACTGGAAAATACTTTCAACACCTGACGCACAACTGCACACATGCTTTAGGCCACTTCTGGTGCCAGAGAACCTGGAATGCTCTGTGACAAGTAATAACAACTACACTTACTTCCAGGGACCCCCTCTGCAGTTGCCAGGAAGATTCTCTTAGTAGACTGAACAATGATATAGCACACTGAGGAAACATGATTAGTCCAAGGTGTTAGTTGGACAGCTGTAGATTGTGAAATCATTTGTGGGACACTACACTAGGGACTTCTTTTATTTCCATGGTATGGAATAGTAGGAATTGTCTAATGAGAGCAGAAGAGCCAAGTGGGATTTGATATTTTGCTTAATGAGGTGTGCAGAAAATTGCTAATGGATTTATCTGCATAAACTTCTAGCATACATATTCCCACACACATTCACTTGAAAACTCAATTGCTAATGATGAATTTCATTTGTTCCCACCTCAGAATTAAGAATATTTAATGAATTGTAAATTATCACATTCATAACTTAGACCTTGTCTATATTGAGGCTGGATGGGAGAAAAGAGACAGCTCCTTGTTACAGCTATTCCTAAGCAGTTAGTGTGGCAAACACAGCATGTATGTGAGCACTTAAAGATGAGCCTTGCAACAGCACAAACCCTGCTGGGTAACCCAGGTGTACATTTCCAAGGGGAGATGAATTCTGCATAGGCTTAAAGCACCTTTAATGGATAACACTTTTTCCTCCAGGAATACATACAAGTTTAAGCAGAGTGGGGCACTGACAAACACTTACTAAATATGGTAAAGAACAGATAACTGATTCGTTACTACCAAGAAGGGTCCATTCTATTGCCAATTCACTGCATTTTCCACAGAACAGAGAAAAAACAAGGAATAAGTACCTTCCTCAGCAAAGGAAATGCATGCAATTCATGGAGTAGCATTACATGAATTTTCCTTCTGGAGTTAAAAATGGATGCGGAATATAGCAAGAGGTCAGACCAGCTGTATAAGCACAAGCCTGTACTTGGAATGGTGGGAAATTTGACATGTTTGTCTCAAGTCTCCCAACTCTCTTGCGAGTGGCAATTAATAATGCATTTGTTTCCAAACCATAGCCAGTTCTCTTGCATTCTATAATTTTTCCTACCATCCCAGTCAGTAAGCATCTCTCACATCTCTTTCCACACATACCAAGTACTTCCAAAACACAATTTACCTCTTAATTATTGGATTACTATTTGCATAAAATTAAATATCTTAATACAGATTACTTCATCTCGTGTTGCCAAGATGTTTGCCATTAATCAAAATACTGGGTTTTGAAACTGTTTCTATGGTTAAAGATGTTGTGAAATAAGCAGTTCAGATGTAGGCAAGCTTAGAAAACTTACTTTAGGGATTAATCTGGCCCACTGTTAATTGGTTAAATCCTAATATGCCTTTGGTGAAAACCACTTTTTGGTTTTAATGATGTTCAGAAAGCATATCTACTACACAATAATAAGCAACATATATCTTTGGATTTTGTTGAACCATATGACCTTTCAAAGGTGAAGGGAAGGAAGAGGAACAGAAAGAGGGAAACAAGGAAACAAGTGCAGTAGTGAGCTGGTAGGGGCTTCAGGCAAGTATGCCACACTACTTGCCTTGCTCCTGCCTCTGGATACCCTTGTGCAGCTAAACTGTAAAGACAAATATGAGAGAAAAGATAGGTAGAAAACAGACACTAACATACCTAGAGCCTCTTGAAACAATACATACAGCTTAAAGTTTCAGAAAAAAAGCATTTTGGACCTGCTGAACTGTTCAATAAAACTTCAAATATTCGTATTCATTCGCAACATATCATCCCCAAATCTCTTTTGGAATCTCGTGTTACCTGTGTTTTATATTTTGCCTCTTCTTCCCTAGGAATTTGTCACATTTACTGAAGTTTATTGAATAGTTTAAGGAAGATACCCCAGAAATACATTATGATAAATAACCATATTGAATGTAGTAACAGATGACAACATTTGTACCTGGGACTTATTTCCTAAAAATCCTAGACCAGTAGTATTTCCATGATTCAGTACCATTTAATATTTTGTTTACATTTAGCTTGTATAATCGAGCATGCCAAAGAAAATTTCAGATAACTACTCAGACAATAAGAGCAGATTTAAATGGTGATATTCTGCAACCAGAAAAAACCTCTCAGCTGACAATAAGCACTTCTTTCCTATTACCTATTCAGGTAGCTGAAATAACAAGACCATCTGGCTACTCGCAGAAAAGGTTACAGTCATCACCTCTGTTGCCCCAGCCTTTGCAGGGAAGAACAGAGAGTTGATATTCCAAATACGACAGGTTTGAGGGGCTGAACAGTTGCAGTCTTTCTACAACACATAGGCAGGGGACAGCATATTTCTGTCTTTGACCAGTATGTTTCAGGATTGGAGTTACTTGAATGCCCTTCATCAATGAAAATACTCCATAATAAAGAAGGGCATACATTTCAACTGAAGTGTGTATTCAGAGTGACTCTACAGACACCATTATTTTGAAGGCATAAGGCACCTTCAAAGTTGGAGTCACTTGAAGACAAGAGATTCTTATTTTTACAGAACAAGTGGGTATATTCATGCTGTACTTTCAATATAAAATGGCACCTAAATTCCAGCCAAAATTCACCTCTGTGTTTGCCTTTTAGCAAGCTTCAAGTAACTAGGAAAATAAGGTAAGAGTATATATCCCCCTACCATAGTGTCAATCACACCACAGGTTGCAGTACAGGAACATAAGAACACTGTGCCTTGTACTGTCACCATCACCAACTGAATTAGATACCCTTTTCGCAACATCACATGTTTGAAATTGAAGAGGCAGTCTTGGATCATTCCTGCAGCTGCTTTAATATTGTCTGTCATCAGGGCTGATATATATGATCCATGCCAACCTATAGACATTCCACAGGCAGTATATGTAGGAGAGTGGGTCAGGGAGTACAGCAAGTTTTAGTTTATTCCCATCTTGAGCACAAAGGGAAAGTATATGGAGTCAAGGTAATGCCTGTCTGAAGGACTAGCTAGGCACTCTCCTGTTTGCTGCTAGAATTAACATGGATGTTTATAAGATGGTAAGGAAAACTGGCTACATTTATAAGCCACCTTGGCAAGAGTTTACAGCTCTATCTGTAAAACAAACTCATGTGCTCAAAGAAGTTTAAGTTATAGCCTGCCAATGCCAACTGAGTCCAGTCACACAGACAGGAATACTTAGACTTTCTTCTGTGCTTTCTGTCAGCCACTGTATAATACTAGCACATGAAAAGACTTGATGTTTGGCATGATCAGGCTTTGAATCAAATTTCCATTTGCAGGTAGGGAGCACTCCAAACATGAACTCTTCTGATGCTTCTCAAATCTTTCTCCTCCCCCAGCTGCATGCAATAAGCTACAGGCAACAATTCAGAGTAATTCATTGATTCCCTTGCTCTGCCTTAATTTACATCACTAAATATTTTTTAAAATAAAACAAGAAAGTAGTTCAAACCCATGTGAAGAAAACTGTTGATTTGTACTAGATTAATTAACTCCAGGAAAAGTCTTTTGGAAATAAGTTCTAGTATATCAGGTTTCAGTGCAAAACAACATAAAGGAATTGAACCTGCAAGGGTTCTCATTTTTAGCCAAAACCAAATCTGAATTAGATTACACTAGTGACAAAACTACTAGTGTTTAGATGTATACATAACTTGACTCCTTAGCGAGAGATGATTTTGCCTCACTGACATTTCCATGCACATCCACAGCAGAATCCTAGAGATGTGCTACTTTCTGTAATGGTTAAGACCAAATATCTGACCCAGATATTGACATAACACTGGGGCATGGTAGGGGACATGAGAGGCTAAGTATAGCAAACTTATTGGAAATGTTTATTAAATTTCTACATTGGCCTGATGTGTCACACTAGGTTATGTCATTCAGATTTCATTGTATCACATCATGCCTGTCAAATTATAGTGGTACCTGACTGGCAAAACATAATCTAGTATAAAATTTGATTGTATTTTATCTATTTGGGGGTTTTGAAAAGCACAGCAGATTATATGTCCTTTAAAGTATCCTAACTTTTGCCACAGGCTTGTCAACCTGCTGCTCAACTGAAAAATAATATTCACAAATGAATGCCACATGTCATAAATGTGCAATAAATTGAGGCAAGTCAAAATTATTAAGTCCAAATAACAGATGAGCTGGCTAGCTATAAGAGTTACTGAGTATCAAATTATGATTGAAATAACATACTTTATGTTGTCAGCTTTACAACTCAAGTATTAAAGCATATGGGACAGGCATAACAGGCTTCCTCTTAAGCCACACGGCATAACCACTAAAGCCATAGCGTCACACAGCCAGAAAGAGACTGAAATGAAACTGGAATTTTCATTATTGCTCTTCAGCTGTGATTTTCTCAGGTGTGGGCCAGTCCCAGAGTAGTTTGAACCCTGGAAACACAAACTGAATGCAGCCCTTCCCATTTCTGTTATTCATGTTCTTTGTTTGAAAAGAGAAAGGGATTGCTTGTTCAAGTCTCACACACAGACTTGTACACACATTTTGTCTATCACTAACCCCAGAGCTCTCATTTAAATCAAGTTCATCACTGGAATCTAAGAAACAAGGTTAACATATTCCAAAAATCATGCACATCGTAGTGCGAAGTGCTGCTGTCTCTTAACATCAGTAAACTATTAAAAACATCTTAAAAGCACTAGAAGATAAAGCATTTTCCTTATAGGAGAAGACTTGTTACCCAACATGTTATTAAAACAATTAGATTAGCTCTCGTTCTCATATAGGCCCAAAATGTTTAAAATGAAATAGCAATGTAATCTAGTCACATCCTGTATTTCTTCACTACAGGTGTTTCATTCATTTTCATAAATGGACACTTTTCTGTATTTTGCTTCATTTGTAGCTGTTATGCCATTACATAAGACAAAACACATGCTTCCAAAATTACCTAATTGTCACTGAGAAATAAGGCTCTTTTGTTTAGAAATGGCCTTGCAATGACATTGCCACATCTCCATTGCAAAACAGGAAAACACAGAACAGGCTTACTCATGAGGTGAAAATAAATGCTTGAGAAAAAAAATTAAGTGGCAAGTGTCATCCAATTTGGCAGCCAAAATATTTTTCACCTTTTCTAGCAGACTGTCCTTGTCACAACATGATGAAGAAAGTGAAAGATATCCCTTTTTCTGTCTTTAGCTATCTTGTTGCTAGAAATATTTTCCCCACTGTTTCTAGCACTAAATAGCATTTCACATTACAGGTAGAGCAAATGAAGAAACCTACTTTAAGAACTAAATATCACTCAACAGGAGTATAAGTGCCTGGTTCTTATAAAGAAAAAACAATTTCTAACCATCCAGACTAAACTACAGGTAATCTTATTTCCAAATTAAGCCTCTTCCTACCTACAAATTCCTCATTAAACACTGATGCATAGCATTTGTTCTTTCCTCTTAGACATCTATTTAATTTATAAGTAATACTTCAAATGCCTTAATTTAACACAGCACCTACCTCTGCACTACAAAAGGCTTTTATTTGTCATGATTTCTAACGCACATTTTTTATTCTGTTTTGAACCATCCATCCACTCTTGACTTTTTCCTCTCAGGCTTTGATATAATGGAATCATTTCCCCAGGCAGCAATCAGTGTTGATAAAAGAGTTCAAAACTCCGTTCACAAATAGTAGCATATTCATGTGTAGGAGCACTAGTACTCATTTCCACTGTGTAACAGGACAAACACAGACATACTGCTTCTGCTCGAACTGCATTCATATAGCAAGAAAGGCACACATTGGATTTCTAAAATGGTAAAGATTTTCAGCTTTTAGGGGCTTCTTTCACTTCTGGGTGTGCAACTAACAGCAAAACATCCTCTTCAATCACAGAAGTACACATTGATATTGACTGCTGAAAAACCTTCTGCTCTGCAACGGGCTAATCTTAGCAAAGGGCCAAGCTCCAGCCACCCACTCATTCCCTCAGCACAATGGGGTGAGGAAATGAAATTAAAATTAATGAAAACTACTAATTAAGTTAATAGATTCAGGTGGCAAGAAGCAAAGGCAAATATTCAGATTCCACTTTTCCTTCCAGGTCTCCCAAGCCTTCACCTTGACTTTTCCACCCCCAGGTCTGAGCAGCACAGGGTGGGATGGGGCCACAGGTAGCACAGCCTTTCATCCATGCTGATGCTTCCCTCTCACATTTTTTCCACTGCTCCAAGCACAGGCCCTACCCTCCACTTGTGGTTCCTGTCAGGAAATACCCATCTGCTCTGGTGCAGCATCCTCCATGGGTCTCAGAGAAGACCTCCACACCTGTAGTGCTTCTGTTTTTTTCCCCTCATCTTCCCCCCCCCCCCCCCACCTTATCCCTTTGTCCACCATTTTCTGCCCTCTTAAATAAGCTTCCACAGAGGCACCACCAGCATCCCTGATGACCACAGCTGTGCCCTACAATGGGTTCCTTGCAGAACAAACTCAAACCAGCAGAGGCTGGCAGGGGCAGCCCCAGCCCCACCTCACAGCATCCCCTGCAGCCCCTCCAGAGCACAGGCAGCCAGGACCATTCCTGCAGGGCAGGGGTGACCTTCAGCATCACTTTGTTACAAGCCATCACCTCCCAGTTAAATGTATTATCACCAGGACACCAACCACAATTCTTAAGACACTACACAGAATCACTGCTACTTTTAAAAACAAAAAACAAGCCAACACACCCCAACAAAAAAGCAAAATCTGCGCTTTTCTTAGTCTCAGTACTATTAATTAATTGTGCAAAGAACTTTGTGCATCTGTGTTCTGTATTGCAGCACCATTTAAAATACACTATAAGCCAATGTGTCTTATCTACTTCCTTCCAAGTTAACAGGTGAAAACAGCAATACATTAAAGAATTTTGCTGTTTCTTCAAGGAACTTGCAGGATGGACATGATGGAAAGCAGACTACTACTCAGATTACAAAACAGTTAAAATAAACAGATAGGTCAGAACCTTGAAGAGCCACAAAAGCCTGCCTGACCCTCACCACAATCCCCCCATACACCTGAACCATTCTGGAAAATGTATTGCAAATATAATATAGAAAGACTTCCAGAGACAAAATTAAATCACCCCAGGGAAGAGCAGCAGATCAGACAGGCTGCCTGGCTCTGGAACATGCTCTTGCCATTTTCAGTGCCCATTTGGTAGGTAACACCGTGTCCTGGTGAGATCAGAAACCCGCTGCACCACAGGCAGAGTCCCAGGGTAAAGGAAGGCTTAGAGTAGCACAAGGACAGCTTGCACAAGAGAGGGATCTGAGCCACACAGATACCTTTGGTTTCACACTGAACCTGTCACTCTTTTTTTTCTTTGTCCCTGTCACTTTTACTTGGGTACATTTCCATTTGTATTAGTGATTGGAGACTTAAACACTACTGGTATTGACAAGTAATAGCAACTGGTTTTTAATTAGAGTCTTGCACTATGAACATGCCTAGATTAACATATCCTTGCAGAGGAACACATTTCTGCTGACTTCTTTAGACCTGTAAATAGCAGCAAAACAGTTCTGTCCAATAAACCATTGAATTTCTCCATGTTCTTACTAACAGCAAACTGTATCAAGTCTTGCCATCCACTTCACCAAGAAGATACAAGTATTAGGCAAGATTGTGAGGGGATGGATGTCTGTTCTCTGCTCTGCTTTCCTTTTATTTCATTTTTAATTTAAGAAAAAAAAATTCAAATTAAGTACAAATTATGTAGAACCAGCAAAATTCAAGAGAGCTACTAATGCAAACATAAGCTGAGCCTCAGTGGTCCTGAGTATTAGGTTAATCCTGTCTATGTGCCTCCCTGCAGAAACATTTCACATTCTGGCCGGTTTGGGAGATGAGGTCAACAATTCTAAGAGTCAAGTAAATGCCAGTGGAACCTTTCACAGGCACGTCAGACTGGAACACACACCATCAGCAATCACACTTTATAAACCTCGCTCAATTACAGGATTTCCAGCACAGGATGAAAACATGCCTGCCCTAAATAAATGCATTTAGGCTTCCTCATTTCTGACTGGTGAAAGACTGATGTCAAGCATCCATTATTGATCTCCTCAGGAAAGAAAGCCTAAAACAAAGCAGCTCTGAAGATACTAATGCAACAGAGCTGTGCTGACTTGCCACCCAGTATCTTCACTTTAGAAAAAGTTCATGTTTTAGGAGTACAGAAAGGTGTATCCAAAAGGCAGTTTTAATTGAATAGCAACTACTATTACTTTTTAACATAGGTACCATTATCAGGCTAACAGTCATTGAAAGATAAATGCCTTACACCAAATACCACACAATTAATATTAAGTCTTCCCCCCCCCCGCGCCACCATTGGATATAAATATGCAGCATATCTTCCTATATACAGGAAGCCAAAACATTCAATACCAATAAGCTATATGCAGAACTTCATCACACTTGAAAAACTGCTGGAGTCAGAGACAGAAAATCTTAACTGTTAAAAATAACCCCAAACACTTCTTAAACTTTTTGTACTTGCATAACATCCCCATTCTTCTCACTATAAGCTCTTTCCCCAGACCACAGCAATTTTCAAGCTACACTATGAAAGCATTCAGGACATTTCTGAAAAAAGAAAAGTAAGGTTTCTTCAACTCAGTATACAGGAATAGTGATTGATGTGAGATAACATAGGCATGCACCCCTTCTGCAGCCTCCTGGGACATAAGAACTGTAGTTCACAAAAAGACTATGCACAGCATGAGACATTAAAGCATCTCCAACAAACCATTAATACAGTTTTCTTACCAATCTGTATAGAAAATTGTATAAATGTTATTATACCACACTTACCTGGAATCCTCTTCTCTGTGCCCCTCCGGCTTTTACAAAGTTTTGCTTGTGTTAAATAAAAGGTGTTTCTTGCCTCAGAAGACACCATATATTAGGAAAAAAACCCCAACAAAACACTTTCTAAATCCCCAGAGAAATTACACAAAGCAACCCAAGATTTTTCTAGACCACACTGATGAAGAACTTGCTAGCACATTACCCTACAACCTCCTGCAGCCACCTCACTTTTAAACTGCTGATTAACCTTCCTGATGGGCTTCACCTGCAAATTGTAAGAACAAATACACAACACTTCTGGACCAGATCCTTCTGGTGCTTTGGGTGTGTTCATCAGGCATTTCCTTAACAAGCTGCAGGTTGGGTTTTGGAGACAGGGTCCACATAAACTTTGTTCACCTGAGCTATGGGATTCAAACCAGCAGATTCTCTTTTTTTTCCTCTTTTGGAAGAGGTAAACTTTATTGTTACAGATGGGATATTTCAGTGTTGCACTTAATAATGATTTCTGACAAATATATATTTTACAAGGAAACTTAACTACCTCTGTGCTTGTAAAATTCAGTAAGTAAGGCTAAGGTCAACAGATTTTTTGAGTATGTCAGCAAAAGAGAGCAGAAAATTAAATTACTACTTATGCACAAGTAGCATAAACAGGACACTGGCAACCTTTCAACTGAATCCCAAAAGACTGTACTTTCCTGTACCTACTACAATATTTTTCATGGCAAATTTTCTCTAAAATTGTATATTGTGTTTACCACATAGTTAGGTAATTAAGAAGTATTTTTAACTAGTGAAACTGTTTTTTTTAACTCCTGAAAGAAAAACAAAGGGAAAAAATACATTCTACCAAGGAAGGTATAATCTAGACATACTAGCTATTAAATGAGCCATATTTTGAATAGAATATTTTTTCAGCAGCACAAAAGGAGTAATACTTAGTGAGACAGTCATATCAGAGAATAACTATGAAAAAATGTTGTTATATATTTTTAAAATGAGGTAATTAGAACATATAGTCAATATAGTGCCTGAAAGCCTGCTGGTGCCTATCAACAAAATCACACACCTTTACCTGAGAACAGGGAGATTTTACATTTATCATTTAAAAGTTGGGGAAGAAATATCTCATTTCTGAAAACCTTTCTACCTCTGATTAGATTAGATACCATCTGTATATTAAAGATGACCATTTCAAAGAATCAGTCTCTGGCACTGGAGGATCACTAAAAAGTTCTCAATATTCAGTATCTGAGGGCTTGATGTATGTTACTGTAGGGACGAGGTGAGTGGTTTTCCTCTCTTATTCAGAGCTAGGGAGGTCTGGTTTGACCCTCAGTGGCTGAGACAACACTTCCGTTTGTACTGCTATGATAGCAGCTCCCAGCTCTACTTCATGAACTCAAGGAGTCACCCAAGGAGTGGCCCTGGTAGCTGAAGCAGCTGCCATGACCATCCTTGCCAATGGTACTTCCAGGGCTTGCAGGTGTCCCTTGGCTTCCTTTAGTCCCCTAAGCCGGGCAACTCTGAACCGAGCTCTTATTCTGGGCACCAAAATGTAGAATGTGCAGATATACATTGTCTGGAAAACTTGGCTCATGGCTGAAGCACAAATTTTATTGAAGACAGAAGTGCCTACAAGGGAGCCAAGCTATTCTTGCATGTAAAGTGTGTTTTGAGAAGAACAGGACTGTGCATGCAACCAAAAGTGTCTTTGCCTTTATCAGCCCATAATGCTGGTTCAAACCTCTTAGATTTTCAAACAATATTGGTCCATTTTCCAATATTGCCCACAAGGCTAGGAGGGCATCTCTTAAACACCTTCTTCCAATCCATTTATAAAATTCTCCTTCGTTGTCACAGGATTGAGAATCTTGACAATACTGAGACTGGCTATTGCCTACCCACAAATGTGAAAAGTGACCGTGGGAATGATCATGTGCAGATATAAACACCCCATCTGTGTGTGCATACTTGACATTATGCTCATGCAAATCAGGTTCAAAACAGATACACCCTTTTGAAAGCACAGGGGAAAAAATCCAAATAGAAAAACTGAGATAATGTGGAAATACAAACTTGTATTTGGAAGCAAATTAAAGCATTTTGAGTTATACTGGCAAATAAAGGAGAATATGAGCCCAATAAATCTGAAGAATCAAAATGCAAAACTTAGAATCACAGAATAGTTGAATATGCTGGGTTGGAAGGGACCCATCAGGATCATAGAGTGCAATTCCTGTCCCTGTGTAGGGCACCCCAAGAATCACACCATGTGTCTGAGAACTTCATTCAGCTTTCACATACTCTACCAAAAACGCCCATAGAAGTAAACTTAAAAGTGGCCATAATTACTAATCTAAACTAATGGTAGTTAGTAACTTGTTGGGTATTGATAAACCCAGTTAAGAGTAGCATTACAGTACTCCAGAATCACTTTTCTCTTGTGAATTTAGGTATTCTGTAGGCTAGTGAAATGTTAGGGATGTTAAAATCATCTGCTTCCTACCACCTGCCCTGCAGAAAAAGAACTAAAAGAGCATATTAAAGACTGTGCTTTCAAATTTCAGCCATAAACGAAAATTTACACACAATGAAGTTTAGTATTCTTATATGTAGGCCTTTCTTGCATTAAGGATAGGAAGGAGCTGGTCCAGCTAAGTATCTGTAATTTGCCATAGAAATGATGGAATCAAGCAAACTCATGTATCATGGTTAAAACACAAGAAGAAACCAGAAATATGTTTCCATTTAAGATGCCTCTGGCACTTGGAACTAGTGCAGCAGAGCTACTCTTGCATTTGTGGCAATATGCTGCTAAGAGCTTCCCTGGCATGGGCAGGTCTTTGTGGAATATTAACATGTCCAAAATATATTTTACTAATGTAAAGGTGTCAATAATTCTCTAAGCCTGGGTAATTCCTCCCTGGAAATCTAAGCATTGATTAAGTGTCAACAAGTCTGAAGGATGAAAGCAATTACTGCCTTTGCTTTCCAACAAATACCAAAGCAGAAGCTGTGCAGGAATGTTTGTTGTATTGCTTGTCTGTTACAGTGCTGAATATTTCAAAAGGTTTTCTGGATATGAAATAGATCAGTTTGAAAGCAAAAGGGATACGCAACAATGTCCTGGTTACAAAAAGCCCCTCACTGAAAATCCTCCTCTGCCATATTTATTTTTCTATTTACAGTTCTGCAGCAGGCCATGAGGAAACACTAAAAGGTTTTCCCTTCTGGGAGCCACTGACAAGTCCCAGCCAAAAGAATTACCAGAGATTATCAAAGGAAGCCTCTGGATTAGTAAAGAAACAGGACAACCTGCTCTTTAGTACAAAGGTAAATTTATTCTCTGTAAAGTTCCTATCACAGAAAGGACCAGTTCAGAATCACACCTTGTATCACCCATGTTGATACAACTTATTTCTTATTTCCAGTCTTTTAGGAAGACAGCTCTACAGCTGCTCTTTTCCTCATTTTTTATCAGAATTTGTTTCTCACAGCCAGTCTTTTTCTTTCAACTGCTTTAGCTCCTTGTACTGAAGAGAAATCTATAAATTCCATTTCAGACAAAATCTGTTTCCAGCCATTATCTTCCAGCACTATTCTCACATTCTCTTCCTACAAACACAAAAATCTTCTCTGACCCTCCGCTCCCCCCCCCTTTCTCTTTTTCCCCCAATAAATAAATAAATAACCAAGCCGCCAGCTTCCTTCGTGTCCCTTCTTTGGTCACTGGTAACCAGGGAAACCAGAATCTATGGTAACTCAGGGATGAAAAATCACACACTCAGTATTCCTTAAGCTCCAAACTATAAAGTCATCATTCCTTTCTTTTCTAAGTGATGAAGTGACAACAGAAACTGTGGCAGCAAATCCCCATCTTTACTCATTCAGTCTTATGAACTATGTAAATCTGTATTTTCTGTATGCTTCTCTTCTGCTTTTCTAAGCACTCTACTATTTCTACAGCTGTTTCATGTTCAGTTCAGGTTGTTATAAATGAGACCTGAGTACTCCCATCTAAGGTCTAATTGCAAATTTTCATTTTTTTGTTTTAGTTTGTTGCTTTTCTTTTTTAAATGTCTGACATTATTTCAATTCACAGATGCTTTTTTTGACTTGAGGTGAAAACACCTTCCCCAGACTCCATCTGTTTTTTTCCTGAGCTTCCAAGCAATCAACGTCCAGTATCTTAGTTGAGACTTACGTCTCCAGAGTGAGTCTATGTGGAGTCTCTGATGTCTAATTAGAGATTAGTTTTGTTATCTTCCCTGAGTAAGGATATAAAGATGGTTCTCTCTCTAATATCTAACATTCATTTCTGTGAAATGTGAAGGTACCTAACCTCTAAGACTGCCAAATTTCATCTTTCAGTCAAAAGTTCAAGACAATTTCTTCCAGCAGGTTGAAGAATGAGATCCCCCTCATCTATCTGGTGCTTCTTAGCTTCTGATAATTCTGCCTCAGTTTCCGTCTTTGCAAAATAGGACTAAAAATGCTTACCATCTAGGTGAGAAACTTTGGTGCTCTTTTATTATTTGATTTGCTGTTCAACACCACAAATATGAAAGGAGTCTTAATACTTGCCAGACAAAGCAGCAAACGTTAAATTTCACTGCAATAGATCCCTCTTGAAATCTACATGGGTTCAGTGGGGTAGCTATTGTCTTAGTGACTACTCAAGAAAACTACTAAGAAAATAATCAGTTAAGCTAAAAATCTAATTCTTACTTTGGTACCTCCCCCTCCTATTAACCATAATGGGACAGTCAATATCCAAGCATCCCAGAGTCACTGTGTGATATATTTTCCTTACACAGAACCCACAGAAGACAGTTATAAAGTGAGCTGCTGCTCTGCTTGAGACACTAAGCATCTGATTTCAGAAGTTCTGAGCTCCTAGAAAATTCACTTGAAGCCACTGCCATCATGTAAGAAAACCCCCAAAATACCAAACTTCCCGAGTTAACATATTTGATAACCCAGAACTGAAGGAACTAAAATCAGAAATGCCTTTGCATAACTTGAGCTTCCTCAGTTCCAACCAAAGGCACAGGAGCTTCAGCAAAAGATTGTCTTCTCAAGGTTTTGCAACAGGTCACACATTTCTTTCTTTTTTCTCTTACTTAGCTTCCTATGTACAAACATCCTAAACTAAGTGATCTCTTCCTATCTAGATCATAGTATGTCTCCAACAGTCTTGAGAAAACAATCAGGAAAAAGCAGACTATGCCTAATAACAAGCAGAAGTTCAAGAACTGAAAAAAATTTAGTTCCAGATTTTTAACCATTTTTAGGAAAACAGATGTGGCATGTCAAGCAGATAAGGCAAGGTGCACTTGTTCATCCTCTCTATAAATCTCATATATATAAGAAATAATACTAATTCTTAAATAATGACAGCAAACAGATTTTAGACTGCAGAATAAGTAAAATCTCTGACATACAAGAATGGATATTGCCAACTTCATCTGATTCAGAAGGCAAAAAAAATAGACTGAAGCCATGCAAGACATCAGCAACCGTTGATAACTTAGATAACTGATAGTTTAAAAAATTATGAAAGTATTACCCTTGTTACTGACCTAGGCAAGGCATTCCAATAGTTTAAGAAACATGAATAACCCTATTATTTATCCCCTCTTCCTCCCTCCTCTTTTGTTGGACTTTCCTAGAATTTATTCAGATAAATGAAACTGGTTGCCTAGACACAGGCAACATTAAAACTGACAGTCACATTATAGAAACAGTCACATACTCAGAAACTAGCTCAGGAACCACTAGTTGTGGCAGTAGTAAACAATGCATAGGCTGAGGGACACAAATTCACAGTGAGTGAAGATTTGTCCCTTTGAAAAGCTCAAGCACAGAATCAAAGCACCGTTTCAGCTCTCAAAATATTACTTTAGTAGTACCGAAATACTCAGATCTCTGTTGAGAAAAGCTATTAAACACAGATTCCCTTTGGAGAATGGGAGATACTTAAAGCAAAAATGTAAATGTCAATAATTGCAGTTCAGTGTTTATGTTGTGAGTATATACCAGGAGGTGAATATACAAATACACGTGTTTTAAAAAACATTGTTCTTTTTAGTGAAAGTATCTGAAGTTACTTTACCAGTTTCAGGATAGATTTAAAAAGAAATAAATACACAAAATCTTTCTGTGTCATAGATTTGTAAAGACACTACTCCACATTGTTTTCCCAGCTATCCACATGAATTAGATTATTTCCTGGCATCCACAAGTAGAAGGAAACTAATTTTTAACATCAACAAGTAATTCAGAAATACTGGATGTTATACTTTGCACAGTTCATAAATGTTAGCAGTTTTCAATATTTTAGAGCAAGACTTAATAGAGCTATGAAAGGGTTATGATGCCACCTTTTCATTATTTTTATGATCAAGTTTTACTCTGTTGTAATGTACATTGCAGAATTTATTTCATATTCCACTTACAAAAGAGCACATTATAGCAAAGGCAGCAGTCTACCTTACTAATCCTTTATTTGGTGATTGAAAGTACAGGTGCCTAGGAAGGACTATTCAAAAATTAGCCTTCAATATATGCCTTTACCAACATATACCTTCAGACATATCTAGTTAAAAAGATCATTGTGGTGAGAGAGGAGAGAGAAAACACATTTGCGTTTCCTGCATCTGAAGTAAAAAAGCTTGTTACCACCACAAATAAAGGCCTATTATTGTCTGTCCTGCTACCAGAAGCCTAGGACAAAAGCTCCAACCATCCCAAGATCCACATTTAGACTCAAAATTCAGGAATAAGTTTACTTTTCAGGACCAGGATTTTGTGTCCAGTCTGTTTCAGAGACTAGACTAGATGCAAATTTGGATTCCTCATGAAACAGTGGTACTTATTCAAGGGCTATTGGTCTTAGCCTGTTTGCCTGCTGCACTTGAACTATTTCTGTACAAAAGGTTAAGCATCAAGCCATAGTTAATATTGAAATGAATACTACAGAAGAAGCCTGGACACAAGGACATTCAGTGCACCACAAAGTGCAATTCATACATCAGATCCAAAGGAAGAATTCTGAGCGCGCACAAAGATGTAGCAAAATAATAGTGTACTAGGTCTATGTGCTGTGGTTTGCACATAGTTAGTAAAACTGGTTGACCTGCCCACCCCCACCTTCAACCCATTCCCGAAAAAAGGCCAAACCAGTCTTTTCAAAACCACCTTATGCAAATGAGATTCTCTTTCAGGGGAAAAAAAACACTGACACGTAAGGAGGGAGCACACCATAAAATACATACTGTGTTGTTAAGATACTTCAAGATACTGAAGTATTCAGTAGCATGTGCAGCATTTCAGTCGGAAAAGAAAAGCCTTTTATTTCCAGTGACTTCATCAAAATCTGTATCTGCCTTAATGGGAATAGCTCTTTAGAATAGCTGCTACCTGTAAAGAACTGGCACATGATGAATATAGATGGAAAAAATGCATCATCTCATTCAACATCACACAGACAGTAGAACAAGTTCTCCTACACACTTAGAAGAGCAGTAGCAGAGCACTGATCCACTGCATACAATTTACCTCCTCATGGAATATAACTTATTTCCAATTGCTAGAATACTAAGAAAAATCAGGTCCAATATCTGTCCCACTGACCTACTTCCCATTTAACATGAACGCACTTTTAAAATAGTGGGCAAAAGTCTTAGGTTGCATTAGATGTTAATATTACAAGGAATAATACCTATTTCTTCCATGTGTCTATCTTCAGTTTGATTCAAGAAATTAATGATACACCTAAAAACAGCCTGTCCATAAAGACAATTTTGTGCAACTAGCTAACTGGGAAGCATGCCAAAATCTGTTTTGAACAAACTTTCTTGAGACTGAGGAAAATACTATTTTTACACCCCTTCTGTGTTTCAGTCATGATTTATATGGGGTCCTAGGTTGAAAATTTCCCCCAAATCTGAGTGATATTCAGTGCTGTATTCTTGTGCATACATTTACATTAAGGAATAACTTTAAAGAGTTTAGAAAATTAAATTTATATGAACTGAAATTCATGTCAACTAATATTCTGCACTTACTTTGCCATTGTTAAATGTATTTCTTTTGAATAAAGGTTCTCTTCTTTGGAACTCATTTCTCTTCCTGCTTGATACTGGCAAAGTTACAAAGCTGCAAGGACAGAACATTTTTTTAAGAAAACAATAAAAGCAGAATTATTTAATATGCAAGATCATTCACAAAAGTCCTGGAATTGAACACAAAAGATAAGCTTCATTTTCATTCTGAGATAATCACCTTCCACAACAATCCATTAAGAACCACTTCTTCCACATGGATTAATGACAGTATAAGTGTAAAAACTGTGATTAAGCAGGGTGACAATTTAGAGTCTACTAAAAACTGACCTGAGAACAGAAATGAGCTTTAAAAGGACATTGGACACCCTCATAAAATTACGTGTAGTAGACCAGATGAACTCAAAGAAGGGGAAAACTGAATCAAATAGCGCATTAGAGGAACAATACAACCTGCAGCTCATCTTTGGCAACCACGTTTTGTACAGTCCTTGTCCATGTGCTAATCTAAAGGCAAAGTTTCTTCCAAGCTGTGCACTTGCTACATTTTAATTTAGAGGTTTGTTTCTGAATTCCAAGTACTGAGGGTTAATACTAACTTAGCATCCTTTGCCACAACTATGTTTTCAAATTTGAAAAGTATAATAAAATAGCAAGGTGCCTCTATTAAAAAAAGGTGCATTTCCAGTTCCACAGGCAAAATCCAAAAGCTATTTGATGTGTGCAAGTTGTCCATTAGAAATGAAAACTATTCATAAAAGACAGCAAAACAGGGAATATTATCTTGGAGTTCTACAATTAAAGGAAAGTCCACCAGACTGTTTGGTGGTCATTTAATGGATTTTCTTGGTGCTATCTGAATATTTGAGGATAGCAAGAAGATCAGAAGAATGCTTATTCACAAATTGTTTTCTAATTTCAGGATAAGATTTAACAATACTCTTTTGCCTAATGTCTTACAAACCTCACTGATTAAGAAAATCAAGACTTGCTAAAGGAGATCTGATGTCACACTTGCCTTTTTGACAGACAGTTCTGTGACGTGAATAAAATGCAGTCTCCTCTTCTTCAGTTCTAAGAACAGTTCTAAATGCACAGAAAAGGACTCAGCCACAGGCTTTGGCAGTTTGAGTACACTCTGCTTGTCAGCACCACTGGCAAGGTTTAGCAGTGATCAGGAGGTGAGAAGCCAATGTCAGAACTCTCCGAAGCTAATGGAGAGAGAGTCAGACGCTGCTGCACAAAAGGGCACCTCGGTAAGGGTATGATTAATTTTTTTGTTATGAACTATTCAGCATAAAACTAGAAAGGATTGCAGACAATGAATACAGAAAAAGAGTCAGTTCATGAGCTCCTAGACATACAGCTTGGGAAATAAAGGGAAAGACCCATGGCCTCCAAGATCACTCCTTGCTCAGCCAGTCAAGATGACTTATTACACCTGCATCTAGCAGAGGAGCAAAACAGAAAGTAAAATTACTTCATTGATTTTGTTCTAGTGTATGTAAATAACCTCATTGTCAGATCTGCCCTTTCCAAGAGAGAAGGAAAAAAAAGAAAGTTTTGTTCAATTTGCCAGTCAATTTCTTTTTAATCTGATTTTCATATTTTGCTACTTCCCCACTGAGGAATCAGCAAATAGTAGCAAGATTAACAGAAATTCTATTTACTGTGAAATCTATTACATGTATCATTTCAAATAGCTTTTAAACTTCCTTAATACATTTTCCTGTTTCACTCCAATATGGTGATTTAGGAAAATAAATTCTGAAAGATTTCAAGTATTTCTATTTTACACTTCTGCTTGTCAGAACTCTTAATGAAGACAATTTTTCTGAGTATATTTTAAGTAAGCAAAACTGACCCCTTATGCATGTGTCTCAAGTATAAAATGGATATTGGTTTGACAATAAGATATTAAATATAAAATATATATCAAATAGATAGATAAAATATATCAACATTTCAAGGAAGAAAGCACAATCTATAAACCCAGGGATCAGTCTCAAGGCAGTTCATTTTTAAGCCAAAATCAGTCAGTGTTTGTGAATAGCTGGGAATATACATGTGGACACACACTTGAGGGCAGAAGCAATAACCAGCCTGTCAGTCATCTTAATAAGCTTAAACAAATATTGATTTTGTGCATACAGTATAATATGCACATATTTTAAAATGATCATAAAAATGTGATCTACTGCACTTTTCTGACTAAATACAAAATTCCAAAAAATAATCTACATAATTCTAGGAAAATTGTTTGCTTGGCAAATCCATCTGCAAGAGATCTGGAAATAAACCAAGAGTTCCTTGGTGTGACATGGCATATTTGAACTAACAGATCAAACAGAAACACCAGCTACAATTCAAATAGTTACAACTGTCTCATTAGAGACAAGAAAAGCAAATTAGATAAAAATAAAATCTTACTTAGATCATCTTTCTAAACAAGCTGAAAAGTTTAAAAAGTACATTCTCAGGGCTCATGAGACTGACAGACTTACGAGGAAATACATTATTTTACTATTGCCTTCGTGTCTACAGCAATTCAAAGTAGAGTTTATTCTTTCATATGAGTTCCAAAACATTCTTCCCAAAGCATTCCAGGCTCCTCTAATAATAAGATTGTCTTCATATGCTAAATAAACAGCCTAGAAAAAAATTCAGATGGAATCTTGAGCTTCTGAGTGTTATAAATAATTACAACATTCAAGGACTGTGCTAGTTCTGAACTTACAACTTATATATAATTTAAACATTAGACAAGATTTGTATCTCCCATAGAATTGGGTTGGTAGGGACTTTACAAGGTCATCTAGTCCAACTGCAACCAGGTTAGGTTGCTCATCTTGTCCCAAGTTAATCAATGTGCTACTGTTGTTTGCAAAACTTTTTTGTTTTAAAACCAAGTTTAATTTTGTAAATTTTTATTCCAAATAGTGAAATCTGATTTTGCAAACAGTAATACTGAATCAATTGATACTAACACAATCAATGCTTACAATTTGAACAGGTATCTTCAAGATTGGGCTGTAAATATGCTATAAACTTTACCTAAATTAACAAAAAAACATTAACTCGAATTACAGGCTTAAGGCCAACTTCTGTTCTAAATAGAACCCACAATAATCTACCGGCTTCAGAAAAATTAGATGGGTAAATAACATAGAAAGAGAGATATACTTCAAAGTAGACCCAACCAAAAATGAACTACTACATACAAGTATGAATATACTGTCATGTTATTGTAAAATAACCCATTAATCTGTTGGTAAAGCCAGTGAGCACACATCAATACCTCTGAGTTTTTCAGACCACCAACTTTTATAGATGCATTAATTAATTTTATATTTTAGTGCTTGTATTTCAAATGTTTAAGTGCTTCCACAGTGTCAGAGATCAGTTTTTTAAATGGAAGTACAAGAAAAATATACATAGATTAAAAAATATTATAGAAAATAAAATAGAATGGTATATTCTGCAACCCAACAAAACTAAAAACAAGCCATAAAAACTTTACAAAATGCAAAATCTTTCCCATGGAGAAGCAGGATTCAGAAAACAGAATCACAATAACATTCAAAAATATCTAAAAATTCATTACTAAATGCATCATTAAGAGTAGTCTGCATCTCCAGTCCCTACTGCTATGAAAATAAGGACTTTTTCATGCAGCATGTTGGACATATTTTTTCCTTAAATAACATTTTCCATAATGCCTCTCTCCAGGCAAAGCAGTTAATGTCAGTGGATGAACATCGTATTTACAGTCAACAAGCAAGGACTTACTTGGAAGCAGAAGTCTGTCACTTATAGAAATGTAGTACATGAGTATGTGAACAATAAGAAAATTCCTAAATATCCCTAAATGGTAATGAAACTGATAACTCCTGCATGAGATCTAAATTCTTGAACCAAACTAGTGAGGACAAAAACAGCACAAGTCTCTAAACGATGCTCTGAGGTCACTGAACAGGACAAGCATGTGGTCTTCACTTACACTTCAAAATAGTGTTGTCATTTTCTTGGAATGTCTCATACAAGGTGACAATTTCAAGCACAGTAGTCTGAGAATTAAACCCAGGTCAGAAAAACCTGGCCAGTTTATAACATCCCAAAAGCACTCTGTTCTTTATGGGGCAGCAGTTTCAGAGAAATGATACATATAACATTTAATGCCAGTCCTTAGTTTTGCATAAATAAATGTAGCTCTTGGCCACATATAGAAGCCTGTGTTTCCATTGCTGAGACCCGAGTATTTAAAATCGGAGCAAGAAGGTTTTTGGAATATTCTGCAGCCATAATGGCAAACAACTGGAGTTATTGTTAAGATTTGTCCCACCACCAGCCTGAATTTAGCCCAAACAACTATGCACTTCAATGTTTTCTAAAATGTATTTTGTACCTGAGAAAAAAAAAGGTTTCTCACCAATGTTCTAAAGAAAAAGTTAAATAGAAATGATGCAGAATGATGTTCAAGAAATGGAAAGTAAGCACATTAAAGTTCAAGGCCTTTTTCTTCCATTGTCTAGCAAGTACAGTACAAGGAATATTATAACAGATCTCCAGTCTCATGTCTCTCTTTCTCTCCACTAAATTTGCCAACTTTTCAATAGTGTCAACTCAGAGAAATTTATGTGGCAATCAATTTCTTATTCCCTTTCTCCTTTTTATTTTTTTTAATTCTGTTGGAGATGTGCAGCTAAAAACAGAAGCCTGGAAAAGATGAGGAAAGGCACATTAAGTTCTAAGGATCCTCCATATTTTGTACTTGCAAAAAAAGAAAGAAGAAAATGACAATTTAAAAACAAGTGTTTGTAAGTATTTTTTCATAGAAATGAAAAATATTTTAAATTATTGGGAAAAAAATTTAAGTAAATTAGAATTTTTCCAGTTAAAAATAAAAACTGAAGAGCTTTTTTAGACTTTTGACCACTTCTAAACTGTGTGGTTCCTGAAGTCAGAAGCAGCTGTGTTTCTTTAGGCTTCATTATAATACTCTAGATTTCTGATGTAATTATGTTTTAGCGAACAAACTAGGAGTGCAACCTTCTTATACAATAACCCAGTCTGCTTGCTCCTTGCACTGTCAGAGGCAGGAATTTCAGAGAATGCAGTCATAGCAATAAAACTTTCCAGTACAAGCTTCCACAATTATTGCAAGAACTAGAAGGGTTGTCTTTACGCATCAAGAAGAACACAGAAGAACAGTTTAAAACAACACAGAAGTGTCCTTGCAAAAGTTAAAAGAATCCCAACATTAAGAAACCAGAGATATACTCACCTATGAGAGCAAAATGACAAAAGTACATGTAGTTTGTATCTATTATATAATTTGGGTCTTATGCTGCTTACTCTAAATTGCCTTAAACTGTTTGATAGAAACAATTTCAAAAAGTCCATTTAAAGACATTGGAAATTATGTTCAAGACTACAAAAACATCTTGCTGCAAGGCAATCTATGACACATTACACTGACACATAAAAAACAATCCCAATTTTCTGTCCTTGAAACTAGTTTCTTCTTCCAGACACATTATCTGATTAAGCAAAATGAAAAAGCAAAATATTAAAGAACTGCACAATAACATCACTTACCATTTTACAAGTATGAAGGGAGTTCATGTGTTAAATATCATGCACAAAATAAGTACAATTATGTTGAAAGCACATTAGAGTTAGCTCAGCTATATGTTCTTCGATCAGACATGTTATGATTTGATTCCTATGGAGCAGGGGCCCAGATTAAAAGTGTCTCTAAAAAAAATATTCTGTCAAGCAGGGGTGTTATTATGGTAAGCATCACATTGCCTCTGAAAACAGAAGTCTCAGAAACGTGTGAGAATTTCACACTGAAAACCCGAAAGCCCCACGACTAACAGACAGAACAGGTATCTATGTGCAGAAGGTTCTTCCCATGAGAGACTCTTCTATCATTAGAGGAATAGCAGAATAACAGATTTCTACCACACATTATTAAAGTAGCCAAAGTCATTGTTAAATCATACTGGTAATCTTACTGTATAAACCAGAGTATGTTACAGTAACGTTCAGAGGCAGCTATTTCTCCTAAAAGATAGTCTTGAAATTAAAATGCACTGAGACACAATGACAAAATGAGACTTTTTTATTTCCTCTGACAACCTTCAGTTTCTTTAAATATTGTTACTGGTGCTGTTTGTAAGATTCCCTAAATCTCAGTTGAACTGCTGTTACTGATTCTCAAGATCTGAAATACAGGTCTAACAGAGTTTTGGCCAGCTCCTTAAGTGTCTTTTATATATTAAGGACATTGATATATTTGTTTTCTCTTTTGGAGAAGTATAGATAACTATCATTCTCTACATCAGCTTCATGGATTGGTTTATTTCTAAAGATATGTGACAATTTACCTGCAGGACACTTGTTCCTAACTCATTAAGAGCCACCAGTAAACCCTGTGGTGTTTGTTAAAAAGAATCTCCTAAACACAGCAGCAAAAAAAAATTCCCTTCAACAATGGTTCAGCCACCATAAGAGAGCTGCAAGGTCAAAGAACTAGATAACAAATACACTGAATGTAATCTCTATTGTATCTTCTTATTCTGACTGCATCCTGGGGGCACAAGGGTTTGATTCATGCATGTTGTTTAGATTCACTCTGACCCTCTTGCCTAGTTTTTAATAATATGTATTTTGTGGGAGCTCATAAATTCTGAAATTTAGAAGAGAAGATTTCTGGTGAAGTAATGAGCCAAAATATGACAAAACATCAATCAAAGAAGCTTGTGACTTCTGACCCTTTCTGGGCTTGGTTTTATGACTTTCATATCTTTGAAGTTATGAAAAGGAGACAAGATATGACAGGTGCTGTGCTTGGAGAAACCACTTAGTCAATTTAATTCCAGCCACCTGTGAGTAACACCACAGAACTACTTCAGCAAATTTGAAAGTATTCAGCTCCCTAGTTTTCTTTCACAGGAGTAACAAGTCTTGGAGTGTATTCAGCCACCTTTCTTTCCGCCCATTGATGAAGAAAAGGATTTAGTTAAAAACACAACAACATTACTTTTCCACATATCAAACAATACTAGAGAGAGCATTCAGAAGATCAGAAAATCTATAAATGCAATGCAAAATGTGCTTGTCTGAAGCCTCAAAACAGTACTAAGGCTAGTTACTTCTGCATGATGGGTGAACTGAAAGAAAACTAATCTTCACGTACATCACAGGTCAGATCCTCAAGTAGGGCATTTTGGCAGAACTAGAACTGTTAACTCGCTGTTAATTGTTCTAGAAGAGGAACAGAGATGGAAAGGGATGGTGATTTTCAGCTTTTCAGCTTGTCAGGCGTGGGTGCCAAGAAATAACACCCTCTTAGGGCTTTTTATTAAGGTCTGGATACTTGAGCAGCCCAAAGGAAGGAGGCAATTCCTAATTTTAGTTGTATGACATTAGCTTTATCAAGCACAAGTTTTTGGACTCTTTGAACAAGCCATGTTGGGTCTCTCTGAAGTCAATGAAAACGCTTCAATTTTCAGCAGAAACTGAATCAGTGCTTCAGGGAAGTAAGATTGTCATATTGTTCTCTTCGGGGAGGCTGGAGCAAGAGGGAAGGGGAGAAGGTTTGAAGAAGAGTTGTTTGTAAACAGGAACAAAATTACTTGAGTTACAAATAAGTCGTAAGAAAAGAAAAAACTTGAAGGTTAAAATGTAGCAGCATCCTGCTACAATTTCAAGTAAAATTTGTTAGATTGAATACAGAGAAATGTGGACAATGATGTTTGAGTACTTTTTGTCATGTTTAAAACACTAATTCTTAATACAGTGAAGATAATAGTAAAAGTCTACATATTTCAGAAAGTTCGTGGTATATTAGATGAGGGTAAAACCAGAAGGCAGGAAAAAGTAGGAGGAAAGTAAGTGTGTGTCTTTTTGTGCCAATTTTCTCTCCTGCCTGAGGCTGCCACTTTGGTAATAACCTTAGTTTCTAACACCTTATATTACACAGGAGGCTCAAGACTCTGAAAAGTTATGTACAACAAAAGTATTAGAAATGTGAAGAAAGTAACAGTATCTGTTAAATGTTTAGGCACAGCTCAGTTAAACCTAGGCTTTCTGGTAGGAATAATTTGTTTGGAATGCTATAACCCAGAGGCAGACAATTGACATCTGATTTTTAAGGAAAGGGGGGGTGTTTGTGAAGGAACCAAGTCCTATCCTGTGAGCAGACCAAGATTTTGAACATCAACAGACATTTTAACTCTCAACAGATAAGAAGTTCATAAGCAGTTTCTTCATGAAAGATTTGCTCGGATTTGTTAAAATCACACTGAATGGAAGTAAATAGGCAGCATCTTATGAAATTGGGTGTTACAAGAACAGCATTTATATTTCTTCTAAATAATAATCACAGGGCCAGTTTCCCATAAAAGTCAGTAAAATATAAAGCATTCACAGAAACTTCAGTCATGTTTCAGTAGCGGTTTTTTTGTTTTGGGGTTTTTTTTGTGTTTTTTTTGGCACTGTACAAACCCAGAACAAAAGGTAGTACCTCTGCACATACTTAGCTCACTGACAAATCTATTATCATGGTGGATGCTTTCCTTGCATCAAACATCAGAGGTCTTTTACACTTAATGCGTAGAATCTTTTCTTTTTCTGATACTGAGCTTCCTGGAGGAAGCAGAGAGAAGATCAAAGCACAATGAGAATGAGATGGGGAACAAGACCCAGGAGTTCTAATCCATTTATATCATCCTGTCTTTCGATATTGTGAGTAAATCCCCCTAAAATGATTGCAGTCTACAGTGGAAGTTAATTATGAACTGTGAGATTAGAAAGTTGGCAAATGGGCGCTTCACATACAGGATAACAAGAGGATGGGTGTCAAGTCTGCTCCTTACTGAACAGACCAAAGAGATGAAAAATAAATAAATATATTGGACAGGAAATCTTGCTTGTTGGTGCTACTGCAAACGTATCCTGTGGGAAAAGAGAATTCTGAGAACTTCCTATGTTTCGCCAAGCATTCATTTGGATAGTAGAAGGAATGCAAAACTACAGTTCTCACTGTCCAGTAAGATAAGATAAATTTATGTCATGTATATGACAAATTATGTAGTATTTGTCATTACCCCATTGCATTTGAGTTTGTTTCATTTCCATCTTTAACCCTGATTTTATATATGGATATATTCTATTTTTATTTACGTATAGACATAAGTAGACAGAGAAGTATACAGCCCATTTGTTGCTAGTGATTACGCATCTTCCAACAAAGTAAATGGTCATGGTTAATATAGGAAATTATTATTTCATTATGAAAACCACAATGCAACTGTATCAGAGGCCATGATGAGCACAGTAATATTTCAAAACCTTATTCCTTGAGTCATTATTATATAGTGAAGAACCTTCTCTTTCACACTGTAAGCAACTGAAAGGTAAATATGTTTTTCTGCAGAGCCTCAAACGTTTATCTCCACTCTTTTGATAGTTCCTTAGTTCACAAACATTGGTCTCCAACAGCTCTCAATGCACATACCAGCAAAACTTAACAGGGTTTAGAATATTCCTATTTATACACAACCATAATCCTGAAAACTAGGAAAAAATTCCAATCCCTATTTCCTATAGTAATTTCATAGTTGTGAAACTCTTGTAAATTTTTCAGCAATACTGAACTAGAAAATACAGTCCTCTACCCATCGCCACCATTTACTCATGAAAAATGGCACAAGATATTTGCACTTACATAAAAATTCCCCTCAAAATTGTTAACAAAATTAAAATGGATTTACCAAAACTACATAACTCCTTCAGTTCCCAACTCAGAACAAGCTTTCAGTTTGTGTCCAATGCAACTGCATTAAGGGCAACAGAAAAATTCTTTTTTACTTCAAAGGCAATTGAACATTGCAGCCTGATGAGTATGTATCAGCCAGGATAAAACTTATTCCTGTTCTCAGTGCATAGTCATAGGTAAAGTTGAAGGCAACTTCCCATACATAATCTATAAAATAATGTATGACCATTTTTTCCTAGGTGAAATGCAAAAGAAGGAAGAGATAATCAGAGGCAGGGAGAGAACACAAATACTGTAGAGGTCAAGCACTGGAACAGCAAGGAAGAATTTATAATTATTATGTTTAAACATTCCAATGCCAACTTTTTCCTCTTCTCAAGGTATTTGAGGTGAGTACACAAAGATCCAGAGCTTGTGCTCAGGCATCTATATTTTCTTCTAGGTCAAATTAAGCTAATGTAATAAACTAATGGAAAACCACTGATGGATCTTGGCTGAAGGCATGGATGTCAAACTTTCTTTAGGTAACAGAAACACTGCTTGACAGAGAAAGGTATTTGTTAGTGACTTTCCATCTACTACAAAGCACCTTGAGTTGTCTTGGCACAGTGACTTGCCATATGGAGTGATGTGTGACCTGTGTTAATTTTGTTCCTATCAAGATATTTTGTTCAATTTCCACAGAGATGCTGTGATGGAAATTATTGGCTACATATGGCACCAGGGATACAAGAAAATGTGCAGCCTTTTTAGGACATTTAGAACTGATCTTAATTCCGTGTCAAACTCACAAGAATTCTGTATTATTATTAGTCTCTGATATAAGAAAAAAGTAGCCCTGTGGTAACAGTAATCTTGCTTAATTTCGCAATAATGAGGCAATTAACTAAGTTGTCCTTCTAAGATTTTTTTTCCCAATATAAAATATTTGAATATTCAGTTGCAACTGTAATATTAAACCTTAGCAGCAGTAAATTTGTTTGATGCAGACCCTTCCCCTATATTTCAGACATCAACTCTTCTTGGGGGAACAAAAACTATTCTAAAGGAAAGCTTTGATCAGCCCTTGTTTTTATCTCTAATGGACAAAATTGTTTTGCTAATTGTTTTGAGTGTTGCCTCTTTTGTCTTCCTTTAGACCACAACAATATTTCCTCTGAATGCAAATCCATGTTTATACTGAACATTGGTCATTCTTAACAAGCCTTTAATTAGTTTGCCTTTTGTTTCTTCCACTTTCTTAATGCCTTCTCTGCAAAACCATAATTTTCTGTTTTTCTCTGTTACTCTTTTAGCCACCTTCTCACACGATCTGAAGTAGTACAGCCACCCCTGCAGCTGCAGTAGCCTTCTCATCTGCACATCCTATCAAAAATACTCTGTTTACCTAGGCAACCTGTGAGAAAAAATGCCACACATTTAAACAATTTTAAAATAATAGCTCAAATTCCATTCCCTTCCCCCACCCTCTCCCAAGTATTTTCATCTATAGAAATACTCATAAAAACAACAGCATTTTTTTTCCCAGAGCAATGTAACTTTATCCAGCACCCCAGGTTGCTATCAGAACTCTACGTTAGCAATACTCCTGTGTACCAGTGTTTATTACTTTTAAGAAAGAAACTGAACTAAGCCTACAGAAACTGAAACATTTTCAACATTTTGATTATATAAACTAATAAAGATTCTTCTTTCAGACTGAGGATCCTTGAAGTCAATACTTACTAAAAATAAATAGTTTCTCAGTTTCCATATTGAAAAAAAATTAACAATCAATAGAGGGGCCAATGTTCTTCTTCACTAAATTTTTAAAGCACTTTTTTTTCTTCTCTTTTATTCTTCTGAAGGGCACCTAATATTAGAATGTTGTAATCACCACTGCTTCACATGTCTTCACAATTTCACTTGAATTTAAAACATGGAGTCATCCACAGAGGTGACAGGCATGATTACACGTACTTGCTACACACAGTGCATTGCTTGCATTTCCTTTCCCTCTGAATGGCAACCCATTTTAAATAAGGCTCTGATCCAGCAAAACACTCATATCCTTATCCTGCATCCAGGATTTAAAGTGCAGGAGTGGATATATTTAAAAGATACTGCCTTTATGTCATTTATATTTGTACATGTCACTGAATCATAAAGGCTATTACATCTTCAGGGCAGAAATAATCTCTGATGATACATTTGGTAAATGTATCACATTTATTCAGCAGATACACAGCCCTAAATAAGGTTTCAGTTATAGTGAAAAAACAATAACAATACTCAATAACAACAACTCTTTTCTAGCTTTATACTTATGCAATAAATAACATCTCAAGCAGTTGCTGAACGTAAGTTCATTTTCTGCAATCATTCAAGTTTTGGGCTACCAAAATTAAGAAGAGGAAACCCTTTATGTTATTAGAACAGAAATGCTACTTAGCTTGATAATTACTGTCCTTTAAAGCTTTTTAATTTAAGTGCAATCTTGAAGAAAAAGGAATTGGAAGGAAGAACAGCCTGATTTTATCTTTTCATCTCTTTCTACTTCCATCCATACTTTTTTTTAAGACTTCTCATGTTTTCCTGTGATAAAAGTGGAATAAATTCTATTCTGTCCTTTCCCATCTTCTCTAAAGTTCTGTACAGTTTGATTAATACTGTTATGAATGGAGCAGGACTGTTTTGTAGCTCCCTATGGAACTTAAAAAGAAAAGTAAATTGGATTACTTCAGAAAGCTCATTTGCACTCAGCAGCTTGACTAAAATCTATCTCAGGATAAACAAGAAAGTGATGATTAAAAAAAAAAAAAAACAACTAACAACAAACCACAAAACAACAAAACAAGAAAATTATCAAACAAAAAAATGCCACAGATAAAGATCTTAAAAATTTTACTTTTATCAAGATTTACCAGCTTAACTGTATACCTGACTTTATAGTTCGTGCCAATACCTCCTGAACAGTGGAGAGAAAACAACTGTTGCCACAGCTCCCACCACATAATAAAAATGAGGAAATATTGGCTTTTCAGTAGTGGTGACACTATGATACCCACTGACTACAGCACAAAGAACTTACAAATAGTGATTGTTGTGTATAATGGGAGACCATATGCATATTTCAATAGATCATAGATCTTCAAAGTGTAGTTAAGATCCCTTTTGGCTTCAAAATCGACAGATAACCAGAAAGGGAAAGTAACGAGCTACTTGAGATCACCTAAGGTGATTTCATCTAATCTTGGTTTTCAACCAGACAGGATTAGGCTCACAGCATCTGGCTGTTGTCAGTGCTTTAAGTTTCTCACTGATAGCAGCAAAATCATAGAATCATAGACTCACAGAATGGTTTGGGTTAGGAGGGACCATAAAGATCATGCAGTTCTAAGACCCCTGCATGGGCAGAGACACCTCCCACTAGACCAGGCTGCTCAAAGCCCATCTAGTCTGGCCTGGAACACTTCCACAACTTCTCTGGACAACCTGTGCCAGTGTCTCACCACCCTGACACTAAAGAATTTCTTCCTAATGTCTAACCTACATCTTCCCTCTTCCACTTTAAAGCCGTCACCCCTTGTCCCGTCACTACACAACCTTGAAAAAGGTCCTTCTCCAGCTTTCCTATAGCCTGTAGTGCAACCATCCAGTCAATTCCTTACCCACTGAGTAGTCCATCCATCAAATCCATATCTTGCCAATTTAGAGACCAGAATGTTGTGTGGGACAGTGTCAAATGCTAAAACATCTGTTGGAATAAACAGCAACCAAATGACCCTTATAACTGATTTCTGGCACTACTGCCAAAGTACAATCGTATAAATTTTTTTGCTATAAATTCTCTATTCATACTAGAAAACTTCTTCCTGCAATATCTTGCCTTAGTAAGAATCTGTGAGAAGCATGACAGGGAGACATCCAATTATCTATTGGCCACATTAATTTTATTTTCTATTCCCCAAAAAGTAAGAATATTTTGAAAAAGCACCATATGAAAACTTGAGTGATTATTGAACCTGCTTAAATATGGTTTTCCAGGTATATTATAAACATAATATCTCAATGTCACAGGTAACAGAGAAAGTCATAAATTACATGGCTTTCCTGAACACATGCATAAAGCCCATTGCTGAATACAGGGTAGACTAATTCTCCCTTCCAGGTATATAAAAAATATATATATATATGGGGTTTTGAAGCTTTTCTTACTACAGTTTCTAGAAATGAATGTTTTGTAAAACTAGTCATGGCATCTGTAACACAAACTATAGCTGCTAAAATATTAGTTTACTATGGGACAGTTTGTCTTCTGGATTTGTTAAGAGAACTTTTGTTAAGTATGTTACTAGCATTTAAAGTGTTCAGTCCAATAAATAACTAAATCTAAGCATAACTATGAAACATCACTATTCAGATGGACCAACATGAAACTACTTTGGAAAAGGACTTCATTAAAAAAAAAACAAATTAGAAAGAAAGAAATAGCTGAAATTAGTCACCCAGCTTCAGATTATTAATAACAAGGCGGCTGCCAACTAGCCTTTTATGTTGAGAGTTAAACAGTCACCCAGTTTGTAGTTTTTACTCTTTTTTTTCACACAACTAAGTTATTAATTGAGGATTCAAATTTTTTTTTTTACTTCAAAATTTGAATTGTATTTCCAGCTATTGGACTAGTCTGTTCACTCCATTCGTAGTGCCCACTCACTAGTTCTGGTCAGTGTCATTCAGTTTTGCTGAAAACAGAAGAATTAGCAAATGCTAATAGAAAGGCATGTGCCTGAATGTATTATAGTTATTAAATCTGATCATCGCTATTAAGGAGCTAGTTTTTATTTACAGACAAGCCACAATCATTCCCTATCAAAGCTCAAGCTTCTTAAACAAAATAAAGAATCTGTTATTCTGGTGCAACCTCTCAATTTACACTGTGTTGTACTGGAACAGACTCTAAGTAAGTCACAGAGATAACCATTAAATCTACTACTTTAAAACACTGCGTTTTTCTTTCACAGAGATTCATTAAGTAAATCTGACATATAGCACGGAAAACTCTTTACATGCTGCAAACACTTCCTTACAAATCAACAACAAAGAAACCCAAGCCTGATCCTAAAGCTTTTATTTTGAAACTTCAGTGAGGAATTGAGATTTAATCTCACCCAAATTGAATTAAGCGCCTTAAATTAGCAATACAAATTCAGTATTCCTGAGCTCTCATGAATCTAAGTGACAGGTGAAGAAAGACCTCCAGCTCAGACACATAGAGTACTTGATCAAGACAGAAGTGAACACAGCTCACTCATATTTAAAACATTCTTTCATATATTTTTAATAAAACAACTGATACAAATTCAAAACCAACTTCATAAATCAAACATTATTCAATGTATGAGGCTTCAAGGTTTCCCCTGTTATGGCTGTGAGCTTGCCTGTCTCTGAGACAAGGGTTTTGCACTTGAATGCTTGAGGTTTTATGAAAGGTTTATTGGATTTCATAGTCCCTTAAGGGGAAACCCTTTAAATGTCTTTGCAATTATAAGTCTAATAACAATTTCAGCTCTTGGACAGAGCCTTGACTTGACAAAGATAAGGAACTGGAAGTTGCTCAGTCAATACAAAGCTATTAATCTCTGTCACCCCGCTGTCATTGTGTCTCAGGGAAACAATGTAGTTTCTTGACCTATGTGAAGTCATGTAGTGATTTTATTCAGGATGTCAGCATTCATCAGTACAGATTTTGTCACACCCCGACTCACTTGAAGAGCTCCCTGTTCTTTATCTTGACTGCGTTGACACCCTTCAGATACCAGCAGTTTGTTTCAGTCTCTGCTTATTATTATTATTTAGCACTTACTCATGTGTAAAAGCCTCTGAGAATAAAGTTTTGAGTTGGAATATAGGCAGTTTCATCACTGCCTCCTGTGTCCTCAGAGAAGGACAGTTTTAAGTTGCCAAATGCTATACGTGCTTGCATATTCAAATGAAGGTTAATTTTGTTCATCCTCAGTAAATTAGATTATTATTTTTCCTTAGTGGTGTGCTTTTTAATGTCATCCTTCTCTGATCTTGAAACACAGTGTGAGCAAGTTGATCAAACTCTAAGCAAATTTTCCAGCCAATGTCACCGTTCATCAGCTAGAAATGTTACAACTAGTGTGTATTTGTCTTAAACAAGCCAAATTTAGCTTTCTTTATTGGTCAGTGTACCCATGCCATATAAAAAGCTGCCATACAGAGTAGTTAATGAAACTATCCTGAAGTCTTTGTGAAAAATGAAAAGCTTCTCATTTTCTTCCAGAAGACTGGTACCGTGTCATAGTTTGATGGATGTAATGTGCCTATATAAATATTAAGACTTCATTAAATATCTCAGACAAAGAGCAAACAGATGTAAAACAAGTAATGTAACCAGTTCATACAAAATGATAACTGCACTCAAACCTTTAATAAATATTTGCTAAGGTAATTACTGAATAATAAAAATGTGTACCACAACAAAAGCTAATTATGAGTAAAACAATGCATGGATGGTGATTAGATGGGTTATATTAACTACCAAACACCAATTTACAGTATTATACTAAACAAATTATATAAATACTAACAAAATGTAACAAATATTAGTAATGTCCTTAACGAAATATTTAGCAGTATTCTTGTACTACACTAAAGGTAGAGTAACTTCACTAACTTCAGCAAAACTATTCTAGAATTTCTCTGAATAAATAAGATTTTCAAACTGAAACAACATTCTACTAAATCTGCAATGTTGATAATTTTGTATTGTATAATGAATAGGGATTCTACTGTAAAATTGCAAGGGTTTGTTGAGGGGTTTTTTGCTGTGAGAAATTTGAATGCAAGGAACTACAAGAGAAAATTAAAATGATCTTGAAATAAGCAAGTATATAAGCTAATACTTAGGTCAGATAAAATGTATCAGCGGTAATTAACCCCAACTATTAAAGGCCTATTTAAAAATGTTAGGACAAGTATTTCCACCAAAATTAGTATAAAACTATGCACCTATGCATTTACAACTGCATGTTTGTGTGGTTTAGTTAAATATGAAGTTCCCAAGAAGTCCTGTCAACTCTTCTTTTTCTTAATTCTCCTCTTCCTCACTCTGCTGTTTGTCCCTTTATGATGTTCCACTCTTTGTCCTGTTACCCTTGCATTCTTAATCCTTTTTGCCCTTGCATCCATCTCTACTCTCCATCTGTTTTGCTGAACAGGTTGCAGAGCAAGTTATTATATAACTTTCAAATCCTCCTGCTGAAATTGCCTGCAACCAGCCTGCTGGTCTCACACTTGCTGAGTCAACCTGCTCTTCTAGATGTAGTCCTTCCAGTGTTCGGGACTGACAGACGCAATGCTGCTTCAGCAAAGTCAACATGAATAAAGATGAGAGTAGGCAACTGCAAAAATAAGCTAAGAATTATCTTCAAATGAAACTTTTGGTTCTTTACAGGCTCCAAAGTATGAAGTTTTTAAAGTTGTTTAATAATGTACTGGTTGAGGAAAGTAGTTCCATGACTTTCTCTTTTCATACTGGACAACCTTAAAAATCAACTCACTCAGAAAACATTCATTAAAGTGTCTTCTGGTGACTACAGAAATCTAAGTGAATGAGGAAACTGAATTAATACTTCATTTTTCTACTTCTAGATTTAATCCTGTCAAGGCAAGAATCTATGCTTGTTCCCAGTAACAGAGGATTAGCATCTACCCGTATAGTTGGAATTACTATTTTTCTGCTACATTCAGATACACTGATATATTAATTCTGAATTGAACCAATTGCCAACACCTTTCAGTGTATTTTCTTTACCAGCTATCACTCTCCCTCCTTCTTTCAGTCTTCCTGTTGTCTTTATCTTTTTCTCTTCAGTTGCATTAAGCGCTTTTTCTGGTATTAAAGCCAGAAGAAATACCACTCCTTACCCCACCACACAGCTTAGATATTATTGCCTATTTGCTTCAAATTTTCGTAACGTCTCACTGTTATCTGCATGTATATATGTGCATGTTAAGTATTTAAGCATTAACATGTGCAGCATCTGCCATAACAAGCCATCAGGTCCTCCAGGCTGTTAATACAAAATAACAAAAGGAACAACAATACAGACACTATTACCAATTACAGAACCAACAACTGTACCATCCATTCTGTTCTCTCACGCTATATAATTACTGTTTTCTTATGAAAACAAGCCAGTAGTTTTCACCCTTCTGGGCCAGTGCCAGCACTCCATTGCAGTTTGAGCAAGTGTACTGCAAAATGTACACACTCTCTTTTTTGCCCTGCTACACTGTGCAAAGCTGCCATCTTCTTTTAACCTCTCTCAATGCAAATTAGATGGGAATAGCAGGAGAGCACAAGCTGACTGTAGGGGGTAACATATTGATACAATAGGTGATCCCATTATTATGAATGTAGCATTTTCTTCTTTTGCTTTTATTTTTTGCATTCTTGAGTTTTACATGGCAGTTTCTTTCCAAAATTTCACAAAATTATAGTCTAAGATATGTTCAAAACTTATTACTCATTCTAACAACAAGGCACCTAAGGTTTTGGGTTTGGGTTTTGGTTCTGGTTTTGATCATTCTGTTACATGCGACAGAATGATGTAGCTAAAAATAGTATAATTTTAATGTGTTTGTGTTTTGAGTTTTGGTGGTGTTTTTATTTTAAAACCCAGATAGCTGTTACTCAATAAAAGCACAAACAGAAAATGGAATTGTATTTCTTCATATCTATCAGAATTTTGGGAAACAATATTAATCTTATAAATTCTGAAAAGAGTTCTGTCTCACTGAAAGCAAATTTCAGCACACAGATCTGGTAGGCTTCTCATTTATTGTGTAGTGAAAGCTAAACAGAAAAGTCAACCTAGTAATACTGGGGTTTTTTATAATTTTTTGGTAGGACAGAATCTAAAAACTTCAGTTTAAAGGTAACTATGACTACTGTGCTAGGCAGTCGACTGCCAAGCATACAGCACTTTATTTATTTCTCCAGTGAGACTGTAATTATCGCTCCTTACAAGCTGCAGTAGCCAAGGGGAGAATGATGAAGTAATGTGTGATCTTGGAGAAAGCTTGGTCAGAAGTAGAGATCTGTCCTCCCAGGACAGACTGAAGACCAGTTATTGTTCCCATCAAATCAAGAGATGTCTTTACAACAATCTTGGTGGGATAAAAAATTTCAACATAAAATCCCCCCTCTCATTTCCAAATATAGCCACTGGTGAGTGCTTGAGAGAAAACTGTCAGCCACTGTAAAAGTCTTAATATTGCAGTATCAGAACATTCTTGCTTTCCTCAGCAAGTTATTTATACTTTTAGTTTACTTTATCAAAGTCCTATAGCCAGTGGGAAATTAATGGTGTTTGGATTAGGCTGATAGTAATTTCTAATCAATATTTAATAATTTGCTGATGAAATAGTATTAGATATTGCTATTACAAAAGGGATTTACATGGTAGAAAAAAGGCCTTAAGGGAAGCAGTATTTTGGCAAGGTACAGTTGCAGCAGGAGTAAGTAGAATTCTACCACGTTTAAGTTTGGAGCTTGTAGAGTTTCACAGCTCTCATAAATAGAAGTGTATTTGGGCATATTTATTCACAAATCATGGTATGTTAAAACATAGATTTGATCTCATTCAGGGATAAACCATTCCAGAGTGAAAAATTATTATGCATTAACCACCCTTTTATCACTGCTGAAAGCATTTGCTTCTCATCTCATGTCACCTTACTGCAGATCCATGGGTGTAATAACCAGAAAATGATCTCAATATCCTATTGTATATTATTACTGAAATGTAACATGACTGCTTAGATTCAGTTTACTACTTGGCCACTGTGGATCTTGAAGTTGTTGCTATGAATAGCAATGCATTTCTGCATTTATGCATGGGAAATTCCAACACTCCCAAGTCCTTTTACCACAGGAATTGAAACCAAGATCTTAAAAATTAGTAATGGTGGCCAGGCATGAAAATAGAATAATAGAGTTTTATCTACACAACACTCCTACCTCAGAAACATGAAAGGTGTAATTAAAGTTGTAAACAGAAGAATAGCATGTCCTGATTATACATGGTCAATGAAAAATAAGAATAGGTTTTGAAATCTTTCAAGCAGACAAGGCAGTGATACTCCATAAAAAGAGAGGGGGGAAGGTTGCATTACGTTAACTGAAAGTATGAGACAAGGGAGTTCAAAAACTACATTCTAACTTTGGCAGTGGAATACAGAGCATAAATTTATTTGGGGTATTTTGAAGGCTAGTGAATACCACATACTGTTCACTCAAAGTCTTCTTGTTTGTTTTTAGTGCCTAGCATTGACACTTCAGGAAGAACTTTAGTCAGGAAGTTTAATGAATTAATCTCTTTTCTCCTTTATCTGATCTCTTCACTATTGCTTTTGATCTCTGAGGACATTTGATTTTCTTTTAAATTGCATATCTATTACATCTTCATATGGGCTCCTACAATGTACCCTATTTAGAAATTGGATGTTTATAAAACAAAGAAAATTCACGCTTCAAAAAGACAAAGAAAGCATCTCACATAAAATACAAGCCTATGATATAAGTCTATGTTTTGAAGAACAGAAAAAGGGAGAAAATAAAAGTGGTGATATTTTAAACACTAAAACCAGTCATATGTGTCACCCAAAATGTCTTTCTGCCATTAACACAGAATTCAACAAAAACATCTGTTTGAATGTAGACTGCAGCATTCATCACCAAACCCTTTTCCAGATGGGAAGCCTATCAAAGCAATGTTAGTCTGCATACATTATACTGTGTGATTCATAAACATTTAAAAATAGTTTAGAGGTAATTGACTAGAACAATGCAACTATGCTTACAGCAGGTCTACATCAGGTCCTGGTTTAATACACACCAAAAACATCGTAATGAAGGACTTAGGGTTGCTTCACAAACACTGCACACACAAAAATGCAGGAAATTACATCATGAGCTGCTACATATTTTATTCTAAGCAGCACACACTTGAAAACCCACACATAATACTGCAAATTTTGCTAAAGACTAGCTACAACTCTCAAGATGACATTCTCCATAAAGAAATGGGTCTGTTCCACTAGGTAACTTAAGTCTTGCATTAATGAATTGTTACAGGTTTTCTCTCCTCCTCCAATGTATTTTTTTTCATAGGGTAAATTTACAATTATTAACTGGGATAAAGTATAGATAAGAATAGGAAGAAAAGGTAAAAGTTTACAAGAGAACATTATTGTAAATATTAGCATATATTAGCACACTATTGTAAATGCTAAATGTAATCAAGAACAAAGGTATACTAGCCAATGCAGAGAGTCAGGGGAAAAAATCTAAAGCAGCAGAAGAGTTGCTTTTAATGGAAAATACTTCATCTGAAAACAATTCTCCCTGTTAAATATAGACAATTTTATCTATTAATTAATTTATAATTTGTCAGTTGATGCCAGTCCTGTTTTCAGTTGTTACAGTTATTATTAATTACCCACTCTACTTGATATTCTTAAAGAACAGTCCCACACATTGTGCCTTATCTACCTAAGACACTTATTTAAGAAATGTAGCCTGTATATACAACATTGTTCAAAAATATTTGTCAATAATTAAAAGCCAAAGTGTCAATGACAAATTTCAGCCAGAGGCAAAGTTACAGTAACTCCCTCCTATAAAAAATGTATAAACAAACAAAAAATTGCACAACCTTACATAAAGAAATCGAAGAACTAGCACTGTAAAAATTTCCTGCTGACAGACTGAATCTGTTCAGAAGAAAAACAACTTTCCCACATATATTATTGAATCTACTATGAAAGTTCCAATAACTCCAGTCTCTGGAACCATTACAAACATTAAGAATTATATTCGATTGCCATAAGAAAAAAATAATCTGTAGTTCTTTCCTTTGCATTAAGGCACTTACTGTAAATAACTGAATCCAGACAAATCACAAAAGGTCTTTTGCTATAGTAATTTCCAGGTTCGCTCTTCTGACAACGTAGTCATCTATGTCACCTTTCATCATAGTCACTAATCATTGTAGTCACCTTTCAGTGAAGGATCATATATAGTACTGGGAGTAATGAAAATAACAGGTATGGAAACGACAAGCAGGAGAAATGGTACGAACAGGAAATGGAGTGTCAAAGTCAAGCAAAAATAAGTTCTAGAAGGAGTAATGTTTGTAACGTTAGTGAACCTGTTTTACCTAGTTCTAATTAAGATAGCTCAGCTGGGGCCACAGCTATAAGGGAGGAAAGCAGAGTCACTGAAATACGGGAACAGCCCAGACTCATATATTTGATAGGTTCATTCATCCCAGTATTGTAATTAACTAGCTTTAAAAACTTCTCTACTGTGAGAGTGACAGAGCACTGGAACAGGCTGCCCAGAGAGGTTGTGGAGTCTCCTTCGCTGGAAACATTCAAAACCAGCCTGGACACGTTCCTGTGTGATGTGCTCTAGGTGACCCTGCTCTGGCAGCGGGGTTGGACTAGATGATCTTCTGAGGTCCCTTCCATCCCCTAAGATTCTGTTTGTTTTAAAATAAAAATAAAATAAACCACCACACCATTATTTCTCACCGGTAAAACTCATTAAAGTCACCCCAGCAGAGGATGTAGTAGTCAGTACTCAGTTTATTCCCTACAAAGTCAGTGGGACCAAGCTGTAACCCTGTAACTGGGAAATGCTTCTAAGAGAGTGAGTGCTAATTAATAATAATATGGCTTCTCTCTGCTTTAATGTTTCTTCAAATTACTCTAACTTATCTCTCCAAGGTTTCTCTTACAAAAGTCAAGCAAAAAACCCTCAGAGAAATAGTCAAATATATCTTCCTTTTTCTTACAGGTTGTTAGAGATGTGCAGCCCCGAATCTTGCAGAATAGCATAAAAGATGTTCTCTGACCTATAACCTGGGCTATTCAGATAGTCTATTATCTAATTAATTTTGGGAGCAATGTGACCTTCCATGGGAATTTTTACGTGAATAGCATACTAGCAGATGCCAAGGGGTAGTCAGAGCACCACCAATGCTCAGGAGCTCAGATCAGTGCAGCAGTGAGCTAGTCAGCTACAATTTAAAGGGTCAAAAGCCTTCTGTTATTTTCTTATGGGGCTTTTCTCTTTTGATGACTGTGCTAACAGACCCTGTTCTATTTATCAATTGAAATTTATGTTTATATTCCATGGGAGATGCTCATCTATCTGCCAACTTGTGTCAGCAGCATTATAAACCTGTCAGTGACACGGTATTTTAGTAGTAACCTACGTTGGCTGTAAAAAACAAATGCAAATGTTCAGACAATTACTTATATGCAATGATAACAGCACTTTCTAACAAATAATGCTGTCAAATAAAATAGTGACACTACTCATCTTTAAAGCAATGAATTTATACCATCTACTCTGAGTCATTTTAAGTTTTTTGAAAGGCTTTATTTCATCTACTATCTTAAGAAAACTGCAGGCAATTTCAGATGTCCAGAATGTGGTTAAACATGCAAGTGCTAAGCAACCTTCCTGAGGCATTCTGCAAGGCTGTGCTGGAATTAAATACAGTTGACAGACTTCAGCCATACAAAAGTTATCTCCACTAGCCCACAGGTGTGAACACACTGGAAACTGCCATGCCAATAGGTAAGTATTTGCATATTGAAGTATACATGGTCAAAAATGCTTGATTATATCCAGGCAGCATATTTGCCACAAAGTATTAATTCCATTGGTTTTAATCCTCATGGGTAGGTTATTTACTTCTTAGAATTAATTCAACTTAGTAATAATGTAGTACTAGGCAGGCACAGGGGGAAAAGGAGGGAGGAGGGGAACCACAGATTCCTCACAGAGCCACAGTGAAGAATATTATCTCAAGAACTAGTCTTGGCTTTAACCATGTATTTACAGCTGGAGGCATACTAACATTTTGTGACCAAACACAATCAAAGGTATGCAGCAGACTTATTTGGACAGTACATTTACCAATGTCTTTTACTGTTTTTTTTCCCATATTATGATTAAATAAGGAGAAGAAGAAATTGCAAGAGGTTATCTGGTGTATTTTCTTGCCCCAAGGTTTATGGAAGTGTGCTTTTTGCCAGTCTCACACATCCACAATAACCAATTAGCATCCAAGTCTTCAAATTAGTCATACAATTAATGACAGTATATTAAAACTAAACCAGCACTTGTAACATGCTTATTTTATAGATAAGCAAAATTAGTGCAGCCATTGCAAATTAGCTCTCTTTCAGCAGTTAAAGACAAACAGATCCCATCCTTCAGTCTTTGTATGTACAAGAATAATGAAGGATTTGATTCATAATAGACAGACTAATTATATTTATTAGGGCAGTCTTTCATATGTGTTCTAGTTGCCATTCAAGAACCATATAAAATGTTTACATATATACAGTCATATCTCTTTCATCTACTAAATGTTATAAAAGAAATATAACAATCAGATTGGATTTTAAAAACTAAGATTAATGTTAAATCCATGTATTTATTTCTTAGTGAGTTTGCCATTGAAAATGAAGATGTAATATATTTTCTTCCTACTTAAGATAGTTCATATTCTCCTAGTTAAAGTGTATTTTATAATTGAAAAAATATAGAAAGTTCTTCTGGTTGGAAGTTTCCTCTCAAATTTCCCCCTCTCACCTTTAAAAGTAAATAATTTTTTCATCATTTTATTTAATGTTTCCTATGGGAAGGAGGATGCTATTTGTAAGCCAGCTACCTCCTGGTTTCAAGTTTTTATTTAAAAACTTTTTAAAAGTTGTGGTCTCTATTGTAGTGCAACAATTAAAAAAAGACCAAAAACCAGTATTTGGATTGTCAAATAGCAGCTTCAGGAATGCACACTTGTAAATTTAACCATGAATAAATCAACATACTTTTTAAAGTAGATCTTGTACTGATGGTATCCTGTTCTCACTCATGACAAAGGAAGGGCATCTGAAAGTAACAAAAGCAACAGAGAAACTTGAGTAGAAACTAGAGGAGGAAGTGTGTAGTCTCCCTGCTTTACCTGAAAATAGAGGAACGCACAATTATTCTTAAATAATCCCCTTGAACCTTATTATTATCCAGTATTGACTCTGTAATTTCAGAGCAAGAGAATACTAGAAGATGAATGGGAGAATGAATTTCACTCACCAGAAAAAAACCTGAGGAAAGTGCTCTATCAGATTTCCCCCATTCTTGGGTTTAGATATTTATACTTCAGAGAAAGAAGTTCTGTTACATCTAAACTACACAGTTGCAGACAAATTTTCAAAAGAACTAAGCATGCTGAGGGGCAAAGTCTTTTAAAACTCTTGCCTTAGGTGCCACAATGGGAACTGTGCTGGTGAGTGTATTTGAAAATCTGGTCCTGATATATGTGCCCTTATTGGAGTCCAGATCTTTTAAAAATCTCTCCCTAGCTACAAATCCTTGAAAATTTGACTTTGGACTCTTCAAGGTTCATTTTTATTTAAAAGATCCTTTTCAGAGCATGTTCAAGTTCACATGATCACTGAATACTCAGTATGTATGAATTACAGGCCAATACTAATTTCTAGATATTCTGGTTATTCATTACTGCAAAATTATGAAGTCTGCTTTTATATCCCTTTCTCAGTCACATTCTTTGACAATGTAGCTTCAAACTAATTTCTCTTCCTTATGATCCCTTTAGCAGTCAAATGTTGGCCAAATTAATTCAGCATACTCATTATAAAAATGTTCTAAGTGATATGATATGCTCCAGAAAAGCTTTTGACAAGACAGACAGCCAAGGGACTGAAAGGTGATAGTCTTTTGCCATTTCTGAGTGATGTTGCTGCCAAAACTCATGGACCCGAGGAGGTTTGACCTTGCACAGACAGTGATCTGTCTTCATGAAAACTGACTGTCATGCACATGCCTCAATTTCACAGAGGAAGAACTGGAACTGTAAAACAAGAGAACCTTGGACACCCCTAAAGAGAAAAAATGTGTAAAGCTTTCAGGGCCTTGCCAACAGCTAAAATTAACTCTGAATCATATTCTGATGCAAACAAATCTGCAACAAGCAACAGCAATTACTACCTTCCATGGCCACTGCAACTGCAAATTAAAGTTTCTTTCTCTTACCAGAGCTAAAAAGCTACTAAGTCTTCATTAGCAGAGAACCATTTCTTGTCTGCAAGGACAAAAAAGTTGCCATGCCCATGTGGTTTGAAAGGATAGGAAAGCATTTAGCATAACAAAACACACATTTTTAAAGAAGGTCAGTATCATTTAATGTCACTGTTCTATGTAGCAAATCTGTTCATTTTTTCCATCACCCACACAGAAAATACAAACAACCATTAGGAGCCAGAAGGGCTAAAAGAAATGCAATGTTTTAATTGCTTTGCCTTGGGAATGTTGCAGAAGCTGTTCTTGTACAATGCATACACTGACAGCTCAAACAGAGATTTATCTATGGAATTTGAAACTGCTTTAAAAAGAACACACAGGAACCTGACAGAAAGTACTGACTGAAGACCCAGCATTAGCTTATTAAGCAGTATGAATGAAGAAAGGATGCATCCATAGCTGATTTGCTATGTCCGTCGGGAATCCTTTTAGGCTGACAGAATTATTGAGTGACAGAATTCAGGAGGAATTCGAAGGAATGCATGAATTTATCCCAGACTTTCATTTCCTAACAATCTGACAGCAAATAACAAGCACCATTTTGGAAAATTAGGTATTTCTAATTTAAGAAAATGCAATTCTGGAGCCAGAGCAAGGATGTCAAAGTCTTAATACTGCTTGCGCAGTGCCCAACACAATAGGGGATCACTGCTTGGACCTAAAGCAATTCATACAAACCAATACTAAGTACCTCATTTCTATTTTACCAGTTTTGAAATAAGGGGGTGATTGCCATTTATACCACAGCATGTGGGAAGCACGACATTATATGCAGCTATATATGCTGCTTTTTAAATTTGAAGACAGAAATACAAACAGAACACACACACCTTTTCTTTTTCATCATTTCATTCTCCTAATCAATGCTATTTTGAACTCTGGCATTCCCATACTCGCAAAGAATCTGTGGTCTTACTGTCTTTAACACCAGATCACTGCACTAACTCATTGGGCCTGCTGACACGATAGTGTTTCTGTCACTCTTGCCGGTACACACCATACAGACTTTTATGCCTGCTTTACAGGCATCAAAGGAACTAACAGAGGGAGGTTATGCTGGATCGGAATCTCATGTAGCTGCAGCACGTTCAGTCACTCAGGAGAAGTCCAGGCTGAACCAGAGTCTGAATTTGCAGGATTAGAAACATTTCCAGAGCAATATTTAAATTGTCTTACCAATAAAATTCAGCAATAGCTTTTGCAGCTCATGAATACTTAAAAGCTGGTATGAACTGCTGATATTGCTAAAAGAATCAGTCTTAGTCACCTTACTTGGGATCATTTCTGTTTTAGTACCACTCTCTCTTACAACACTTTCTTGGTTATTGTACCATGAACCAGACCAGGAAAAGTAACAATGCTAATTACCTTTTTGGTGGATTGCTTATTTGCTGACTTAGTTACAACCCAGATAAGTTTCCCAAGCCACACAGACATGTTCATGGCACCATGAACTGTGAGAGGGCAGTAGATGGGTGGGACTGATGAGTAAAGACCAGGGGCTTACGCAGTCCTATGTGATTTGTAGAACTACCATATTAATCATGTCATTTTTCAGAAAATTTGAACTCAAAAGGGGCACAGGCACTGCTCACATATAGAGGAACACAGCTTTAAATCTGTTCAAATCTAATAATCAATTACACTGGAATCCTGGCAGAAAGATGCCCTTGTTCTTGCAAATAATCCCATGATAACTTTTAATGGACTCAAATTTCATTCAGCCTCACCTGAAAAAAAAAAAATAAATAAATTACACTGTCATGGTGCAAACCCACCTTGTAACCAGGGTATTAGCCCAGTGACTCGGGAGGAATAGTGTCATCTGCTGAATTAATGATACTCTTTAAAGCACAGCCCAACAAAATCATCTCTCATCAGCTAGTTGTTGTACATGGACAAGTTATTGCCCAGCTAATTTAACAGAAAATTGTTGTAATACAGACACTTCAAACCACTTGGCACCTGCTGTTTTTCCTTCACCAGTATTACATTTTAAAAGCTTATTCATAAAACTAAAGAAACGAGGTTATTCCTTGCAAATATTTGCAATGATGCTTTAAAGAATCTCACTTGGGCACAGAGTACTTGAAATAGTCCAAAAGGGAACTAACTGTTGGCTGCTAAATGTTACAAGAAAATAGAAGTCCAGAACATTTGAGAAATGAGACACGTCAGGGAAAAAATAACTCTACATTTACTATTTCCACAAATACCCAAGGAAATCCAAAATCCAGCAGTGCAAACATATGGCATTAAATAAGCATGATGAAAGAGATCACTGTTGCTCACACTGCCAACACAACCCCTAGCATGCAAAAGGAATATATCTCAAACAATTGAAAAAAATGAGTAGGATGGAAAGACTTTCTGGTAATATTAAAAGAACAGATTGAGATAAACACAATAAGGTTAACCACATGAATCTCTTAAGTCAGTACTGAAAACACTAAGTCTTTCTAGGCCTTCCACTGAAAATTCAGCCAATTACCTCCACAGAAAGGAGAAGGATGTGAAGATTTACCATCAAAATAGATACTGTGCTTCAAGATGATGGGTGGATATGGAAAAAGTGTTGATAAGCTATTATGGACTTAGCAAACAAAAATAATACTGACAGACCTAGTGATATCATGCATTTAAATTAAGTATATACAAATGTTTTATCATCAGTCATGTCAAGAGGGAATTCAAAGAACTGACTGCCATAAAAATTACCAAGTGACTAAGGCAATGTGCACATTACTGAATCTTTCACTTGGTTAAGCAACTAATATGATCAGAGGCTATTCTATGGTTAGTCACTGAAAATAAAACAATTAAGCAATTTTTTTTCTAAGTTTATAAACAACTAAGTAAAGCCTAGTAATCATAAAATCAGATTCAGAAATGCCCTCTAGGTATTTCTCAGATTTGTCTGTACAAAATCCAAATAAACACATTGTTTTTATAAATCATGAGCACTGAAAAAAATTCTCTCACTGAAAAAGTCTCTCTAGAGACTTTACTTTGGATAAAATTACCTGTACATTTTCACCTTCTAAGAGAAAAAATCAGGCATTGAAATAAATAATATGGAAGTGTATTGATGTTTTAGTTCTGTGAATCATAAAGTGAAAGGTTGCTCACTTGTACTTCTTATACAGACACATTTCCCAATAGGACTTCTGACTTTAAGAAATGAAACCCAAACTTTCTGAACTGCTAAGATAAAAATAAAACAGGTATTTTCCTAAATGCTATTGACAACGGTTTTGAAAGACTTTCTTGATATATATTGCAATCAATAAAAATTCTTTCCAGTTTATATTTTTCCTTTCATATAAAGCATAAAATCCTGTAGGTATTCTTTAAGCTGATTTCAAGTGGACAAATACAAAAAATATATTTAATTAATTAGAAATGTATCATGTAATCGTTAAATCACTTTCCATAGACATTTTTGTAAGTCTTCATATGTTTGTGATTTTTTTTCAGAAAGATAAAATATAATGGAGAATTGCACATCTTTTGAGAGAAGAGTCTTATGGTAATCTTTAAAAACTCAGTGGATTTGGGTCACCTTGTCAAGCAGCAGAAACCCTATAATCTGAGCGATCAGCCCAGTCACAGAGCATGAATAGCCAGTGACAACACAGCTTCATCCCAAACACTCTGAGGTCAATGGAAAATTTATCTGTAGGATTTTGTAACTGAAATGTACAGGAGCCTTTCTAATTGCTTCAATGAACATTGAAACAGTCCCATCAGCAGCAGCAGAAGCTAGAGTCACTGTGAGTAATATATGAGCTATCCTTAGGCTGCAATGTATTTGCATAAACCTTTTGTTGAATAACTTGAATAAAGAACAAAATAAATCAAAACTGAAATCTATTCACAGTTAAATGGCAAGCTGGAAAAGAGATTTAGTGAGTTAAATTATTCACTATGCTCCAGTGAGAGCATATTTCACAGATTCCCATTCCCAAGTGAACTCATGCTCTGCCACAGCCTAGCTAAATTTAGCATGAATAAGCATCTCTGGACAACTAACAGCCAAATAAAACAGGTGCCTTAATACATGCACTCAACACCTGTTATTTTGCAGAAAAACACAACCACACATACATGGTTCTCATTTGATTTATTAGTATTTCCTGACTGATGTATAGTATTACAATACCAGTTAGTTATGTCTACTATAATATCTGTGAACTACTTTCCTTTATACTCTTTATGAGATGAGGTGACCAGAAGTGCAAATACAAGTCATAGGATGGCATTATATCACTCTTATATACATGCAGCACTGTCAGGGCTGCTAGGGGAAGGTAACTCCATTCCAGCCAGACCCAATTTGTCCTTTCTATATTATTGTCTCTGCATTGTAGTTCTATAAACCTAGAAACTATTTCACTGGAATCTGTGGACTCCTCAAGCTTTGTGCTTCGTTCTGCACTGAACTATCCTTCCCAAATAATTTCTATCCAAATTTCTCTCTTTTTTGTCATCCTCTTCCCTTTCATTAATGCTCACTCTGCTACAAGCACTCTGCTTGAAAGGAAGCACTAAACACAAGTCTCTCAAAGTTGCTGGTTTCTCTGTGCATGGAATGTAAACATCCCCACAGCACTTCTCATAAAGAGGAACAACCACTGTCCTGGGAAGGGTTCCTGCCCAACCGTTCAGGTGACTGTACCAAAGTCATACCTGTTTGCACAACCACTTCGCTACCAGTTTCTGAGAGGAGACTGTGAACACGTATGGAGAAACAATGTCACATGAGATACCACAGAGAAGCAGTTACTCTGTCTTCAGCTGCTTGGAGACTGTCAGATTACTCATGTTTGGGGGAAGTTCTGACACAGGAATTCTGTGCTGAATGACAAGGTGGGCCAGAACAAGGCCCTGGGTACTGAAGAGTACTGAAGCATAGGGAAGCAAAGGACACTGGCAAGTGAGTTGAATGTGATATTGCTTGAAGAACAATGAAAATCAGTAACACTGACACTAATAAACTGAATGACTGATCAAACACTATTATAAGAGTGATGAGCAATTCAGTCACATTTGCCTGGAAAAATATTAATTTTATGTTAAAGTATCTCCTATCTTACTGTAGCTGCAGTATAAGACAAATTACTAAAACAGGCATGTAAGTGTGGAAATATATGTGGATTCTCAAGAATTAAAGCCATTAATAACTGTTAAATGACAATTTGGTATCTTTGCTGAATTCAGATGCTTAAGAAAATTTGTAGCTTTCCAAAAAAATGACTGAATACTCATACTCATTTCAAAATTAATAGAAAGAGAAGATGTAAGAAAAGACACTCCTGCCTAATAGGAAAAGTAATAAAATTAACAAAAATCATTATAACCAATAAGATGGCATGCAGGATGTAAGAACTAAGATTATTTGAAGAGTGGACAGCTCAGAGAAAAGATGACTACAGAGAGAGAAAGTGGCAGATAATTGGAGTTGAAAACCCCAAACTTTGTTTATTTAAATTAACTGTACTGAAAGAGAAACAGAAAAATCATTGAAGTGAAACTAACAATGGATATGGGCCATAAAACAGAGGAGAGGAGGATCAATCTGCTAATGGTTCTGACCTCCCTACTCATACTAACATGGTCAGGGCGAAATAAAACATTTATAGTCAGACATGGTAAACAGCAAGGGAGCCGATAATTACACAGGCACACTTTCTCAAGTCAGTGATTTTTTTTTCCCCCCTCATATTTTATCTATGGCTATATAAAAGCAGCGCTAATTATCTACTTAGCGTATGCATTAATGCATGATCAAGGAAATAAAGCACAGTAAATAATAACCATCACGAGTTTTTTTGAGTCTCACAACAAAATTCTCAGTGGCCATTTAGCACCTTTTTTTCCCTTTGCTTTACAAACGTTTCTGTATTTCATCCCCTTCGCTTTTAGAAGACAGTTTCACCACAGAACAGCTAAACAATAAGTAGTGTCAAAGTTTGCAAAAGCACAAAGCTATAAGCAGTTTAACACCGCATACATAAATTCACAGACTTCAATGCGACATATAAAGCCAAACAGTGTCTATATCTTTGCAAAATACAGAAAATAATTATTAAAATATATTTTTCAAAACAAGACTGTCAAACTCTCCTTGTGGGAAAGACTTCTAAAATTCTGTAACTGCTGTATTGTATCAAATTCCCTTTGATCTCTTTAAAGAAACACAAGTTCTGCTGTTGAAAATAAGCTGCTCCTCAAATCTTTACAGTTCTGATTCAACCAAGAATGTGCTGGCACCTAGTATTTCTTTTTCTCCAGAAACAGAATTCTGAGTGTTCTCGTAACATAAACTACAATCATCTGTTTAGATAGTTCAAGTGCATGTATATCTCTTGCAAAGGCAACTGCTATATTTTTGCATTTTCTCTCAGAAAATTTTTCAGTCCAGCTGACTAATTTTTCAGTCCAGTGTGACTAAAATTACTTATTCTGCGCTTCTCCAAAATTCTTATTAATTACATCTACTGTGAGTTGTGTTAATTCAAAATATGCAGTCAGGTTTGGCTGCTCACAATCTGTGCTCTCATCTATTCTTTCACTCCACTTAATTCCTTCAACTCCCCCACAAGAATATCACACGTGAAAAGACAAGACATGGCGTTAAGCACCACGCTGTTCAGCACAGATCAGAACTGAAGAAAGTGGCACAACAGCTCCCCTCTTTTAAAGATGAGGTCTGTTGTCACAGGTGATCTGTTGATGACACCTGCAGGAATATCACAAATGGTGTCGGGTTAAATCCAACAACTTCAAATTAGCCTACAGGTTAATTGGAAAATAGTGGTAACTACAGAGCCTCAACAAAGTATTGCTTGTGTGAGGCAATACTGAGAAAGAAGGTAGTCATATTTTGTATTCATTTAGGTAGTCATGTTTTCCACTCCTGAAGACAGATAATGTGATCAATTTTAATCACAAATTTAGCTCCTAGACCAAAGCCAACTACAGTCAACATGGAACATCCCCTGCTGAAACTGTCAACAAAGAAAACCCATATATATAGATCTAGAAGCCACTCTAAGAGACTGCACAAAACGTACACAAAGATAATTCCATTCCCTCCACATTCTAGTTATTACTAAAAGTTAAACATAACATATTGTCACTTATATTGCCAATTCTCTTGAATTGATAGGCTCTGTCCTCAGCAGGTCCCCCACTTATCTTGAGCATTACACCACAGTGCCACAGCTGTTTGGCTTCTGATTCTGGAAATCGTGCAGCCTTGTTCTCTGCTGTACTCTATTAGATCAGCATGCTTTTAAACACTCAAATATGAAAACACTGACCAACTCTGTAAGAAACTATAGTGCTAATGTTGATGAAATTCTCACCCTTAAATTCTGTCGTATTCCAGAAACTGTCCTTGACATCAGTGGTTTGAATATTTTTCCTAATTAGTGTGATGGAGAATGTAGAAGAATAAAGGCAAAAGAACATGACAGGGAAGGGGTTCTAAACAAGAATAAATGTTTTTCCCATTTACTCTTTAATTTCAAGTTGCAGCTTCACAAAAACAGGTTGACAATTTTTTTTAAATCCTATAAGGCAAAGAAAACACAATAGGTACCAGTGCCAACCTGGCACCCACTGAGTCTTCTGCCTTGCCAAAATCTTTCATTGAGCTGTTAGTTGAAAGTGTGAGGAGCATGCTGATGCTGCAGCTGCTGCTGTGTTTGTTGTGTCCTATACTGGTGGAACTTCTCCAAGGATTTCCTTCAGAGCAGCTCATTTTCAGTTCAAATACAATAAACCTCCACTTCAAGTAAGTTCCAAAAAATCCTTCTGAGTAAGAGAGATCCTGATAGCACTAAGATGTGGGTCTAAGACAGGCTTAAGCAGAACATTAAACTACAAGCTTGTTCAAACATACAAATAATTTGCTTTGTGTTACTTAGTCACTCCCCACAACCTGAAGTCAGTAACAGTTGGGCCAAATTGCTGAATGCAAGATGAAAAGCATTTTTTTAAAATATCTTTGTCAGCTGCAGGCCCTTTGTCACCAGCTAGCATATGCTAGGTGAATGGATGTTACACAGCTGTACACATCTGCACTGAACCATCACAGGAGTTTAGATTAACAAGTAAAACCTCAAACTGCTTTTTACAATCTGAGCAAAACAAATACTGTTATAATAGCAAACCTAGGATAAAGAAGAGTGACAGAAGAACTTTGTCTTGCTAAAGGTGGAGAAGAGGAAATTAATCTGATTTTTTTCCTATTTTTGGTACACAGAACTGACAAAAAAAAAACCTGTGTCCACAGGGATTACTAAGAAAATGCTACAGTGATGGAGTACTGAGGATGAAGCATGATGCTTCATGCATGTTGTGAGCAGAATGTGAAAAGACATTGCCAAGTATCTGACTGTGGTATTGGAAGAAACCTCAGATAAACAACAAGGCAATTTCACTGCCCCCAAAGTAAAACTGAAAGCCCAGCTGTGACTCTCTGGGTCACAGCAAGTGCAGATTGTTTCTCCTCTGCATGACAATACATATTCCCTCCAAAAAACTTTTTTTGAGAGAGAAGAACTGAAAACTTGCATGTCTTGCCAAACATTTTTAAAGTGTAAGCTTACAAAAGTCACCTGTTTAACACAGATGATCCAATGGTACAAACAATGTCCCAAAATATGTTGGTAATCTTTTTTAATATAGATTAACAAAAGGGAACTTATGTAATGGTTTTACTCTTCACAGCATCACCAAATATCGTAATTCTAGAATACCTTCCAGGGAAGCTTTTAAATGGCATAAATTATGATAATGGCATATGTAAGTAATGGTAAGTAAATTGAAAGTCAAATATATATTGTGCTCGCATAAGTTCATACTCTTCCTCAGACTCCTAAAACTGTAGCCTCTTCTGTTCAGTCTGCTAACACAATTTTGGTATAAGGACACATCCAGGGCTACAAAACCATGTACTGAAAGAGTACCAGCTTGGTGACTGTGAGGCTGAACCATGAGTGCACAGAACATACAATGCATGCCACACACTTTTGGCTGATCCAACAGAGACGAGGATTAGGGAACAACTGAGACCAAGGAGAATATGCATTTAGATACCGCCTAACAAGGTAAAACAGAGGAATGACACCTCACAATTGTAGAAGCAGCACAAATGTCTACAAAAAATATACAGGAACAATGGGAATCTCCCCTATTGCTTATAGGGCTTGCTCTGAAAGTACCATCTTTCATACTGCAGCTCAGATTATTGTGTGAAACCAGTCTCCAGAGAGTCATATTTTAGAGCAGAAGTCAGACAATCCTTACTGCACTTGTAACATTTCAATTTACTATGATAGATCTATCTTAATGCAATATCTCCTACTTTCAGAGAGGCTGAGCACCTTTACCTCCTACTGACTTCATTTGGCATTGTAAGTGCTCAGCTGCCATGACTAATGGGCCCAATACCTTTTTCCACAACAGGGCCTGAAGAAGATTTGCATTGCTTAGTAATAGGAACTCAACACATGGTTGGCATTCCTTTTGTGTAGTCTCTCAAAAGAATCTGACACGACTGAAAAAATTTATTTAAAATTTTGAATATCAGGCAAATTTGAAAAAAATATACTGTAAAACTGTCTAAGTTCTAGAAATATTTTTCAGATTACAAGAAGAGAAAAGAGCTTACAGGCAACTAACTAAATGGAAAAAAATTGTGCTTGTCTTCTCTAGTGGCATCTATGTAAAATCTTAAGAACTAGTGTCATTCAGTATCTCAACAAATAGACCAAAAATTAATGGATTAATAAATGGTGGTTGGAATTAATATTATTTGTATGTTACATAAAATCATTACCCTTACTACCCTTTCAAACTAATTTTGTGGCCCTTCTTTGTAAAAGGAAGACACTGAAAGTCAGTAGCATAATACTGTCGGATAGTACAATAATTTAGGTTAAAAACATCTAATCTAATTAGGATTATGATCCTTTAAATGATCTTTTCCAATCTGTAGCTCCATGAAAGGACAGTAGTTTTTATTAACCACAAATAGTTTGTTGGAGGATATTTCTCTGGCTTACAGCTGTTTTGCACATATTATATATGCATACATTATTCAGTGTAAATTAGTTACATCCCTTCTACCACATGAAACTCCTAACTATGCTGCAGATCAGAGATCAGCTGCGTGAATTAATTCAGAAAAAGATGCCAGTTTGGCTGATTTGAATTCAAAAGAAAACATTTTTGATCTGCGCTTATTATAGTGAGAAACTGCTGCTTCTATAAAATTCAAAGCAAATAAATGCAGATAGGAATCTTTCTACACTAGGAGTAGTTTAAAAAAAATTAAAAATGCCATTTTAGGCCACTGTGAAATCAGCAGTTTCAGATAGCTCTACTTACATTTTAGAGTAGAAATTTTTGTTTTAGAATAATACTCATTATAGCTTCCTACAGGCATGAAAACAGGTTTCATTTCTTAAACTACCAGAATATCCTGAAGAGTAAGATTCATGTTGTGTCTAGTGATTTGTGAACAACACAGGAAAGAAAGAAAGACTATTTGTAGTAGTAGGATTCCCTACTGAGTATCAATATATTGTCCTGATATCTAGGGCTTAGAATCTGTTAAAGTTGCTGTTGCTAAATTTGCAGAGGTGAGTACAGTGAAGGGAGCACAAATGCTCCAGCCTTTCAACACATACTGCAGCCTCTGGTGCAACATGTCCTGCTGTGTAATCCTTTAGGAGAAACTAGAAATGTTTCATCCATGCCCTAATGTTAAAGCTGACACAGGGGTAGTCAGCAGACCACTTGCTCCCCCTTCATACCTGCTTTGTACCTGCTTTAAGAGCAAGTCTCATGGGACATGCGTCTGCAAGGTAGCCAAAGTGAATATTGCAGTAATCATAAGTTCTTGGGATTTTGCACTTCCAAAGTTGAGGTATTTCTGTTAAAGAGCACACCAGAGCTTTAAATTATAACATAAGACAGAGGCTGTACAACCCAGCTACAAATTCCATTCAGAAATAGAAAAGAAAACAGAGACAAGGGAGTAGTAGTGGCACATTGAGGCAGCTGGGTCACAGACTATGTCAAGAACCTCAAAAAACACAGAAAGACTCTAAAAAGGCTGTCAGATGTATTCTTCAATAGCAGCAAAGACACTGAGACTGTATAAGCAGGGACATTTGAACAGCAGCACATTTGAAAGAATGTGAGGCATAGCAGGCCAAAATGACTTGGCATTAAAAGCCTGTCTCTGTGGTGGGCTACACTGTTCTAATACTAGCGAAACAGCACAACAGATTCCCTATGGAAAAAGCTGAAATGCCCAGGGATGGGCACCTCTCACCTTCCTACTGTGCTCCACAGAGGAAATCAGCTTCTCAACTAATTTTTACAGGTGCTCAAATAATACGTCTCTGAGATACTGTCTCTGAGATGGATAATGCAATCTCTTAATTACTTGTCTTAGCAACAGCATTACAAAACTTCCCTTCTCCTTAGGCAACTGATACTTCGAAATCTCTTTTCATCTTGTGGAGTAGGGATTGGAAAGGTTGGAGGAAGACTTCATGAAGTGAAATAAATCAATGAGTAATTACTACCCTACAAAGCAGAAGCAGCCGGCAACACTCCTGAAAGAGACAGACTGACATTGCTAATATGCTGTTGTAATTCTGTCACAACAATTCAGCCCCTCAACCTGTTACTTTCAGCTCAGAAAAAGGTGCTGCATCAGTCACTTTACAGATTAAAAGAAAAAAAACCTCATCAGTATAAAGAAGAAATACACTAGACGTATAAAAAGTCAAATGCAGTAATTAAATAAAAAAAGTCCCAAGCCAACACTTGACAAGAGTAAATGCTGCTTGATGGCATCACCTTTAATAAAATAAGAAAGTCAGAAGACAATTAAATAATAAAGTTTATTCCTTTTTATTCCAAACTGTCTTTGTCAATTATTTAATCATCATAACAAAACATTTTCATTTTCCCTAAAGGGAAAATTTGTTCAAAGTTCTTCATTGTCTAAAAACTGTGGATTCTCTAACACTCCTTCATCCACCAATCATTTCTGAAGGTATGAAATAACTCAGAAGTCCTTCCCTCCACTGTAGATCACAGAGCCCTCACCTGTCTATCAAATACATAATATGGATGTAGCCTCACTAAAAAGTTCATGCAGCTTATATGGTATGAGCCACATGAATTTTACTGCAATACATATGGCAGGACTGGCATAGTTGTAAATATATAATTAAATTTTATATTGTTGTAGAATTTGGGGAACAAAAAACTCTCATCTTACAATTACAAATTTTGGTGGCTACCTCTAAACTGAAAGTCAGAGGAACAAAATATATCATCCAGAGGTATAAAAGGCACTAGGACATTCTGTTCTTATTGATCTGTGAACGGCTGGTCTCTTCTAATCAGAATGTCTATCTTACCTTGTTACTTCCAAACCATTAGTGCAGTCTAAAAGAAATATGTAAGTACAAGTGTTTTTTAATTGCTTTGTATAAATTTAGAATTAGAAGTACACAGGAGATGTTTCAATCTGATTTGTACCTTAACCATGCTGCTTTTTTCATTATTGTGCAGCTAGCAACCCATGAAAGACTAGAACTATCAATAATCATTCAATCCTGTGCATGCACAGCATATTCAGCCCACTAACAATAGCCCAACTCAGAAAAGAAATGTAATTTACAATGTAGCCTCTAAAGGTCCATGGCATGTTAAATGATTCACTATTAATAAGAAGAGTTGCAAACAAGAACTGTTCAAAAATAGGTATAAATACATTTTTACAAAGCCATACCTTCTCACATGTCAAAATTACCTCTGCCTATATATAATAGCCATTCAGAATTTCATGGTCACCACTAATGTTTGGATTTTTTCACTCTTGAATCTGTTAGTCATTGTGTTAAACACCAGTCTCTAACATCCTGAGAGTTCTGATTCTATAGTTATACAAATTACATACCATCTAATGGAATCATATAGGCTGCAGAACTTAGCATTCAAACTAGATCAAGAGTTAAAAGTGACAACAATAATGATAAACTTACTGTTCAGTTGTCCATTATTATGCAAATGTGTATATGCTAAAATTCCTTTAAGGATAAATATCCTGATTTTCAAAATTTTAGGTCTAAGATATTCTGAATATCCAGCAACCACATACTCTTTAAAATATTGAAGCAATATAAATAACAATGAGGAATGTAGTGGTTTAAACTTTGTAATTTTGTGTAGTAGGCCAATATGTGGATTATTACGAAAATGTGAAAATATATGAATGTAGGAGCTATACTACATAAAAAACTAGCATAATGGTACATTACCCTGCTTGGGAGGGGTTGCTTCAGCAAGCGATTACCTTAAGAAACAGTAATTACATTTTTACTTCCTTGTGAGTCTGTTATACATTACATATCATAAATAAAATTATTTTGTAAATGAGATATACGAGATGGAAGAATAATAATGGAATATTATGCAAAGTATTAGCCTCTTTACAAAGCTACTTAAGAAGTATGTCAAAATACTATCTTTATTATTTACTATTCACTTTTCCTTTTTGTTTTATTGTTGTTGTTTTTCTTCTTAGTCTCACCTGCAGAAGCTAGAAATCGAAGGCAATGGCATTGAAGCCATGAGAGAAAACTGTCAGTGATTTACTAGGTACAAGACTATGTTCTTAAAGCCTGTGGGAGACAAAAACTAGCATGTCAGCTGAAGGCAAACTAGCAGAATTCAGATATACTAGAAACCTAATCTGGAATGTTGATGATATGGAGCCTATTGTTCCTTTCTGTCTTCTCAATAACATTTTTACATCTTTTATGCCTTTTAAATATGGTGCAGCACACAAGAAACTTGTCTCACAAGCATGCAATTTCCCCTTCTTAGCAAAGTCTGTACTATACTTTTTGCCATGGCAAGGGTTTCATCAACATACAAAGCTAATTTTCTGGAAGTAATGATCCATTTGGAGAGTAAGCAACTGTAGGCTTATGCTTTTCCTTAATAAAAATGTCACATCTCTCCAAAGAGAAACATCTGGAGTGGTTCGGAAAAGTATTGTATATAGATGAGAAATTCAGAGCAGCCAAAAATAGTATCAAAAAATTTAACTCCAATTTTGAGCTAAAACTTTCTCTAAGCTGTTTGTCATCCTGATCAATGTTCAGAAATACATTTAGGAAAAACCTTTTCTAGATTAAAAACGATCAATGATAATTTTATTTAAATGATTAATTTTTTTGCAGAAATAGGGATATTTCTAAGAATTAAGGCAAAAAATAGATAAAGTAATATAATTAAAACATCACTGTCACAATCTGGAATCTATACAAATTTATTTGCCAATATTTATAACTCTAATATATTTACTGTTCTAATAATTCCCCAAGTTGCCATCATTCATTATAAAAACAAGCAAAATTAGAGATGTTGAGACTTTTTCTTTGCTTGGCTCGATTTCCCTGCATTAAACTTTGAAGGTAGCTAGAGACTGAGAAAAGAAGTGAAGCAACTTCCCCTTTGGCCAGGATGTCAGAAATTAGCAATCAGAAGCTCTTATTTGAGACTCATGATTTATGGAGTTACAAAACATAAAAACACAAAGTTTGCATCTAGATATTTTATTAATGTTTTTTATTTTTAACCCTCCTCCAGAGCCTAAACCTTCCTGGGAAAGTGAAATCAAGGAACAGACTCCACAGGGAACAGATCATTTTCAGCAAGCCAGGCATGATTCTGCGCAGAGGAATGACAACAAAAATAACTTATGCATATGGATTCCTTAACCTCCTGGCCCACAAAGAGTTGCTCTAACTGCAGGTTTCCTCCCTTGTGGAAGCTGGCAGCTGGCCAAGGACATAGTTTGTGAGTCTACCATACTATTTCTAGTTAATCACAGACAGTGCTGCAGGGGGGTTAGAAACCTTACAAAGTAGCTGCCCGTCAAAAAATACAATGATGTCAAACATTAGAAGTTTGCTAATTTCTTGTTGCTTGGTGCAATAAAAATTTCAAAGAAATTTTCCTCATTTTTCCTATCAAGTCTTCAAGATGAGCTACGTACCTGCCATGATTCCTTAATTCCCAGCCTTTCACAGTCCCCGAATCCTTTGGGTTACATGACAAATTGGTCATCTAGGCAGCTCCTAAAGAAATTCTATGTGAAAAATAGGTTGCTTTGACAGGTTTTATTTCAGCAGAAAACTCTGTAGACTCCCTAACAAGTGCTTTGGACCACCCAGTTTCTTAGTCTACTCATCTGTCTATGAAATCACCTGCCTGTGTTAACCTATGTTCAGATGATCCTGGAAGCAAACTATCTGAGGGAACATATAGGAAATATTTTCAAAATCAGAATTTTACCTTTAAGAAAAATTGTGGATGGTTGGCTTTTCATGTTGATTCAAGACAAAGATCTTACAAGACAAAAGATCACAATTTTTTTCTGAGGAAAAGACTAGCTCTAGGACTGCAACTGTAATGTCACTGGTTAGACTTAATGCTCCCACCTCTCACATGCTGGCCTCCCCGAGAGAAGCCAGTGTTTTCAAAAAGCATTTCAAAACTTGTCCTAAATATACAATAAAATTTTATCAGACAGGTAGTATTAACAAATAGAGACTTAATATAGTATTTTATGGAAAACAACGTAACCTCATGCAGTGCACCACATAACTGGATGAGAAGCAATTTATATGACATGATAAGAGAAGTTATGGTCCATTGTGTCAGATCAATAAGCAATAATGACTAAGGCAGAAAGTATTTCCATTGAGATTAATGACCAGTTACAGGAGTGCTCTAGTTCTACATCCAGATCCATTAAATCCACCAGGTCATTAGCTTTTTAGCAAATCCCCTGTGGTTTAGACATTATTACAAGGACATATTTGTTTTTAAAAAGAGTATCATTAGGGTATTTTGTTTTCACTTCCATTCCTAATCATGCAAAATATGACTTCATGTTGTACTAAAAAAACATGTTATAATGTATATTATTTTCTTATCAAGATACTTCAATACTAGAAATTGTCTATAGAGCTCTTTAGAAAGCAATTTTTATATGATTGAATGCCAACCAAACCAAATTTTGACGTTTTTAAGTTAATTTAGTACTAATGCTAAATTTATGGAACTAGTTGATCACGTTCTCCATTTATTCTCCAGAAAGATACAGTACTAATAAAAACTTGCATGCTTTCCATTAATTTCTCTTCCTTGATTTTAACTCAGGACAACCTCCAGACCTTTTATTTCCAAACAAGAGTTCTAAAATAGCCTGAAATGGTATCAACTTCCTTTTCAAGTGTACACATAGCCTAAGATAGCAATATTTTCTATTTCTTAATTTGACCACATTTTAATTAGGACCAGTTGGGATCAACAGTGAAGCACTATATGAATGGAAGTAAACAATATTTTTTTTCCATCACATGTGTGATATGTCTTTTTAGTCTTCTATCAGAAACCCTGAAATATCTTTACTTTAGAGGGAGGAAACAACAAATCAAGATCGAATTTCATTCTATGGGCAATTCTCCTGCTCTTCCCTTGTGGCTCCTATAATTAAAATTAAAACTAACTTAGGAACTGATCCAGTACTCATGTGAATACTGGAAAGCCTTATTGGATGCTGGATCAGCCTCTTAATTTATATATTCTTCTGTTACAGAGTAGTGCTCTATTCTATATTAGAGCCACTGAATTTTCTTGTTGAGGTTTGTAAGACGAGTTAAGTAGAGAAGAGTTAAGCACTGGGACAGCTAAACCTAAGCAGAGGAAGAGCAGCAGAAACAGCTGTGAAACAGCAGGAAGGAGAACTGAGCGTTGCTGAAAACAAGGTAGGGTAGGCTCTCAAAAAAACCAGCAGGATAGGAAGGCTGACAGGAAGAGGATCACAGACAGAGAATGGTGTTAACTACTATGAAAAAACAGCTTGCTCAGCAGTTCTGGAGGAAGAGTCACAAGTCCACCAAAAATCAATATACACAAAGATAGAAATAGTTAAAGGAGCTTTGTCGCTTGTGGGACAGAACTAGTTCTACCACTGAAGCTGGAGGGCTGCTGAACAAGAGCGCTACATCCTTTCATAATGATAATTCAGCCCTCACCTGCTATAAGCTTGAAATATTCAAATGGAAGTATTATGAGGTTCCATTAACTTTCTCCAAACTACCTAGCTAATACAAAAAAATGTGTTTCATTATGGTTTCAGCAGACAGCAGCCCTGAAATACACCAAAATAAAAGGTGTATTTTATTCTAGTTACTGTGGTCATTCACTTTTGAATTTTCTATTGACTGTCCATTAAAATGTGACATGACATTCAACTCCCCTAAGCACGCACAACTCTCCTAGTGATTACACCAGCAAAATCTCACAGAGGGCAGAGCTGGATATAAATAGAGGTAAATAGATAGGTCATCTGAATCTCAACAGATAATCCTCAAAATTAACTGAAGAGGCAACAGTACACGTAGTTTTGTTAGGAGACTACTAACAGCCTTCACACAGATCAGTAGACAGTTGTGGAATGGAAATAACACACCTGATTTAGGCCATATTTGAACCAGAGCACAAGCTCAGAGTGATGTCCAGCACACTGCTGGCCTTGCTCCCTACTGTACCAGCAGGGCACAGTAAACACTAAGATTTCTCTGTAATAATTAGAATCAGCTGTGTATTGGCAAATTGTAAATACCCTCAGGCATGTAACATTTTGTTTGATAAGCTTAAATTAATCAACAAACACACTGTGCATACATAAACAAGACTGGAAAGCATCATTGTAACAGTAGTATTATCACCATAATCTGTGCAGTACTAAAAATGATGTAGAAGTGCTCTGTACATTTCAAATCCATAGTGCCCTGTGGAAAAATCATTTCACTTTTCTAAAACAAAAATGTATTAAAATGTATACACTCTCTTTGAAACAATTAAACTCAATCTTCCAAAGTCATTAATTAAGGCCTACTATCCTTCACTTTTTTGCAAGTTAGATTGGTAACATTTACCAGCTGCTCAAATTCTAAACTATCCTGTCCTTGCAGGTATGCTGTGCAGTTATCATATCTTTATCCACTGGTGTGTTCCTTTTTCTCTGCTAGTGTAGAAACTAATGAAGGCCAAAAAGGAAGAACTATAACTATAAAAGAGGAAAGAATACATTCAAATGGCTTTTTTATTTTTATTTTTTAGTGTATTCATTAAACTTTGGAGGCATGGTCAGACTGGTGATACCAGCAAACCTTTTTTAATTGCCCATGCTATTTGCCCCTATTCCATGCGTTCAACCTGCAGAGAAGAAAGACACTTAAAGATTACCAAGGCAAGTTTGTAATGAAGCGGATGCCTCTTTGTCTGTCCTTGCGCCAACAGCAGCAGAAGGGATACTAATTAGAGGGTGAATTATTAGCTTCCCATGGTGCACTGCAGGGGCATTAAAAATGAGTGTAGTTTGTTGCTTTCCTTTTAGATGGTTAGTACTGGCTTAATATATTCTTGTTTCTAGGTGAGCAGCAGGGGACAGTTTTTATTACTATAATTGTTGCATAATTACTGGCCTAGGGTTGCCTATTGTTAAATAAAAATGCTGAGATACTAATGTTTTATTGAACAGTACAAGTAGATAAAATTGTAATATATTTTCCTGAACAATATAAGCTTGTTATCTGGGAGCCTGGTGACAACTCGAGGTTGTCTTGTGGATAAAGACTCAGATTTTTTGCAAAGACTAAAAATAAAGTGTGATTTTTTTAAAAGTTAAAATACATTCAATTTAAAAAATAAAGTTTAAATTTATTCCAAAGAGAGGACTAAAGTCTGTGTACATAACCGAACCTGTCAGATTTCACCTCATGAGGAATGTGAACTGACCTCAGAATTAAGACTTGTAGATCTCCCTTTTCTGCAATCACAAATACACAAATACATTCTAAATTTTCTGCCCATGTTTTGCCTTTTCAATAATCCAAAACTGATTAACAATGTAAGACATAAAAGACAAAAATAACTCAAATACAAACAGAGAAAATTAAGAAATATCCACTATAAAGCCAAACCAGAAATTCATAATATTTTCTCTGACTCCAACTTCAGTAGCAGAAGAGCTGTCTTGAATTTGTAGCAAAAAGGTTTTCATACTTCATCTCAATTTCCTGTTGTGGTTCCTGTATGTCAGTAGGTAATAGGCTACTTTGATATCCCATGGTTTATGCAGGTGGAGCTCTGTCTGCCAAGCCACCTGCTCTGCCTCAAAACTCCCCTTAGAGAAGCATCCTGAATGCAAAGGATCAGCTCCTGTCACTTGTCCCTATGTCCCATTTACACTGTCTTCTTCCTGAATTGTGCAACTTCTGAATGTAAGTTTTCAAATAACTATCCTAAGTGAACAAAATGCTATTTTAACCACTTCCTACAACTTTCTTTCTACAAAGGAGGAGCAAGAGAACACAGGAGAAAGGTAATTGTTTGGACTATTTTTTGAAAAAGAAATTGTCTTCAAATTTTGCCAAAAGCCAATTAGAAATTTGCTCACCATTGCACTAAAGGTGATAAACTTCCAGTAAAGATTACTTTAATTAATTGTTTAAAGGCAGATGCTCTTCATTTTTCTTACTTTCAGAAAAGTATAACTAAGAAATAGTTAAAACTGAAGAATAATTAGATAGAAACTAACTAGCTGTCTAAAACAAGGCTTTAGTCTTTCAATGCTGCTGTTCTTGTGGAGTCTGTTCTTTGTAATGGCTTTTTCTTCAGACAATAAGACCTTATGCAGACACTTCCAAACTGAAGAACAGGGTACAACCTTTAAGGATCTGGAGACACCATCCTGTTACCTTGGAAGTCATCCAGTCTCCTAAGTAGTATCCCTGAAAACCTCCATTCCACCAGCTCATTTCATATATACTGTGGTTATGAGGAACATTTTGGAAAACAAGCAAATGCAGTAAAGCTTTTACTAAACTACATTTTTTTTCTCTAAATCATGACAGACATCTAAAATTCTTTAAGTGAAATAAGTAGTTGTAGCTAGCTCCTCTTGTGTATCCAAACATAAAATACATTTCAGGGGAAGAAGATAAATTTAAAAAAAAAAAAAAAAAAAAGTCCTGTAAGTACCATCATCGTTGTCTGGAGGTTTTCCTTCAAACTAATTCCATCAGAGAGGAAGATACATCAACCCTGTCCACATTGATGCCTACTATTTCCATTTTATCTTATCTAAGAGATAAATAAATGAAGACAAGCACAGTATTACTTGTAATTTGTTAAAATCAGGGTTATCTTTATAGTGCTGGGGTCTTTGAATATTGTTAGACAGTGTAAAGAAAGAGGACTACACTGTCCATTCACAAATGGTGGAATACTCCACCCAGTAACCACCTTTCCCTACCAAAGTCCCCAGTATCCTTAATTCACTTCTTCCACCTTGACCTAGAAAATACAACAGTCATTTGCTATTTTTATAATGAACTGCTGATCTATGCAAGCCTGTGCTGGCAGCTTTATACAGTACTTCCACTGCAACATTCTGCTGGCTGCCAATCTCAGAAAACCCCTTGGTGTTGTTGAACAATATGAGATCGCTGACCTTTCCTTCCTCTCCAATGAAGGAACTTTTTAAAAGCTAAGGCCACTGTAGAGATAACACAAAGTAAGGAACTGATGGCAGGTGGTGTCATCAATGGACTGTTACACTACTGTGATAAGAAATATATGCCCATTTATATTGCACAAGCTTCTCAAAGCAAAGACGAAAGAAATGGCTGTGCAGGTTTACAAACTTCATCTAAGACAAAAAACAAAGCCTAGCTTTGCATTTCTGGTCTTGAAACTGCACTATCAGAAAATAGCTTCCCACAAAAAACTTGGTGTAATTTTTCACTGCTTCTTTATATATTTTTAAAGATTTTTCAGTAACTGCAGGAGGAAATCTATACAATGTCTTCCACTTTAGGAAATTTGGATTATTCAGCATTCATATTAACAAAGTATTCATTTTTTTGTTTATTCCTACTTGTACCAACTTCATACATTTCCTCTGGCTTCAAATTTATTTTTTTCTACATTTTTGTGTCAATAACCCCATGGCAAAACCTAAAAATCTTCAGTGATTGTGTTTAGCTTTGTGGAATTTTTCCTAAATAAAACCAATAGGAAAAATTCCCTTGACTTAACCCCATAAGCTCCAGTATCAAAGCATAAAAATTCACTAATCATTTTGAAAAATGTGCTAATATCAATCACCTCTTCAGACTCCATTCTAATAAATATATTTCAAGCACTTGCCTAACTTGAGTAGGAAAAGATATTAGAGCTCTAGAAGCATTTTATGTTCAGAAATTGATTACACAAGAGCTAGATTATGAGTGGGATCGTATACTTGCACAAAGAGGTAAAGGAATCAAGCATTTTCAAATAACTCTAGAAAGGACTTAGCATCTTTGATTTATTTGCACAAATTAGCAACACGTTCTTTCTCCTTGGAACTGAAGTATAGCTAGTGATCAAGGTCTCTGCTGGCCAGGCAGACACATCACAAAAAGAGAGCTTTGTTGTGAACCAGCTGAAGATTTTGCAATCCCACAACCAAAGATGCTAGAAGAAACTCTTTGTCCCAGCTTGTGTCAAAGGTCATTCTGTCCTGTTCACCTAGTTGAATTATTTATAAAGCCACGTAACAGAATATCAAAACAATTCACAATCTGCAATGTGCATTTCAAAGGTATTTAGATTTTTTTAATCAATGGCCCCAGAGAGGGACACAAGTGCTGTTTGCTTTCATTGTGAATTAGGTATCAAAATTGAAGAGCTTTTTTTCTTCTTTCCATCACTAGTTAGTGAAAACCCCAGTACTGTAATAGGTTTCATCCAAACAGATTTAGCTGAGGAATAAGAACCAACCTGCCAAAGTGAATCCTGAATATACTGGGGTTTCTCAATTTAGGTAAAACCCACCTAAAAATGTAATTTCTTTTTCCTTGTGTCATAATTTCTGTTATAATTAATCAAATTGCTGTTAAGAGTCAATAGACTATTTTCTCCAGAAATACTGCAGTGTTCCTCCCAATTGAAATGCTTTTATTCCCTGGAACTGACAGAGATTTATCTTAACAGTAACTCAACCTGCATCAGAAGGAACCATTCCAGTGCCTTGCATTGATACAGTTAATAAGTATTTGCATGCACAGGCTGCTTTTTACAAGAATAATAATAACTGTGCTTGTAATCATTAATTCTATGAAAGAAAAGACCAATATTTGTCTCAGCAAGACCAAATAGGATTGAGTGGCACCTTAAAGGTCTCATTGTGTAAGCCTCACTGGATTAGCTTTCATAATATTATTTGAAAGAGAAGGGATTGCCCAAAGCAAGGGTAATCAAGACCTAAAGAGTGACTGCTTAACCAAAATGACAGATGAATACAGCCACTGTAAAAAAGAGAACACAGCACCAAGGAAGAGTCCACTTAAAATAGGAAAGCAGAAAATGCTTTCTTTTTACAATGCTATGATTACTAGAGAAATTTCTTGGCTGATCTATGGCTGTACATTAACCTGAAGTCTGAGATAGAGAGGAAAGAGAATCAAAACTTAGTATTGGGTGAATAGATTCCATTCCCTGAGTATTTGTCTTGTTCTCACTCTCTCTACAAAACAGAGAAAAGCTGCTGTTTGGTTACACATACAACACATTAGAGAAATAGTTTTAACTTCTTTTCCAAATACATGGTAGAAATTTTTCCAAGAAAAATATAGAAACTACATAATGATATATAGGTGCTTTAAGTGATATCAATGATACATTTTTAAAAGTGGAATCTAAGATAAGTCAGGACATGTTCCAAGGAGATAAAGAGTTATCATAATGTAAGAGGTGGCTGTTCTGCACCAAGGGAAGAGAGGAGGTGGGGGACAGGTGAGAGAGAGAGAGAGAGAGAGAGAGAAAGAGCAGGCTTCTTTCTGTATCTCAGTAAAAAAGAACCACCAACAAAAAGTGTAATAACAGAGCTGGTAAAATAAGATTTAATAAAAAGAGAGATACAGATAGTAAACCTTACAAGATGGGAATGCCATGTTTGTACAGTGTCTCCTCTAAAACAGTGTATAGAACAGTGTATAGAAACACTGACCAGTGTGGCCACCTGTTCCCATTTCATACAGAATTATTCATGTCAGAATTCAGCCATGTCATTTCCCAACTACACAAAACACAGCTATAGGCTTTGTTGGCATTTCCACTGTAGGAGCGTATGTTGCTGTGATAATATCGAGGGCTTGAAAAATGGATGAAGAGTAACCCTGAAAGTCTTTGGAAGCTTTGTTCAGTCTCTTGTACAGGTGTTGGAAATGAACACTGTCTAGCAACTGCCATGTACATGAGAGCAACCATATGAGCTGGGTACATCAAACATAGTGGAATACATGGGGTATAAAGACAGCCTAAAGTCCTCAGCGTAGGAACAAAGAGCAAAGCATGGGAACAACTTGTCTTCATGTCTGCAGTCTCTCAACGCTTCACTGACTACTATGATCTATCTAGAATGAAAGATAGCATTTTAAGGACTCCATTCTGATCCTAATTTTAAGTCCCATTAGACTGCCAGAACTGTAAAAAGTAGTCCTAGTATGATTAACAAGAGACTTTTAAAGTGAATTTTGTGCTAGATCAGAAAAAAATTGGTTATTGCAGCATTACACACTTATACAGCTACTGGCTGAACATTGCAACATGCCAAACAAAGCACCAAAAGATAAACTATTCTTACAGTCAGAAATAAAGTGTACATAACGTAGAGATAAACAAACAGAAAGCTGTGGTAGGTCAGTCCCCGGTAGCAGCCAAGCACCCACCCAGCTCCTAGCTCACTCCCTTCCCAACAGTGGGATGGGGAGAAAATGGGAAGAACAGGGGAGCAAGAAAACTTGTGGGTCAAAATAAAGACAGGGGAATCACTCACTAGTAACTGTTGCAGGCAGAACAAACTCAGCTTGGGGAATTTAACTTAATTTACTGTGAGTTAACATAAATAGTTAATTATTGATTTGGGTGTTGGGAAACAAAGACAAACATTTACCTAGGGAAAACACTAGGATTAACTTGTTACTATACTCCAGACACCTCTTCTCCCCCCTTTGTTATTGCTGCAGGTTACACTCAGACCCTTCAGTGAGGCACTCAGTAGTGCAGGTGGCTGAAACCAGTACATTGGTTTCTCTCTGCTGTTCCTTGTATCTCGCCCATTTCCTATGCTCTGCATGGGTTCTCTACAGAGTGCAGTCCCTTCAGGCATGAACCTGCTCTGGCATGGGCTTATCCACAGGCCACAGTACCTTTGGGGTCATATCTGCTCCAGCTTGGGTTCGTGCATCAGCCGCAGCCCCTTTGGGGCTGTGCATGCGCCACCATTGAGCAACTGCTCTGATCTTCTTGTTCCCTCTATTCCCTCCTTCCATGCATTCTTCTGTCCTTTCTTAAATATGTCTCTACAGAGGACCCACAAACTCCTCCAAATGGCTTGGCTTTGGCAAGTGGTGGGTCTGTTGCCAAGCTGACTGGAAACATCTGTGTCTGGTACAGAGCAGTCCCCGAACTCTTTCCACACAAGCCATCCCTGCAGCCACCTCTGATACTAGAACTTAATCATTTACACCCAAAATAGAAGATAGCAATCATTAGCCTGCTGTTGATCTGTAAAGGTCTAGAGAAAATAAGGACTTACCAGGAGGCTTTCCTCTTAACAGAGAAAGAGAACATATTTGAAAAATCACAAGGGGATTTCTGCACCCACTGGTTATGAATAGCAAATGAAAAATAAAAGGAAAGACAGTTCATGCCACTAATATCCATCCAGATGTTGTTTTTTCTCAGAACTTGGAATAGTACGAAAAGGAGGGAGAAGTTTTTAAAAAAAAAAAAAAAAAGCAAGTAGTCCTCAGATTAATTTCATTAGCATAAAAAGGCTGACACTATCTCATCCACAATTTGCTTTTTGTTCTTTCCTGTTTATTAAATCAATGTACTTGTAATTGCACTTAAAGATGATGCTTAAATTCATTTAACTATGTCAAGAAAAGATAGCAAGCTTTGGAGGGTTCCCTTCAAAACCCCTTTAATAAAAAGGGATTTCTTAAAAACTTTTGGGGTGTTCATAAGAATGTTGGGCTTTTTTCTTTTCCGTTTTTCACTACAACTCATGGATCACTAATGATGGCATTTTCAGCTAGCAGCAGTGACATGTTAAATTAGTCTATATCCTTTTGGCAATTTAACAATTAGCATTAACTATTAAACTTTAAAACCAAACAATATAATTGACAAAAAAACTAGGAGTTTTTAAAGGGAAGATAATTATAAGAGGAAAAAATAATCTTTAATACTGAGTTTTTTAATAAAATGGATGCAAAATTAAACATGTAAAACATGGCAGATTGAAGAAGCCAAAAAGACATACAATTTAGTAAAGTATAAAAGGAAAACGGTTCATTCGTATTTATCACTACAGCAGGGAAATGTCACTGAGTTTAATGCTTAATGAGCCCATCAAGCTTAGAATGCACCAATCATAACATTTTAGCTAATTGGCTACAACATTTTTGTTTTCAAAGTCCATCTCTTTAGCCCCTTCCTCCTCTTCTGCCCTTCCAGAATCACAGTGCAAAAACTGAGCATCTTGCCTGGACTACACTACACCTTTTAGAATGCATGGGGTAGTATGTGGGTTATTTTTGGAGAAGGCAGCTCAGACAATTTCTGAAAGGATTTTTTTCTTTTGGCATGGCTGACATTTGTTTTGATAGATAACAACATAGTTAATACAAGCAATGGTGGAAAAATAATCAGTTCAGCTTCATGAGAATGTTGCTTCACCTCTTATACCACTACACATTAAACAATAAAAGCCTTGCCAAGCTATCCATATTAGAAAAATAGTATTGATTGCATATTACTAGTAGAGAAAAATAAATTATACGTGTTATGTTGAACAATATTTTTAGAGATAATTCAGAAAGTAACACCAATTTTAATTTTTTATATTTTTTTTAATGGAAAAATCTCAATGTAAAATCTCAATGAGGGAGGATTAAGCACTTCTGACTTGCTTAAACCAGAAGTTATTTTAGTCACCTATGTCTGTAGCTTTGGTACACATAGCAAACATGACCTTGTGGTAGAAACAAGAACAGAAGGGTACAGGAAAACAAACCTTTTTCAACTGGGGCTTCAAAATATTTGCCATAGAATATGAAATATACGCTAACTGATAAAAAACATAATTACCACACAGATTTTTCTCTTTTATGTAGTTGCAATTTAAATACCAAATAAATGTACCATCATCCTTCCAAGTTTTACATCATCCATTGAAACCGACTTTAAAAACATTTAAAAACATATCCAAAGATGACTGTGATGCGTCTTTGAAGATATCTGAAATGGGGATGTTTCTTCTGGAGGCTACCAAGTAGCTCGTGTAGAAGAACAACTAACCTAGGCACAATTTGCCAGACAATAGCTAATACAGGCTAGTAGGTTGTGATAGCCAGAGAAGTCAGAGAAGTCAGACACAGGTGATTTTCAAAGCTTAACACAATGATTTTGAAGATATTTGATCCACAGGAGACTACATACAGAAAAACTAGGAAGTGAGACCAATTGCTAGCAAAAGAAACCATAGACACATGTGTCTAGATCGTTAAGTTTTCAAAATCAGGACATTGGACAGCAATCTGTGCTCAAATCCTGAATCTGTAGGACTGAGATGAAACCAAACAAGCATATACATACTGCTTTTCTGGCTCTGTTTTTTTAATCACAGATATTGAATATCTCTAGAAGTTCATATTAAGATTATCTAGTTAATTTAACATCTCTCTTTGAAAACAAAGTATTTCCTAAATAAAATAGAGACAGTTTTCACATAATGGGTGTCAAACCATCCCATTTGTGAATACTATAGGTTTGGCTGGTTTTTTTCTACTCAGTTCTGGAATAATTACTGTTAGAATACAAATGGTTTGCAAATAGTTGTCAGACGTCAGTGATTAAAAACATCCCAACAAAAAACAACATGCTGAGTGATTGATACATGATACCATTGTTAACAGGCAGCTGACACCAGCTGGCCTCATGCTTCATCCAACTTGCCCATTAAACTTGCCTTACTGCTCTGAATGAGTTTATATAGCAGGGTGTCTGGCAAAATCTTGGAATGCTCTCAAGCCACACAGTCATAATTATTCAATATAGTGTGTATAATTATATCAGTGGGGAGACAAAAGATGATTATTATCACTGAACGACTAGAAGGTACACAGCTTTACTGAGCAACATTAGCACTTGAATGTTACACAGTAACAGCAGCCTTTAGATCACCCTGGTTGGGAAATGTCAGTCCTTTCATCTCCACAGCTGCTAAGCTTTACTAGTTTGCAGAATTACAAGTGTTAAAAAAAAAAATTAAAATTAAAAAATAAAATAAAAAAACAAACTAGAAGTTGGAGAGAAAATGAGACAGGAGGGGACCAAAACTGCCAAATATGTGCAGTTGATTAAGTGGTTGAAACTACCACTTTTGTGTTATATATTGATTCTCACACTTTTTTTTTTTTTTATTTGATTGATGACAATGGTGTTTCATGTCAGCTCAAGCCACAATAATATTTTACAACCATGTTTGTGAGAGCTGAACTAAATGAGAACAATTGGATCAGAAGGCTCTCAGTCACATTTCTTTGATTTAGTGAAGCAGGAGACTATCTTTATTGTGCTGTTGCTAAAACCATCAGTAATTAAAGCTGAGTGCTTAAATCTTTGAAGTTCATCAAAAAACATGCCCAACATGCCTGTTTATTGCTAGAGATGTGCTAAACCTTGAAGTCACCCAACCCAGAATAAGCAGTGAAGTATTTGCTAGCTAGAATAATTTTAGAGGCAAAACTATTTTCTTTAAAATACTATTCAGAAAATACCTTCCAAATTGTTTAAGAAATGAAGGAACAATATAAATTTTGGTGATGCTCCCCATGCTAATCTTCATGTAAAAATGGAAAAGTATGACAGTCATAAAGTAACACCAACTAAAAGAACAATGAGGTTCTGATTAGGAAAGAAAAGAATTAGCATATTTGTTGTTTCATTCCAATTCAGAAACACTTTTAAGGAATTGACTTAAGTCTGAAAAGGACCTTAAGAATATACTTAAAATAAACCAAGTTCTCTAAAGATTCATTGAACCAGAGTTTAAAATACTGTTTTTAAAAGACAGTCCAGCACCTTTGAAACTTGTACTTTAATAGCTTAATTAACAAAGTGGTGATGAGCTGTGGTATTACTCTATAGCTAGTTCTAATACTAGTGATTTCACTTAGAAAGCCATGGCTGCTATTCCTTTCAAACTGCATTTAAAGAATACTCATTCCTCGGCTTCTCTCCCTCTACCTAAAACAATCTTCAGGATCTAGCCTCTCTTGAATATTGACTTGAATTATGAAAGATTTCACCTATGTTTGAAAAATATGCTGCTTTTGAAGGCCTCTGTAACTCATCAGAACCTGCTGCCATAAGGGACTTTGTTATTTAATATTTGATATATGTAAACTAAATTATTGATTTAAATAACAAACTGTGACACAAAGGTGAAAAAGAATGGGGTTTTTTCAGTCAAGAAAAGTCTGTTTGGAGAAAAAAAAACACCTAGGAACTTGTACTTAACTTGTCCTATGGAGAAGTTCCTATTAACAACTTACTTCCAAGAGGTATTACTAAATTTCCTTATTCCAACAAGATCAACTTGAAGCACAAAACTTAAAACTCAGAAACAGGCAAGGCTTCTTTTGGCTTTTGCAGTGAAGTTTTTGTCAGCATCAATGGTTTTCAAAGGACACTAACCAGAAAAACTACTCTGTTTAGCTGTGAACTTGTCATTTGTATCATTTGTCTCACTGGTATAGAATATTCCCTTCCCTTGGTGGTCATGATCTCCATGAGAATCAGGTCTTAAGATTTACTTTAAGAATAGCTAAGATCACATTAAAAAAGGATATGAATATCAATTACCTTCAACTGTTGGGTCATACTTTTAAAAAAATATCTAGGATCCAGAATCTCGGAATTCTGGTGTCTTACCAAATTTTAACATTTTACTATTTTTCCCCTGTCAATTTTTTTTGCTTCTTGTGAAAGTACATTTTTTATTACTTTTGAAAAAGGTGTCAGTTTCACAATTTTGTATGTACTTACAAAATACCATTTTTCAATAAAAGCGAGTAATAAAATATCACAATAATGAGTAATATAAACATTTTGCTTTCAAGTGTTTACAAGCATTAATATTATTTATCTTATTTTTAATCAGCTATTATATTGTCTTCCTACGTTGTGATACAAAGGACATACGTTAGCTATTGTGAATCACATATAAAATGATTAAAGTATAAAGCAAGGGGAAAAAAAAGAAAATATTAAAATAAATTTATTTTAGTATGAAGTTTTAGAATAGAAATTATTCAAGGAAGGCCCAAATTCTTTTCTATTTAAACATCTGTTGCTTTCAGCAGCTGCTCTTCAATGGGACTCTGGGGTGCAAATGTTTGAGGTTTCCTTAGAGCTTCTTGAGGAACCCCAGTTTAATATTTTCTTTAAAATACAATAAAAGCAGAAAGGTGACCTGCTCATGCTAACTAATCATTTAGAACTAGACTCTGCATTAGAAAATATATAACAGAGACTGTTGTCACAGTGTGCCTGGAAGCACACTACAATAGCCACAGGTCTTTTTTCCCACCAACTAAAATGGCTACATTATAGTCAAAGAATTATTGTTCTTTCAGATAAATTACTTTTTCTTTTATATTTATAGCAATGTACTACACACTACAAAAGAAGTCATGACTGCAGGTTCAATTTTCAGTGACATTTACTTCCATTTTTTTTGAGAGGACAACACCCAGAGCAGAGAGAAGTCAGAAAGGCAGCCCAAGTGCATTATTGTAGCAATGTTCCTACTCTCTATAAAAGCAAAGTACTTAATGTAGGGCAGCTGTGCTAAAGGAAAAATGTTATTTTAATAAAGTCACTGCTTAAAATATTTAATTTTATTAACATGATATCAACTGTCCTAAACAGCTGAGATACAATTAACTATCTATCTCACGGCTTGAAACAATATAGACAACCTTCATTGACCACATTTGTTAACCACTCGTTTTTCACCATACTCAATTTAGTAAAAAAGCAATTTAATACCAACCAGTAAGTGCAGGAGTTGGAACAAAATAGTTGGATAATTACAACATTGAGTTGTAGTTAAAATTCAGCCACTGATATGGAGAAACAAAAAGGAATGCTTTTTTTGACAGCAGTAAATTCTTTTGACGAGTTACAGACTTTAATTTTCAGGACCCTGCACACATATCTATCAGTACAAGAGCTCTTCAGCAGAGCATCCTGACCTGTTAGAAGGTTGTTTTTTGTTTTTTTTCTGTCCTGATGACCAAAAGCCTTCTTAGTATAAATGACCCCAAACACATTCATTCTGACAACGTCAAGGTCAGCTCTGTAATATGAAGCATTTTTCTTAAAATGAACTGAAAACGTTCAAGGTTTCTCTATCACTTTCAGTGCAGTGGTGATACTAATTCTCTTCCCATTCTCTTTGCACAAGAAATACAAGAAATATGTGTTTCCATATCTGTGTTGTTAGACTTATTTCTGTGAAACAAGAGAAGGCAGAATTTAACCACCTGCCAGAGACTAAATCCCTAAGATCTCCAAATATTAGCTGGGGATGAGCATGGAAGCTGATCTTCTCACATCAAGCATTTAGCTGGTAGGTGTGCAGGACTGACTGTTGGTTATGCAGAATATCTAGACAACACACTAAATATGCTATAGACTTTCAGATATTTCTAAAGAGAAAAATTATTGACACCAATTTAGATGAAACATGCAAATCTTGCACAGTATTTTGTGTTACAAAGGACTATGTATGAATTAGAAGTCACTGTGGACACATAGTAAATATGTAATTAAGTGGGGTCCCTGTGCTGTTACTGTCCTGAACTGGCAGGTCAGTACACAGAGATGAAGAAGGAAGACAGCCTTCAACATTAGCCACTGAAGCCAGTAACCATACCTTTTAGCTGTTGTCTTGATACTGCCCTGGGTTCTGGCACAGGCTTAGCTGGTGTAAGCTCAGGACTGCTCTGTGATGCATTTCTCTGCAGGGAGATGCCCTCTGTGTGCTTGCATTTCTCCTCTCTATCTGTAAAACAGTGACACAGCAAAGACTCATTCATATTATAGGGATGATTGTTGTCTTGATAGATTAATAACAATGTGGGTATCCCAGAGCTCTATAAAAATCATTCTTCAGAATTTCAGTGCAATAGCTCATACTGATACAAAGTATCAACTAAGTACTCTTTTGGTTGTGGACTATGACTGAAAAAAACTAAGAAACCATTGTTAAAATAAAGATGGATCTTAGTATGAGAGATTTATAAATCTTATAGAAATAGGTCAGGGAATTCAACTATGAGTTTAACCCAATCAAGTATTAATAAGCCATGACTCACTGAAGTGCTGTGGAATACCATGAGATCATTCTGTTATGATTTTTATCACTTCTTTTTAACATTTAGGTTTAATCTTAATATTTATCACTAAGGTTCCCCAAAAAAGACAGAAATCACACCAAACACACACTTAGGGATTTCTGTATAGAAGGTGATTATGCTATTCATAATCTTTTAAAAGATAAAAAGCACTTTTACTAGTTAGACAGAAGTTACTAGTTTAAAAACATAATTATGGTGTTTAAAATTCAGTAGTTGCAACAGTTAACAAGACATACCACTCCAGTTGTTTTATCATTCTAATGTCAGTATTTTGGCCTGAAATAATACACTGAGATTACTGAATCAATTTCAGTAATTGCATTGCATCCCAAAGCAGAAAAAAACACAGTCTCTTTCCAAAAAACATGGAAAACACTGCAAGCATTTTCTATTCTAGATTTAGACTAGCGATCTCAAGTTGAGGGTATAAGAGAAATATTTAATCACAATGATATAATAATTGAAGGTATCTGTACTCCTTATTCAGCAACAGACCAGAATCTGGTGCACAATAGCTTAACCACTGCATATAATTTCACTGACAATAGAAGAATCCTTGCTGTCTCCCATGCAAGTCAGAAGCCATCCTTTCCTCACACAAGATAGAAGTCTGAGTCCTGGGTTTATGTAATACGATAAGTAAAGCCAAGCTCATATCTGTGCCATTCTGCTGAAGTTGTTGTAAACTTTAAATACATAAATATATACTTACAAATATACACACACAAATACCACAGTTCCTAAATGCTTTTGCAAAAGTGCTATGTGAAGCAAGAGCTCTGGCTGTTTAAGTTCTGAAATAGCCCTGTTTCAGTATTGCTTAATTTAGTAAGATAAATGAGACTTTTATATCAGCAAATAGTTTATATGCAGTACTATAAAGGCAAAAGTATGTCAAATACATTCTATAAAAACCTAATCAAATTATATACCCAAACACCTGAAAACCCAGGGAAGAACTACAGCCTGTTGTCAAAATCTATACAGATAACATGAGGCTGAAAACATGCTAATCAAATGCTAATGTCTCCATAATGTAAAAGGATGCTTCCTATCACTTCAGAGACCTCATATCACTTGAGGGCTCTTTTGCAAAGATTGGCCTTTGCACAATCACTCTTCCTAGACCTTCACATTACTGAAAAATCCAGCTATTATTTATGTTTGATATTCAGTTTTCCGTGCAAACTTAATGATCTCCACAGATCCTCATCTTCAGGCCTCTCATTTTAAAGGTTTTGAAAACATCAAGCTGCAGATCTAGGAAGCTGGAAAAGGGGGCCCAAATTTACAACAGAAAATAAGTGTACACTTCTATCAAATATGCTGACATATTTGAGAAAATAGAGTGGCCACATTTATCCGTATTCCTATTGTCTTTTTCTACCTTGTCATAACTACACTTTAAAAAGACTAGCACACTAAATGCATCTTTTTAAAGTTCAAATAAATTTCTAAAGAATATGAAAAAGAGAACAGAAAGTGAAGAAGATGGATGGCCAAGAGCACATTTTTCAAAAGGATGTATCATCAACAGAACCAAATTTTAAGAAGAATTTTTTTCTTAAAAAAGAAACAACTTTCAACCCACAAAACCAGAGGCAAAATTATTTTGTTTCATGTTAGCATGAACTAAATTGTATCCATTTATTGAAATTGTATCAGGTTTTTCTTTTTTTAGTCAGGTCAACATGTAAATGTGTCAGTGCATCATACGAGTCACATGGCCAGAGGCAGCTAACAAGAAATGTCTGTGCAGGGAAGTTGGGAGCATCGAGCCATTTTTCTTTTAAAGGCTTACTATTTGGATCATGAGTATAGGGTTTTTTGCCCCACTGAAATGTGTTTTGTTGAGCATGTATGAGTCATGATTTGGTAATGTCCTAAGAATGTAAATGGCTCTGCTGGCTTCTCTGAAGTTGTCACAACTTTAGCCTACAAGAGTACACTCAAGAAAATTAGACAGTAAAGATTAAGCACTTGCTCATGTACCATGTGAAATAAAGGCAAACATACTTAGGATCATGAAGGATCAAGTCCTGATTGCTGGACATGAAGAAGTAATCAGAAAATACAGAGCCAAATATACATAATAAAATTTTAGGTTTTGAAGTTCTATAAATAAATACATTCAGAAATATGTAGTACATGCATCATTCAGTTCTACTTACCAACTCATATGTGTTGTATTTGATAAAAATCACTCAGCTCTCTAAGCACCTATGTATTCTCTTGTGACCTATATCCATTTTGTATGCACACAACAAACCTAATTTGGCTGAAAGCTAGAGCTTTGGCAGGATACAATCTAATCCTGTGAAATTCCAAAGCTGCAGTTATGACTGCAGTTCACTGAGTAAAACATAAGCTCACAAATCCTGTTTCAAAAAAAAAACCACCCTACTTTTATTCCTGTAACCACCAGAGAAATACAGCACAGCCAAATCCAACAGCAACCTACTGGTCAAATCCACTCTGTTAGAATGGCTTACTTGAGATATGCAGCTCAACTATCTTGATGTTCAGTCTTTTCCAGAAATCCTAGCTCTCCCGTAACATAGGATGATTAATTACTTTTTTAGCTAAAAATACAAGCATTGGTGTCAATGTTTTAAAAGCAAATAATTTGCTACAATTCACTTTAATGTCACAAACTGTAGCATACAATGGAAGGTTGCTACCAAATCTTCTATATGATACATGTGTTGAATGTTTACGTGACTATTTCCTGCTATGTAATCAAAGGATATTTCAACTACATTTTTAGGGTGCCAGACCAGGTAAAGGATGAGACAAAAAAAGTTTTGTGCCTCCTCTTTCAGGATTTCTTGAACATGATTATGTGCTTAGAAGGACCATCACAAAGGATGTCTCTGTCTTCCCCTTTCTATCCATTAATTTCTGCAACTGCAACATCATTTGGTTTTTTTCCATTCTACAAAACGTGGGGGGTTTATCAGCCTGAAAAGATTTAATCTTCAGACTTTCTCATACAGGAGCCAGTCCATGCTTCTAGTTACAGTTGATGTCTTTTTCTGAATCTTTACCAATTCTAATATTTTTTTCAGTTTTAAATGAATGGAGCAATGGCTCTAAATGCCCTTTTATTTAACCTTTTCTGTTTCTTATGGTGTTGGATATAAACCACTCTTACACACTACTATTTATCTCATCTGAACCAAACCTGTATTATAAAACGACTTATGCCATCCATGAGCTCCAATGATCCGTCAATGATCCAGACACAGATTTTGCCAAAAACAAAAAAAGAAAACTATTTTTCACTCTTTCAGAAAATAATTTCCTAAGTCAAACCATGTATCAGTCAAAACACATTCTCAGGGAACAGCTCTGTGGGATATAAACCAAACGCAGAAAATGGCTTCTAAGAAATATATACCTAGAGCAATGATTCTTGGTCTGAAGCACAGAGAACACAGCAACAATATACTAATAAATGTAATACTAATTCTAAGTGTAGTAGGTAATACATGTTAGTAACGACATGTACTTTATTACTTTTTCAATTTACATCCTGTTTATTACTAGCACTTGATGATTCCTACAAGCACACTATCATCTCAAGTCTTTTCTGTGATCTTCAAACATTCCTGTGCACAAGTGTTTCAGCTGGGTCAAAATCTGAGAAAAAAACACAAGCCTCTTGAAGAGGCTTGCATCAGCATGTGCTGGAGGAAATCTTCTTTCAAACAAGAAAGAAGCTACTTTATATTGTCCCTCCAAAAGATCAGATCTTATTTTAGTTAGTTTTTTCATTAAATTACATTAATCAGCAAAAATGTTACCAAAGTCTAAACACCTGAGTTATACATTAACTTCAATGAAATATTTCATGCTAACTTCAGTGTGGTAGTGAACAGAAGCCAGTATTTACTATGAAGAAAAATATAGGTAAAGCGAAGCAGAAGAAGAAATTAACAAGATAATCTTCTACCTTGACCCTACAAACATTATTCACTTCAAGTTAGAAATATGGATGGCATGGCGGAAGACACTGACAGTACTGACATATGTAAATATTTGTAACACTGGAGACAAAATTATTCAATTGCTTGGAAATTCTTTTTAGATTTCTGTTGTTGACAGATTACTAATATTTTCTAGCAGTATTGCAAAATTAGATCATCAAGTTCAAATCTTAATTTTGCTAGGTACAATAAAAATGCACAGTAAAACATCCCTGCTTCAACAACTTTGCATTAGTAACAGATTATAGAGCTATGGGACTGATTTCCTGAAATGCATGGGAAAACCTAAAGAAGTGGTCTTGGAAAGCTGGCAGAAGAATCCTTCTGAATGTCATGTGAAAGTGACCTTAGATCTAATCAATGTTGGTCTGACTATTAGAGAGCTCCAACTATTGGGCAGCAACATTTGCCTGAAACACTCCTGCTGAGACTCTTGACTAACTGAAGTAACTTATTTTTTGCTTATCTATATATAAGCAAAAATCTCTTTAAGGGAGACAGGACACAGAGCCAAATATTTCTGAGCTAGAATCTGCATAATCAGCCACCTCTGTGAGGAACTAAGATGAGCTCTGTCTATTGTATTGCTACAAATAAAATTAAACACCAACTAGGAGAGAGACTTTACACAGCAAGTGGCCTGGATTGGTGAAGCAGGTTCTGCTTATCATATCTCATAAAATAATGCAGGGGGAGATGGAAATTTTACCTATTGGATTCTGTAATGTAAATAAAATCTTTTACTTGTCAAAATTATATCAAAACCTCAGTGAAAAGAACAGACTATTCTTCTAAAAAGTAAACAAACAAAAAAAACAGGTTTGATTTGAAATGAAAACAAGCAGCAGAAAGGATAGGCTTTCATTATTTTGGAGACCTTGGCATTCTTGTGGATATGTTCATGAATTAATCATAGAAAAACTTATACTCAAATAAATCATGCATTTTCCAATGCCAATATTCTCTAAAGAGTACTGCAAATGGTTATTAAAGCATAGTTCTTCAAACTCCTTGCATCAGGAATCACTTTCACACACAGCTAAATGAAAGAAATGTGTGATAATAAAGTCCCTGTAATCTTGCAAAGCCAAATAATATTGTGAGTAGACACCAGCAGTATGTCACCATGCATCAGCAGAACTAAAATCTGTTCATGAAACTACTATACATATAGTAAACAGCAGGAGTTTTGGAATGCCATGTAGCTTTTAAATTATTAGCACTAATTAGCCAAATCAAAAAAAGATCAGGAAACACATTAGAAGTTAAGACAAGTCTACCTGTATTGCTGTGTCAAAATTACATTTCCAAACAACCAATTAGTAAAGATGACCTTTCAGCCCAATAAGCCATATGTAAAGTGGGACGGCTTCATTACAGTGGCTCCCTAATTAAAATGTAAAGGCTGCTGATCATTGCATAATTAAACAACATGTCATGTGGTTTCATCTGGCAATTGCAAGCAGCTAGGCCTAAAATCATTAATGACTAAGACATTGTCTAAATGAGTCCAGAGACTGTAGAACTACATTCTGTCAGAACAGAGAGCATCCTATGGTCATTATGGAGATAATATCCTCCAAAGAGACTCTTATGTACAAAATGTTGAAGTTCTTTCTCTCAAAATGACTTTGACTTTTTTATATCCAGTTTTCTTACTAATTAGCCCAAAAGAAAAAGGCTAGCAGGGCTAATTAACTTCCAACTACTGTAATCTAAATATGAAACTACAGAATTAAAGGTTTTCCCTGTGGATATTCTTAAAGTTTTTTATAAGTTAAAACTCTGCTATTGAGAAACTATTTTTTAGGTAACCTTATGCTTTGGTTGAGAACCCCTTGCATGGCTTCTCGCTTTACAGAATGCCTGAGGAGTAAAACGATTTGCAGCAATAATTCTCTGTGTTCCCTATACCACAGATGGTGCATTCAGCCTTCTCTGATGATGCACAGAAATACTGAGCACCAAACAGTGAATCTGCAGTACTGTGAATTCACTGGAGAATTTTGGGGGTGGGAATTATTTTGCAAAATAATAAAGCGTCACAAGAGCACGTATTGGGAAAATATACACAGCTCTCCATCTATACTTCCAGAGTTTAAATGTGTAATGGACAAAAGCAACAATAGTTCAAGTTCCATTGAAACGTAGAGTAGATAGGATCTTTCATAAGCAGCCAGAAACAGCATCTGTTCCACATCCCAATCAATACTTTACGGTTCATCTTCTGCTCTTCTTGCATCTCCCATGTGCATCCTTCACACACACACACACCTTTACTGCAATAGGGAATTCAGACACCTTCTTTTGATCACTTTGATGCTAAAATTCATTCAAGGGCTTTGCCATTTAAAAGTAAATAATATTTAATCTAACTGAACTTGAAAGAAAACAACTTGGCAGAAAAGCGAAGTCCTTAGTGCTTGCCAGATTTTTAGGTAATAAAGAACTAAATGAATTTAGGGGAAAGACAATATAAAAATATGACAACACAAATATCTGAAAATAGCAAGTGGATAATGATCTGAAACTAAGGGTAAACGTGATAAATTCAGTGCACATCTTATTTCTCAGCTCATGATACCTATTTTAAGTTGTCAGCCTCTTGCCAAGGCTTGGTGAATGGAGAAAGAACCCTTTCAAGACTTCTGCTTGAATTCCATTTTTGTTTCAGTTAATGAACAATATGTACATTTTTTTTGTTGCAAAACATCACAGAGACTAGTCACAAAGTAAACCACCAAGATGAACACTAAATGTGAGAGACAAAGCTGAAAAAATATAGTATCTCTTCACAAACTTTGTAGTGGAAAACCACTTTAAGTGGTATTTTCAGCATTTTTACTGCTTTCTCTTCAGCAATTTGGTGGATTTACACAGATGTAAAACTGGTTCAGCTAAAATAATTCAACTTCTACCAGTGTAAACTATGTGAGAAAGACAAGAAATTGGCTAAATGCTTCTTATTGACTACCAGACTTGTGCTTCATTCAAGCAATTTGATTCAAAAATTGCAAACCAGAGTTATTTCCATTTTAATTAAATGATGTATTGTCTCTCTGAGGTTTCTGTATTTCTTGCAGTTTAAATTTTGCACTGGTTCTATGGCACACTGTTACAACTGTTTTTATTATTCCTTTTCATTTCCAATCTAATAATTGCCATCAACTTGATGCCAAGAAATTGCCCTCGGTATTTCTTCCGTTGTCTCTAGCATAAACAAAGTTTTGCTCTAGATAGATAAAGAACAGTCCTCTTTTAGCTTCCTGGATAATATTTATCAACTGTATGATTACTCTGCAGATCATCTCTGTGGTAGAAACACAACACAGAAAATTATTATGGAAGGAAATCCTGCTGCTTCCTCATTCTGCCTCTTGTAAACACTAACTTTTGTCCTCCTGTGTCTAATGATTTTACTCCTTACAAAGATTAGAGGCCTCTTTATAGTAACTCAGGTAAACAATTGTCCCAACTGAAAAATGGACCACAAGACTTTTAAACACTCAGCTATTCACAATGAAGTTTACATGCAGTCAAATTTGCCTCTTATGAAAGTCATGAAAAAAAAAGTCTTATTGGATTTCTCATAACTGGGAAACAATTACTTGCCCATGGATAAAATAGAAAAGGATGACATATAATTTTTATTTCCATAAAAGACAACACACTTAATAAAAGGATACATTCATAGTTAATTCTTTCAATTCAAAGAGAATACACTTACTAAAGTTCTTCTACAAAATAGTGAGTGCTCTTAAATTCTCCTTTGCATTCATGATCCACCATCAGGACTGGACTTTCCGTTTTCCATTTAAAAATACAGTAAAAAAAATAATGCCTTTTTCTGAGGAGCTACGTATATGGTTCAAGTAGACTATGCACCTGAGAACTGAAAACAGCAAAGGTTTTCAAGGAGCAGACCACTGCTGACTTGTTTATTAAAAAAGACAACTTGCTGAATAGGGTTAACCCTACCATGGGGTTTACTAATTATTCAGAATTCCAGTTACTCTGTTTCCTCTAAGAAGGTTTATATTGCATATTCAAATTACTGTTTCACATATACTATAAATCTGAAGTGTCAAATGAATTTCTTATAGCCGTGTTGAGATCTTAATTTTAGAAGTATACAATCATAAAATAAGGTTGATTTCTTTCACAGAACACAACACACATCCTTCACGCATCTATCTTTGCACAAGGAGTAACAAGCAGAAAGCTGTCCTTAGCCAAACTATTTTGTTCTGACAAAGGTGATAACTTTGCCCATTTCTCTAGCCTATCATGAAATAGAACACAGAGATGGTCCACAAGTAATCTGACAGGCCACCTTCCTCACTGCTTCTGAGTTTCTCTTTTGAAATTTTTTTCCTGTGTTTTCTAATTGACAATCAATTAAGACAACTGAGTTTCAGAAATTCCTGGAATTCCAACAGAGTATCAGATTATTACCATGCACATATTCCTTGCCCAAATACTCTTCTGTATCACACACATTTTCAGAGAAGGCTCAGCAGTAGAGAAGGCGAAGGGCATGTCAAAAAGCCAATTAAATCTTTTCTCTCCCCTCGGTATGGTATGAACTTGGTATCCAAAGAAGAATATAAATTTTGGCTCCAATGCACAGCTTTCTAGAGAGCCAAGGAAGTTAGGAATAAAAGCTATAGTCTGTTGTCCATTTCTTCCCCACTGTCACCCTTGCATAAGCTAACTCCACAGAACTGCTAAAACACTAAGACAGGAAAGAACCAATGAAACATACATATATATAACTAAAATCAACTGCAATAGAATTTCACCTGTCCTTCAGGGGTGTAGTAACCATAAAGGTTCTGCATTTATATCTCCCCTATTTGTATCTTTTCAGTCATATTCCTAATATCAGTCTGCACTTGTTGACTTTTCAGACAGATTATTAAACAAAGTGTATCAACACGATGGCTCCAGACAGTATCACTTTCTGGGACCTTATATTGGCAGGGTAGAATCATAATGGATCAGAAACAAAACTCTGAATTTTCAAAGTATGGGCAAATTGTTACCCCTTGCAGTGAAGGTTCAGATTCCTGTCTGAGTCTGAAACTACTGTCCTGAAACTACCTGTTTCAGAATATAAACCTTCACAGAGAAATCTACAGGGTATCATTCCATTACAGAGAAACTGTTAGCACTGGCAACATAGCAAAAATGTAAACAATTACAGTGCATGATTTCTCTATAAATTAAGACGTCTTACAGCATAATGAATATTGAAAAAAGAGCCAGAAGGTAAACTTTCAAGAAATTTAGCAATAGCAATTCAAGCTTGTTCTGAGGAAGCTATATATGCTGTTGGGCTGATAGCATTGTTTTCTATCCACAGTCATTTTTTTCTAAAGGCAGGAGTTATTGATCCAAAATCTGGATAAAGTAAGTGATGTCCAAGCATAAGATATTGTGACCAATGAAGATTCTTTGTATATCTGGGTTCTGGACAATATATTTGGGGTAAATACCCTAAAAACTCCTTTGCATCTTTCTGTCAAGCTTTCTAAATCAAAACAATGGAAAAAAAATCTTATTACACACAGTACATGAGAAAATAATAGATTGCTAAATGGTTAAGTAAACAGGTACTTCACGACATTGCAATACATTCTTAAAAATTATTTTTCAGAAATCAAACAGAGAGTACAGTTGCCAAATCATAGATATCATAGATTATATAGAGATGCCAATTCTGTGGATTTTGGTTAAGGAATAACAAAAATGTAAAATTAAAAACCTTTCTGCCCTATACCTGACTGACAATCTCACAAAGTCAAAAGTTTGTAAATAGATGGCAGAAGATTATTTCAGTGCAAAATATCTGAAACTAAAGGAACTTGAGTGAGGATACTTCCTCATCCTTACATGTATTTCTTTACCATCACAGTCATACCTTGAATGCTAGCTGCAAAGAGATATGCATTTAATTGTGACCCATTCAAATATTAAACTTTATCTAGAAATGTTCACACAGAACTTACAGCATTTCAACACATGATAATACCAGGATAATTCTAATGTACACACATATTTTATGGTACTGTAATCTCATTGGTTTTATGGATTTATAACTTTTTGCACAGCACAACTGGTAATAACAGCATTTACTGACAACACTAAGAGTGAGGACAGAGAAAATCCTGAAATTTACCACATACAATGAATACTCCTTACCCCTGAAAAATATAAGTCATCATAATATTTACTGATCATTCCTACCAATGTAATCACCTATTATTTCCTTTTGGTATTCACATTAGTAATTCAGAAGAGCTGTTGTATTGACACTGCCAGATGCCTAAACAGAACTATTTCAGATCAGTTTGCAACAGTATTTACTAAAAAATGAATTGCACCATTTCAGGGAATCAAATAAAAGAGAATTTGGTTCTGTAACGTACCTCTTTATGGGCAGAATGTCCCAGAGCACTTTATAACACAGCATCTTACTGACAGCACAGTGAGTACAGGAATACGTGGCAGCCAGAATGCTCTCAGCAAAAGCTTAGATATATTCACAGGCAATAGAAAATCTTTTATTGAGAAGACTTGTTGCCCAGGAACCCAGGGTTTATTTCTGTTCTTTTTCACATGAAAGACCTGACACAAGTTTTTCTTCAACAAGATAAGGAACCTCTTAGGCTCTTCACATCAAATGTGTTAACTGGTTTCAGTTTGAAGACACATTATTTCACACCACCTCACAGAATATTGCAAATAGAAGGTTGAACAAAATTGTGGTGAAAATGGTACTAAGTTATAGGGATTCTGAAGTTTAGTGTAATCTACACTGTTTTTCTGATGCCATTATGCCTTCTGGAGTCTAAAAAAAATATATAACCCTGCTGATATTACTACAGGTTATAAAATTTCCATTGTGGGTTCCATTTAATTTACATCAGTAAGTAAAATGGGAAATGTACGCCTAGCAATATATTAATGTGTATATACATATACGTACTTTGCCAGCATATGTTACATCACAGGATACAGGAAATACTGGAATGCAAATGGTAGGACTGAAATAGCAGAATTGAGACCAACTGAAATGCTGGAATCATTCATTCAAACTCTTGCAGAGTTTTTAAGCAGACAAATTTACCCACAAATTTTTGGAAGTGGGAACATTTTAGATATGGTAATGTATTTATCTCCCCTGTAAACATCCAGATCCCCAAAGTTACAACCTCAGAGATGTGTATTTAGCTGCCACTTCCTGAAGAATTAGGATTACATGCTTGTTTTACCCAGCCCACAGAATACATAATTACAGAAGAAGAATTACAGAAGTAATTATTTCCAAGACTAGCTTCACACCTTCAACACACATTCCCTCTGTCTTCCACCTCCAGTTTACCCACAGATCATTCAAATTGCTGGGCTTACTTAATTTGAAGTGGCTCTTCTTTATTGTCTGATCTTGGGGTTTTCTGCAATTGAAGACATTTAGTTTGCCAGCTCCCACTAGATTCTTGAACGGAGACACATTACTTTTGGAGCATGGGATGGACATTGCAGAGAATTACCATGGTTTAACATTGCTGTCTCTCTATAAAATGCCCAATGCTAGCATGTAATCAAATTAACATCACTGAGTGCAGTGCATCCACTAAGGGTCACAAATGGTACTTCAGGATCTAATTGGAGCTTTCTGTTATGCCAGTACTGCCCAAATCATGATTTGGTTTTTTTGCTAATACCATGTATCTTCACTTCAGCGCTGCCTCCAAACTTAATTACTTAGCTTCCCCCAGGGCTGCAACTGAGGCAGCTTCAAAATGAGGCTGGCTTATATTAAATATATTTTCATTACTGTCTCTTGCATCCATAACAGGAAAGGTGGTTCTCTTAATCAAGGGGTATGAATTTTCCTTCATTTGCATCAGTAGTAAGTCCTTTTTTGACTTTGACAGGGAGAAGCACCTGTTCATATTTTTTTAAAATATATTATATAATGGCTTTCTTAAAAATTATGAACTTCCATGGAAACTGGGAACCATAGGTCTGTTAACACAAGTTGCACCCAGATTTTCAACTGTATCCTGGCTGGTTGCATTATTATTACAAAATAAGAGCTCTAAGCTCATCCTGATCCTCAGCAATTGGAGCTTTTGTGATGAGGACCATAGTTAAATGCTGAAAAAGGGCAGTGTGCTTATTCTTTCAGGTTTAATTTTCAAACTCATTTTCCCATTTAAATCCTTCAGTGTACCTAAAGACATGCCTATGAATTCTTTGACTCCAGCTGAAGAAACAGAACAATATCCCATAGTTTAGCTGAATGAAACCTGTCAAGGTTGAGTTAAAATTCACCCCAGCTATCTCAACAAGTTAAATAATTCCTAAATATTTATCTCAACTTTTTGCAGCTAAAAACAAATAAAACAAATCTTCATAATATCATGAATGCTCAGGGGTAAAAGTACAAAAACCTGTGAAGTCCAGACCCCTCTAAACGGTGTTGTTTGCTATAAAGCATGACAATACCAGAGGATATTGAGAGATTGATTCTACTGGCCACTCTTCAAATATGTCAGACTAGAGAAGACCAAAGCAGATATTGCTGGGCTCAATTCAGTGCTCAATGCAGAGGAAATTGTAATTTAACTGAACTTTTAAACTTCCTTTTTTGAGAGATGGAAAAAAAATTGTTTGAAGGAAGATAATTACTTGGTTATTCGTGAGGGGTTTTTAAACAAACATCTGCACTCTTTTCACACCTGGATCCTACTATGCAGCATTAGCATTATTTTTCTATCCCTATTTATAATACTATATGCCAGACTGAGGCCTGATTTTGATGGAACTACAGGTCACATAGCACTGTTGTTCAGAAATTTATATTCCAAAGTAATATAGTTTTAAAATAAATAAATAAAGAGAGAAAAATAATCCAAGGCTAAATATGTCAACCAAACAGGAAAGAAATTAAAGAAAAAACAGTGGAGATTATTATTTAAAAATTAGAAGCATAGCCTCCCCAGAGAAAGTGAAAGTAGGAAGAACAGTATAATCTGACTTTTGTACATTTTAAAAGAAAACAATCATCCTGTAGGCATGTTTGGAGAACACCCCAACACTCCATTGCCTAAAAAAGCTACTGGGCAGCTTTGTGTAAGATGCTCAGCAAGTCTAAATCAATTCACAGGCAGAGCTCCTGGACATTTTTTATATACTTTAGCCATCTCTAAACTTCATTTTCTCAAGTCCTGTATGACAAATAACTGGGGGATTTAAGACTTGTCTATTAACTATCTAAACAGTTTTCTTATTTCAGTATTAACTCATTTTTCCTCAGTCAGCTGGATGATTTTGATTTTTATTATTTTAAATCAGGCCTCAGCATTAAAGCAGATACATTAAAATCAGTAAGGAAAGACAAAATTCTTCTCAAACTATTTAAGTCATGATGCTTTTATGCAGCTGTCCAAATATAAAACTCCATATATTTTGGTATCCTAGAACTACAGTGGAAAAAAAGAATCAGGCTCAAAATATCTCACACCTTCTGCCAATCAGTACTATGACATTTAGAATATGACTTGAAGTCCACTGAATTTAATGGCAGTCTTCCTAAGGTTGTAATATTTGTCTTGATGCTCTTCAGTTGCTCATTCACTACAAACAAATTTAAGAACAAAAGACAAACTCTGCAATCTTCATTTAGGAAGCTGCAGTCTGGACACTTGGGCTATTTTCGAGCCACCTACCAGCATGTTCACCAACCATTCAATTTGAAGGAGCAGATATACAGCTAATTCTTCCAGTTTTGAGCAAGCTGACTGTTCCAAAAAGTCTTACAGAGGTGCTTGGAAACTGCCAACTCTTTAGGTCAGCACTGAGACAAGACCAAACCTTCACATTTCAAATATCATTATTAAAAATGTGTACTAAATCCAGTGGCTAATTCAGCTACAGATTTACTGACTATGTTTAAACTACAATCCTGACTATGTAGATACCCCAGGTATCAGAAGGTTACCTAAAGTAAATCCACAAACTACAGTGTTCCTATTCTCCTAATAATATGGTTAGAGGCCTCTGCACAGCACTTAGTAAGAACTCTCTCTTACAGAAAATAGCTGCTGAACAATGACATCTGCTGATACTGCAGCCTGTTATACATCTTATTAGAAACTCCCTATTCTCTCCCACTTATATCCCCATAGTATCCTGCAGAGTAAGTTCAGTGTGTCTAAGAAAGGGTAAAAGCTTTGGGTTTATAATTCATTCTGAACAATCTACACTTTCAGGCAGTGTGTATCCAGGTGATACTGTGCTTAACAGAAATTCAAAATGTCAGCTTAAAAAAAAAAAAAAAAAGTATTTCTGCCTTAGTTTTAAGTGTGAACCCTGGAATAATTTATTCATAGTATCACAATAAGCTGTCAGCTATCTTGATAACTAAAAATAAGTAATGCACTCCTTGGAAATTCCTGGATATTTTTTTTGTATTATGAAAAGAATAAAGAGAAAAGACAACACATTGAAACCCACAGCCAGACTCCACATGCACAGAAACTTCATTTAGATGCCACTGCATTAAGATCTGTAGAGCCCTTAAGACATAACAACCTATCAGAAAAAATCACCTGAAGTGATCTCAGCATTTCTAAAAATGTTCAACTGTCCTTTTGAAGCAGTAATTCAAGTATTTAAACTCAGAAAAAAAAAATCTTGACAGAAAATACAAGGAAAAGGCATGTTAGTGGAAGAGAAACTGCCTTAATTGGGTAGTTAAGAGTATCTGATAGGATTACAAAAAGGCAAAACTGTCAGAATTGAATACTTCTCCTGGCCACTGGCCAAAGCAGTGCAGATTTTAGAGGAGGGAATAAACCACCACAATTAGTACAGCATCTTCCACACAAGATAATTTCAAAACAATCCTCAGCATTTCACTTTTATTTGCATGAGAGGTAATTTTCACTCACTTTAGAGTTTTCCACTGAATTTCTTCATCATTTAAGTCTTTGCCTGTAAAAGGGAATATGTTCCAATGAAAAGCCACTGACAGTTGCCAGCAGCACCAGCACATATTCCTAGTGTGGACAAGTAAATATTCTAATTGCACCAGCAGAATTTATTCTTTTTTTTAATCACTCCACTCATGCAAAGTCCCTGTACCAACAGCTGCATCAGTGTAAGTACACCAATGACTCAGCTGCAGCTGGAAAAAATGTCCACACCACAGAAAAGCTTTGGAATTATTAGAGGTAACAGAAGAGCAGCACCTCCCTGCTGTGAGACTTTTCTTCATCTTCAGCTACCAAAGTGCTTCACTTCTCCGCATGAGGCACAACTTCCTTTTCTCCAAACTTTAACCAGGAATTTTTAGAGGCTAGCCATTATTCTGACCTAAAAAACCCTGCTGCAAGGGGAAACACACCAGGAAGGGAAGACAGAATTAGGATCTCAATCCCTGTTCAGTGCTGCTGAAACTGGTTTTCTTTTAAATAACAACAACAACAACAATAATAATAATAATCACCAAAAACTATTACATCACTTGATACAAGCCCTGCAAAGCTGCCAGAATAACTATCCACCCAGCAGAAAGATGACATTTCAACTTAGTAAAATGAAGTTTCATTAAATACCTTCATGTCTGCTGCTTCTGACAAGTAAGGAAGCTTTGTTTTTCCCCCACTGTAGGTGGCAAACTTATTTCTAAGTATTCTGTGATTACAGCTTCCATATCAAAAGGGCACAAAGGACCAGATGAGAAAAATTAGGTTGCATATTCACATATGAAGGCTCAGAGCTACATTTCACTTGACCTTAGCCTTTAAATGGCTATTAATAGTTTGTTACTTTGTGGCTTATATTTATATATTTAAATTGTATATTATGCATGTATGTATTGCACATACATATGTCTTATGCGCAACAGACATCACATGTCATGCAGATAGTTTTCTCATTGCTCTCCCAACTTTTTTTATTTGATCAAATAAAAAAATATTTGAATTAATAAAGAGGCTTCAGAGCTTTCAAGCAGATGAAGTACATGGCATTCCCATGTTTCTCCTGATCCTTGTAGTAGAGGCAGTACTTATTTAGTAGAACGGGGCATCCAAGACGTCTCAGAAGAAATATTATCTGCCTTGAGAAGAGTCCTACGGTTTTGTCCTATATTGTTTTATCATAACTGTACATTAAATGTTAATACCTGCAAATATGACAGACAAAAAAGCCTCCTGACTTATCCTGAGGATGGTTGCAAAGCAGGAACCACGACATTTCACAATATATAGCAGACTTATGCTTCTGAATGCCATGTAGTACCCTTGCATTTTCTGTCCCTTATTATAGATTTTCAATTTCTGGATTGGGATTTTCAAATACATTGGTTCTGATAACATTAACTCATATCCAGAACTCTGGGGAAGACAGCTGCTGCACAAAACCAGATCATCCCTTTATTGTATTTTCATGAGTCAAATACACACACTCATGGCATCCAAAACCACTTCTATATTCAAATGTCAAGCTTTCATAGATATTCTAACAACTGATCAATACGCAAAGTAACAGTTTATTATCTTGAGCTGAAAATTTTTTGATCGGCTCAAGTGGAAGTTACCATTCCTTACAGCTCCAACACTCTGAGGAGGATTACCATTCTTAGAATTCGGTGTCTATTGCAAACAGGTAATTTCTTATGGGGTATTATAGCATGAATAATAGCTTAGATATATTTTCTTGGTTCAGCAACAATCAGCACAGCCTTCATTTTTCACACAGCTCATCTGTTCTCAAATACAAATAATGTCACACATGTGACATTAGAAAAAAAGAATACTTCCTCTTTTCTTTCCTTTTTCCATGAGTATCACCAGAATAATTTCTTCGTTCTTGACTCATATTTAAGTACATTCTACTCAACATTGCAGTAGTGCATGAAAGTAGCATTAATGCTGATACCTTCAAGTCTTAATGTTGTATCTTCATTATCTAAAATAATTGAAACTAAAGGGAAATTACAAAGTATACCTATGCAACACAGGCTGCAGGAATATTTTCAAAATCATCCTTCTAATATTGTGAGAAACCTAACTACTATGACAATCCATCATTGTCTGTTGTGTGTCATGACAGAGAGCTGGTACTGTTGGATTCATAATTTTCCACATACCTCTTACCCACAATTGGCCAGCAAAAGCTGCTCCACCAACTCCTTTCTTGTTGTGAGCAAGCTCAGCCAAAGACAACTTCTGGTATATGAATTAGTGAAGATTCAAATACCAGCACGTAACGAAGACACTGGCAGCCTCTTTAGTTGATAAGCAGTTTCTTTAAATTTAGCAGCAGGATTGAAACTACCATTGAGTAGCCCTTAGTGTTATGAAGGCCAAATACAGTGATCATGGGTGATCCTGCCATGCAAATGATGTAATTACACATATATTTTCTATATAAGCTTTAATATGAAGGGTTTATATATGGTTTGAGTTCCTACAGCTGCAGGACTTAACAATTTTTCTCCCAAAATATTAAATCCAGGCTGAAAAATTTATTTTAGAATCTTACCAAATATTAGTACTTTTCTCAAATAGCATTACATTTTATTTCTCTTCAAGTTCTTCTGCCTTTTAACTTGCTCATACTTCATAAATACTGACAAATATTTTTATGTAATCATTGCTATGACAGAAACAGGTCCCAATATCAAAATATAATAAGGCATGAGATATGAAAAGGAGAGATTCAATGTTCTGGTCATACCTGAGTCATTCTACCTGAATAATCCTACCCTGAAACCAAAATGTCCTTTAAGAAATCAGCACATACCTCTCACAGCCCACACCCCACCCAAATATATCTGATGAATCAGCACTTCCTCACCATCGAGGAAAAGATTAGCTACTCAGTATTCACAATTATGAAGTATATTTTTTTCTTAATTGAAGAGCATGAAGAGTAATAAACTTGCTATAAATTTGTTCTTCAATTACAAACCAAAAAGCAATATAAATATTTAATGCAAATTTTAAAAATGATGCTTTAAAGTAAAAAAGTTAAAACAGTCTACTTAAAATTAAAAATAAGAACATTTTATAAATAACAGATACATCTACCTTATGAGTTAATGGCAATGGCTACAAAACCATTTATTTACATGCTCTAGTTGCTTAATCACCTTTATATTGTATTTAAAAATTAATTTTAAAATGCTTTCCTGATTAAAATAACTTAGCAAGTAAATACTCTGAATATGAGTACCTTGATGGCTTTGTTTCCACATTTCGTAAAGTTGCTATGCCTTTAGACATTCCAGGATTTATATTTAGTGGTTCAAAATCTATGTGAAGGACTGAACATTCCATGAAATATGAAAAAATTAGTGAGACATCAAACAAACAAAAAATGTTTGCACTGTTTAAAAGACATAACCAGAGGATAAAGAACTAAGCTCAGACAATAAGTAAATTAGATTTATGTTTTGCATGTAAAGATCACTGATAGCAAGTGCTCACTTCTCTCAATTTATCTTAAGCAGAAGTGAGGGTAATGGCACTTACAAAAGAGTCTAGAAATGATAAATTACATCTTACTGTATGAAGTCAAAGGTTAAACTTATTATTGCTCACCACGGGCCAACCTTAACCCCAGGATTAATGCCATAAACAAAAAAAGAAAATTCAGTTTGCACACATAATGCACTGGGAAAACGTCTCTGAAGAACTACAAAAGTGAAATGATGCCACCTACTGCTTCCAGCAAATGTTTCCGTATAAACAAGGTTTTTTGGTTCAAAGGGAAATTATCGTGTAAAACCAATGAACATGTATTTTCAAAATAACCAGTGCTCATTAGCATTACATATGCCAAGCAGAATGTATTTCGTCTATGGCTTTTAATTAAAATACATGAAGGGCCTTGGCTTGTAAGAGGAAACTCTCACGAACATAAACAGCTACAGTAAAAATTTAAGTTTCTCAGAAGTTATGTATTTGGGTAAAGGAAACACTAAGATTTGATTCAATTTTATTTTTAAATGTATTTCTGATTACATCAAATTTCAGATATTAACTTTTATATAGTAATTATATTTTTCAGATAATAAAGTTGCTAGGATTGATTTTGCTGTCAGCTAGCAAATCACCACAATTCATTAACAGCCCACAGAGATCATATACTGCTTTGGAGCTGTGGAAGACCATAGTTCAATTCCCAACTCTGTCGTTTAGTTCTGGTATCACAGCTACTGTTGTAATGAATTTCTTGACGGGCAGGTAAAGCCACAGGGTTATTGATGGAAATACTTTTCAGAGAAAGAGAGAGCTCAAATATTGAAGAGTCATTACCAAAGTCTCTTTTATTTGTTTTGTGTTTAAGCTACAATATAGCAAATGATACCCAATACTGTTAACACCTGATTTCCACCCATGTAAGTGAAAGCTGTTTGACTGACTGAACTTGTTTATTTCAAAGTAAACTAGTTACAAAAATATCTTTTGGGTACATCATTGCCTTTGATGATCTGATCTTCAGCACCAGTGAGACAATTGTTGAAAATAACAAATCTTAGCATTTCTGTCACCTATCTTTGTTCAAGGCTTACTTGAGATGGCTACAGTTCACAAGTGTTTATGGCACAAAAAATAAACAAAATCAAATCAGTAAGCAAAGTTAATGAGCTGACACAAATAGGCATTTTCATTACAAAGTCTTATTTTGTCACAAACCTTGTCATGTGTTCTGATGCTGTTTAGGCAATGCTACTATGGGCTTATGCTGGTCATAAGCACAATGAAGGACTGACACAAAAGGATCAGTGTGAGAAACCATAAACTTTCTTATTCATTTTCAGAGCAGAAGAAATTGAAATTGCAGCACCTGTATTTTGGAAAACATTTGGATAGAACAATTTCTGCTCAATTTATTGCAATTTTACAACCCATCAGCAATAGCGAAAAAAAAAAATCCACTATTTACCCTTTTAACATCAACAGGATCCAAGACTGGCTCAGTGATGAGGTTTAGCAAAATTTAAATTCTACTCAGACTTCAAAGACTGTATGCCATATACATACATATCATGTCTCTTCAAGAGCATATTTTCTAAATAAGCTCAGAAATCAGATTCTGACCCAGCTTAATTTTTATTATTTTTTTCTGTTGATAGTTTCTGGCATAAAGTTTGGCCTGTCCAGTGCTAGCTGAATAATACAAGTTTAAGAGAATGAAATATAACTATGCTCTTCCAATCCTCACCTAATATAAATTGCTATGGGTTAACCTAAAAGTATATACAGATTTAAATCAATATAAAATGTTTCAAGACACAGGAGATTAATTAAACCTCTCATGAGTAGACATTGATCAGGCAAGGAATTCTAATAATTACATTTTCTTTCCATGCCAAGATTGCATTTAACTGTGCTCAAATGCAATTGAAAATAGTCCTGACTTACATGTATTTCTACATGTATGATAAAAGTGTGCTGGTTTAGGATTTAATAGTCTAGAGACTGAAAAGACATCAGTATGAACAAGTGGATAACATAACTGACCAAAGTTCCAAAAATGTCATCTGGCATAGAAAGCAAATTACCTCCTGTTTATTTTTCCTAGATTTTGATGTAGGAGTCTTCATCATAAAATAAACTTAGAGCTGATTTATTCCAAGTGGAATAGGCTGAAATGGGATGGTATCTTCCTGAAAATGTTTCACTATTTTTCTACCACTGTGAAAGCAAGCATATAAAAGGAGGCATCCCATTTCCCTAAATATGCTTTCTAAATGTTAAAGGGTTAAAGCAATTTCCAGGGGTCTCTGTCTAGAAAAAAACCCTCTGCTGATATTTAATTGACCTGCCTTTGCTCTGAGCCATGCAGTAAAATACACTGGAATCAAATGTAAATGCTTCATTGCCCATTATGTAAAGAAACTCAGTTTAATATGCTTTTTCTGCCACTTTTACACAAGGCCAGCGTGCCCAGTTGTAACTAAAATTTAATTTAAATTGGTGCAAATATTCTCATTTATAACAGCTGATGATTAATCCCACTGATTTTAGTATGACTGTATTAGGCCCTATTCTTACAGAAAGTCTGTGAGCCTGATTTTTGACTGCAGTTTTCCCATAGATCTCTCCAGAAAGGATCAGTTACAATGTATATACATCAGAAACATTTTCACACACTTAGACCAAGCAGAAGTCTTTGCATGGAGTGAAGTGTACTGAAAGACTGGCCCTGCCTACTGCCCAGAAAAAGTGTGGCATATTCAGAGGGAAAAAAATACTCCTCTTTAATTGAAGACAAAAATATTGTTCTGTACAAGAAAAATCTAAGCTGAACATTTCAATTCTTTTTAGACATTAAAATAAAATCAGAATTGAGGACCAGATTCTGGAAAACCTTACCAAAATAAATCAGCATCCATGCAAAATTCCAGCCACTGGGAATAACTTATTTACTGGAAGACAATACTGCACTGCCAGATATGTATTTCTTTTTACACCTGCATTGTTAATGTATGATCTAAAAGCCTTTGATGACAATTCATGAAAACAAATTTTCTCCCTCATTCATTGTTACTACTTGTCTTCTAGTATTCAATTTAGCTAGGACTATTACAAGTTTATCTGTTCCTGTACATCTGATTGTCCATATAAATTATATATGTCCCCAAAATACTACCCCATTTCGCTGCTCTTCACTCACTTGGATAAAAATGCCTAGTCGGAGCAGTCTCACTGAAGTGAACAGGACCATACTTAAAGATTAATACTATTCATTTCTATTGGTCTTAACCTTATAACTGTTAGACTTTGTGTAAGTTATTTGCAAATTGATATCATTCATACACGAAAGTTTTTACACCTCTTATCCTGTTTTGCAGAAACATAAGTAGCAAAACAAAAAGCAAGTCACCCACTGTTAGATTTACCACATCCTGCATCTCTTCAAAGTATTTAAAAGCCATTGTAAGCACATCCTTCAAGCTTATTGCACCCCTGATACTTTTCAACTGTTGGTGCTGCTTTCCACCAACTCCTCTACACTGCATTAAACCTCCCAAACCAAACAGGAATCAGCTGTAAAGTCCTGTTCCACCAGCAGCCAACTACCAAACAGGTACAGTACGTACACAAACGGTGCCCAGTAACTAAAGTTACTGCTTAACAAAAAGGATTTAAAGTCCTGTAGTCAGACTAGGAGAAAAATATTTATGAAAGTTTATGAAAGTCATAAAACCTTAATGGTGCTTAAGAGCCTGAGTCTACCTTTTGACAAACTATTAAAAATTACTTGAAAGAGCTTCATAAAATCCATAATTACAAGATCAGCAAGACTATTGCTTTAATTCCTGCAGTTGCAGAAATTTTGATGAACGATAAATAATTGGCGTAGTGGCAATTGAGCATGGCACACTTTTTGCAGCATTTCAGCTGAAGCTGGGCTATGTATTCCTCAGGGACACTTGCACAATGGTGACACCACTTGGCATTTCTGCAAGAAATTTGGTAGTGTTCAGTGCTGTATCACAATGAAGATTATACTCATTTGGTTTGTTAGTCATTCAAGTGAAGCTACAATGTTTAAACACACAGCAGCCACATACTGTGGAACCTTTGAAGTCACTGGTAGGAATACAGCTAAATATTTACATTAAAATAAAAAAACCAAAACACAAAAAACCCCACAAAACTGTCTTCTGGAACACTTCCCAGGCTAAATAACAGTCTTTGCCAATACACCTGCAGCTTTTGGTAACTAATTAAGAAACTTGAGCAAACACACTGAAAAACCCTCAAAAAACAATGCAGACTCCATTACATAAAAAGAAAAATATTACTCATTCCCAGCAACTGATGCACATGTAATTGCCATGCTTTTGTCTTTACTTCCTTTTATAATGATGCAATTATTTACAACACATTCTTCTGAAAGGAATTTGGAATAAAGTAATTCTAAGGGAGAGAAAAAGTTTCATTAATAGAAAGTACTAATTACAGAATCTACACCTTGGAATCTTTTCAAAAAGTTTGCCTCTTGATACTAAAGACAGAAAACCAAAGCATTGATCTACAAGTTCATGAATACATCAGCATTGCAATAAGGTCTCCCAAAATGGAAAGACAAAGCCCATTTGGTCCCTCAAGCAACCAGAAACGTCTGTCACTGCATAACTGCAGACTTGAACAAGAAGTTTGTCTTGATAAACCATTGTGATTGTGAAGACATTTTCTTTCAAACAATTTTTAGCTTTTCACTTTGTAGGTCTGTAAACAAAAAAGCTTTAATTAAAGCATATACCAAAATCTCTTAGTGACAGATTGACACAATCAGAGGCAGTGTTAAATTTTAGGATTATATAACACACAAAGATTTGAGAGCTGTAGCTAAGGCTCCTTTTCATTTCTGAAATATATAAAACTTGTTTGAGGTATTACTTTTAGAAAAATACACTACTATTTGTGTTATGACTAGAAATAAAGATTCTGCTATTCAAATCCATGCAGGATACTTTCTATACCCAAGTATTTTAGGCCCCCATCCTGCAAACAATTGAACATAAATTTATATTTATGCATGTGAATGACCCCACTGAAAACCATGATGCTAATAATGAGGATCAAAGCACCATCTGTAAAGTGCAGCATCATAGACTGCATAGCTCATTTTAACCAAGGCAGATCTGACAGCTGGGTTTTGTACACCTGAGTATGTGTTTCTGATAAGAGGCTTGCAACATCTCAGAAGCAAGGGGAAGATTAAGTGTGGGCTACAGATTCAAATGGCCTCTAAAAAAACAACAACAAAAAACTAGTCTAAATATTTTTCTCTGGTCTAAATATTTTTGCCTAGTCTAGTCTAAATATTTTTTCTTTGTGACAAAAACTCAGGGATAAAGTTACAATTTGTTTTAATAATTAACCCATGTTTGTAAACATAAGTCAACCTTTTCAATCGCACTGGTCTTTTCCACTTCAAAGGGGCTTTAGTTTGTCTTGAAGGTTACAATGTCTTTTACTACCCGACCTTAGCAGACTGTCACAGTCTCCCAGAACCATCACGCTCACAATGACCTCCTTGAAAGAAGTTTCAGACCATGAAAATGCTGTAAATTACTGTTGAATACAGATTTATAGACAATACGTATAGATCTGCACAGATTACAATAAGCTCAGCACTGAGACCAAGTTTTATAACATACAGTACTGCAAAACAGACCACAAAAAATATACACAGCACCAAGCATTATCCACTTTATTTAGACACAAGTAACCTTTCAGTTATCCTGAGATACTCCAGAAGGCTGTAGATAGAAATAAAAGCGTGTTCTTTCAGCTTTTTAACGATATTTTGTATCCCAAAAGCTCGCAATTTCATTTTGTCTATAAAGTTCCTTGCTTACAGTTTCTTTTGTAATTAAGAACGACTACAAGGCAACAATGGCTGCAGTGACTGCGTTTTAACAGTTGATGGCGACAATCACCTCAAGAAACTGACCAGCTACACGTCAGATGACATTTTTACGTGGGAATGTCGAAGAATAATTTTATAGGAAGGCAAAACGCAAACGTCGAAACAACAAAACCAGAAAAACTTTATCTTCAGGGAAGTACAGCACCTTTCTCTAATATCACACTCACCATCCAAATCCTATCCTGTTTAGAATGTGTGCATGTGTGTAAATATAGTGTGTGTACAGTATGTAAATCTTCTCATTTCGCCATGCCACAGCCAAAAATTACACTGGACTCGAAGATATAACACTTCTAATTCAGATAGGAAAACGCAGATAGCTGCTCCTGTACCTGGGTGGAAGCATTCAGGCATGGCTTTCCTATGATCCAAGAGCTGCAAACTTGGTTAAAAAGTTTCTAGGCGGAGACACAAGTGCCTATATGAAAATAATATTTTATATTTTTATATTAATAATTTCGCTTTATAACATTTAAGTAGATTAAATCAAAACATATGCCTTTAGGTACACAAACATAAAATATCCATGCTTCCTTAGGAGCCTGTACTGAATGGACTTAATGCTAAAAACTAACTTACCAGTGATACTAAAGAGATGGACAAAACAAGTGGGAATCAAATAGTCCAGGGGGAACTTTTTACCCGAGTCTAGGATGGAAAGATGAAAGAACTTAAGATGTTTACTCCTTTGTACAAGTTGATCAGTAATGTCAACTCCAGGCATTCAGAAGTCTAGTGAAGTCTCAGAGCTGCCTTTTAAGAACTAATCTTACCCCGCACGTCTTATTTTGAAACTTTTTTTGTTAAGTAAAAACGTGTCCTCTGTGTTTTGCAAGCTCAGGATTTGGGGACGGGGCCTCCGCCTCTCTCACCTGCCACCACCAACGATAACACTTACATTTCTTTTCAAATGAAATCCACCACGGTGACACCAGAACACGGCTGTGCCAACAGTATCTTTAAAACAAACTTCTGGAGGTGAAACCGCGAAGGAGGGGGGTTTCATCCCCAGGCGGGTGGGCCATCCCCCTCTCCAGGCGAGGAGAGTCCCTCGGGTGAGGATCGCGCGTGGGCCCCGGGCGGTGCGGGGAGCACCCCCGGACTGCAGCGGGGGCCGCCGCCCAGGGAGAGAGGCGGGCTCGGAGCCGCTGGAGCCGCTGGAGCCGCCGGCCCCGCTCCCAGCTCCGCCGCCCGCCCCGTGGGAGGCGGAACCGGCCCGGGCGGCGGGCGGGGCGCCAGCCCGCCCTGCCCAAAGATGGCGGCCGCGGCGCCGGCGGTGGCGCCGTCGCGAGGCGATGACGCGCGCGGGCGGTGCGGAGGGAGCCCGGGGATTCCCCGCGCGGGCGGCCCGGGGCGCAGCGCCATGGGCGGCCGGGGCGCGGGGCGCTGATGGCGGCTCGCTCGGCAGCCCGCGGCGCCCAGCCGGGGCCGGGGCCGGGGCCGGGGCTGGGGCTGGGGCTGGGACTGGACGAGTTCACCGTCCCGGCGGAGAAGAGCCGCCTCCTGGAGGGGAGCTGGGCTCGCATCGAGGGCTTGTTCGAGGTGCGGCTGGCGGTGCTGGGGGCGCAGGGGGACTGGCGGCCCAACATCCCGGGGCCGCCCCCCGCCGCCGCCAGGATCTGGGTGCAGCTGGCGGGCGCCGGGAAGGCCGTTCGCAACGCCAAGGTAGGGGGGCTGCAGGCGGGGCGGCAGCGGCCCTGGCCCTGCAGCTGGGGCCTCGGGGCGGACGGGAAGGGCCCGGGGGTCGGGGGACCCGGGGCCGCTGCCTGCGGGTGGCAGGAAGTGCGGGGGGGGGGAACGCAGCGCTTGACGGGGAAACAGAAACGGTCCTGCCTCGGCAAATAGGTGTGTTCCAGGTGCCAGGGTGTCTGCGGCCGTGTTGACATAAGCGTAGAGGATAAAAAGAAATAGTTGAGCTGGGACGTCCAAAGTTCACGGGTGCTGCGGAGCGCGGTGCGGTCACCGCCTCGTGACACGCTGCGCTGCCTGCCCGGGCTGCGGGAGGGCTCCTACCTGCCTGTCAGAGCGGGCCGAGGTTTGTTTTTAAACGCTATTCAAATGAGCCTCTCTCCTTTTTCTTCTCCAAGTCCAATTCTTGGGAGTTGGATGGGTGTTGCCATGTTTCTCAGCTGCTTTACAGACTTACTCTGCAGCATTTATTGGCTCAGTAGCGAAGCCTCGGCTGACAGCTGAGCAGAGCGGGGACGTGTCAGAGCTGGCAGATCCGCACTGCTTTGCCAGTCTGCTCGCTGGAGCAGATAGCTTTGTTTTTACCCCAGCGCTAAACACGTTACAGGAAGGGCCATCCAGGCTGTTAGTCGCTGTGAAGTAGCCTCACGGAATTCTTTTGTTAAATCTCTTGTACAACTAAGCGGCGGGGCGGGGCTCAGCAGCGATGACGGAGTTACTCACAGGGGGCTTGGCAACTCCAGCAGTTCGGATTCAGTGATGACAAGGGGGGTGTGACCATTAGCTAGGCTGAGGGTGGATTTCGAAACTAAAACCTGGATTTGTGTGTTTGTGTCTTTTTAAATGTATATATCTGTTACTGAGGATTCTTAGCATGTATTTCGTTATTTAATTCACTGACTTGGCAGTCCACGTTCAAAAAATGATCCCTTAACTGTGTCATGTAGAAGACTAATAAGGAAAATAGGATGAATGTTGAGGGTTTTGCATGATTTGATCTTGAAACGGACTCTAAACTTAATTTGCTTGTATATATGGGATCAGTGACTCTTAAGAAACTTGCAGAGTAGCACAAAGAGCTGCTTTCCTTCTGGTAGCTGCAGTACAACTTTCTTTTCTTTCCAGAAAATTAAAGCCTGAAAAAAACAGCATAAGATTTCAGTTTTCCAACTGCTGCTTTTTCTAATAACGCGCAAAATGTTTCCTACTCCAAAGGCTTGAAAGGGTATGGGAGATTGACTTCCCTTAGGTGTAGACCAGTTTTTACATCGCATTTGGAAGGATTATTGAATAGAAAGTACAAATACATCATTATTGTCTCCCTTTAAAAGGTTTGGTGATAGCTGTCTGTATTGTAATTAATCAGAATTTGTTCATTCTTCAGTGTTGCTTAGTAAAAAAAAAAAAAAAGTTCCCAAATGTTTAATATCCTTTTTCCTAATTATGTTATTGTCCTATTGTTCTGCAAAAGCAGTCATATGATGACTAAGGCATTAAAAGTAATCCTGTGGATTTTATTGCAGAAGCAATTTGTGCTAACAAGGTCTGGAAGCAGCCTGCCTTGATTCTTGTGGTGATGTCACTCAGGAGATGATGACAAGTGGTGTTACATTATTTGTTACCTTGTATTGATTTTCAGTTCCATTTAAAAGTTTAATTTCCAAGAGTAAAGACAGATAATAAAATTTGGCAGAGTTTGGATTCTGCAAATACGACTGCAGCTTAGAAACTGGAGGTTTCACTACATTACAGAGACAGTTTTGGGGAAAACAATGCTAGCTGAGAGAAAAAATCGTGTATAGTGTATTAACAGAGTTCTGAACTATTGACACATTTAAAACAACAGTGTAGTCAATTTGCCTATAGTAACTTCTGTGTGGCAGAAATAGCAATGGGAGTTGTGGGGTTTTTCAAATCTATTAAAAACGTGAACTTCTAGAACACTGAACTAGCTGGAGTCTGGAGTTTTCTCAGTCATTTGTCAGTATTACCTGCCTTTTTAGAATACTGAGTTTCAAAGTATCATGTGTAAAGCTGCCCTGCTGTTGGAGCTTTTTGCGTGTGTGGTGGTACAGACCCACCCCTGGGCTGTGTTGCAATGTCAGGACCAGCCAACATTGTGTTCTTGTTTTAAGTGCAGTGGGCTGGGACAGTCTGGCACTTCTTGCCTACCAATGCAATGAGTTTGAGACAGTCTGGTACCTGCATGCCCTGGGTACAGGCACAGTGAGTTGGGTCGATTAGGCACTCCCTTAACCATACCTGAAAACTCCCGCCTGGGAAATGTTCCTGAAACTCCTCCTGCCTGGATTGTGGCACACTCTAAAAAGTGCCAAGATTACCTGACAAGCATTATGGTCATAATGGAAAAGTGCTAAGTAAGGCCATCATCTTGCAATCCTAAAGGAAGCCGTTTGAGGTCTCCAGGGTTGCAGCAGGCTGTGACCCAGAATCTCCTGCTGAGTTGGGACATCTCAGAGTAGATTTTGCAAGGCTCAAGATAGATTTCTTGTGGTAATTCTATGAGGTCTACTTAAAAATATCAGATACCTGTGTTTTATCTCTATTATCTGGTTTAGTGACAGTATTTAGCTTCTCACATTTCTTATGCTGAGTTGGCTTTCTATTCTAATGTACTTGTCCATTACAACCTAACCAAAACTAATTTTTTATGTGAGCTTTGCACAAGTATTCACTCTGCCATCTTTTTCCCCTTCTAGGAGTATATTAAGGGACTCTGTGAACCTGAACTAGAAGAAAAGGAGTACTACCCAAAGGACATGCACTGCATCTTTGCTGGTGCACAGAGCCTGTTTCTCAACAGTCTTATTCAGGATACCTGTGCTGATATAACAGTCCTGGAAATAGGATTGCTTAGTATTAAGGGAGGTGCAGAAGCTGTTGTTATGGCTCAAAGTCATGTTCAGCAGTTTGTGAAACTTTTTGAGAATCATGAAAGCTTTACAACTGACAATGAATCGGAGATTAAAAAGCAATTCAGACAATTTGTGGAAGCACGTGCTGATAAATACACAATGGATTTACTGATTTTGCCTAGTTCACTAAAAAAAGAACTCCTAGCTCTCACACAAACTGAATGTTATGAAGCAGAGAGAGATATCATAGATCTTACAGGTTCTGACATCCCAACAGAGCTTTTACAGACCGAAATCTCCAAAGTAATCGCTACAGACAGAGATGGAAGAGCAGGTGGTGAGGAAGCAAGAAACAATGCTGGGACACCTGTAACTGAGCTTACAAAACAAATGGACACTGTGTTTTCTGATTCTCCTGAAACAAGTTTTGTTCCCATAAATATGCCTCTGTTAGAGGCAGTGACATCTAAAGAAAGGCAGTCATGTAAAAGAAGATCTTCTGATGATGAGGAAAGGCTCCCTAAAAAGCAATTCTCTTTGGAAAATGACCAGGAAGTGAAATCCACTTCACGCAATAATCCCTCAGACAGGAATGAAGTTATTGATCTGCTTTCTGATAGCTGTAGTGACTCAGATGATCCCAGTTATTGCCTTAAAGAAGGTGATGATATCAGTGAGGAAATGGAATATAAGATTCTTGTGAACTTTTTCAGAACAATGGGTTATTCCCAAAATATTGTAGAAAAAGTTATTGGTATCCTAGGACAATCTGTGGAACCCTTAGTGTTACTAGAAGAAATTGAAAAGGAAAATGTAAAATTTCAGAAAGAACATGAACAGTCATCTCAAAAGCCCAGAACTGTCAATCCTCCTTTAGGAAGTAATGCAAATAATTCACAAAAGCTGGAAGACAAAGGCATTTCTAGAAATAGAAATGCACTTAAACCTGGCCATAATTCAAAGGAGACAAAAAATGAGTATCACAGAGATATCAAAAAAGCTGCACCAAGCATGCAAGCTGATGCAGAAGATAAAATGCATATGTTGGTATGCAAACCTGCCTCTCCTTCCAGTAAAAATTCTACTGAATGCCATAAACAAAGAGATGTTTATTGCCCTGGTAGGAATCACAGTTCAAGGTCAAGTGATACAGAAACTGATGGTGGTGTAATTTTAGGCACCATACAAGCTGGAGCTCTCAAAGATGTTGATTTTGTAGCCAGAGGGAGCTCAGATGTGCAGTGTATCTCACCTAAGACTAAAACTGTAGTTCAGCAAAAATCTGCAAGGCCATCAGCTCTACAGAATAATCATCCTGTTTTCAAGGACCAATTAGGACACTGCAGCTCTTCTTATCAAGTGAGACCTCTCAACCAACGATCTTCCCAAACCTCAGATTTTGAAAATCCTATCCCAGACCAGGTATTGTCTTCACAAATACATACTTCAAATCCTGCTGGAGAGACAGTGGGACCACACAGACATCATCCTGATCCTTCAGTTACTGGAGTTCAAAGATTTCTGGAATCTCTGAAAAAGCCATACCGACTGGAGCTGAAAAATGAACCTGGGAAACCATATTTAAAACATATCATTATTGATGGAAGTAATGTTGCAATTTCGTAAGTATTGTTCTTTTCAGCTGTGTCTTGAATACAAGTTCAGTGAAGTTTCAAATGAAATGGGGACTAAGAGGTTGCTGTGGCATTGGTCAGGTCTTTGCTAGCTAGCTTTCTGGTGACCCACAGTCCATGTATACAGCAAGGTTTTTCAGCTACTGGTAATGGCTGCCTTGGTAAGTTATGGTAAGGCTTGATAATGAAAAGAGAGATTGACAGAAGCTATTTCCAACATATAGCAACTTAGATAGTATTTTTTCTCTGTTTACTGACAAGATGATTCAAAATGAAAAATTAATTTATTCTACAGCATTTCCTACTAGGCAGTGGTCAAATTTGAAACCTGATTTGTGCCATGAAGTGGTGCCACCAGAGCACTCTTCCAACTAGCAGCGCTCTAGCTCTATGTAACGCTTCCATCAGAAGTAACTTGTGTGAGCTCTGCTCTGGAGTGAGCAATTTTATGCATGAAACTTAATTAGCTTTGCACACACATAACAAAGAAATTGAGCTGCCATAAACTTAAGAGTAAAGTGTTTTGTTTTTTTTTACTTTTGCTCCCGTTGTCTTGTAATTTTAAAGTGGGGGTTCTGATATAGTAGCAAGGTGTTTGTCCTTAAACAGCATTACACTTTAGTGTTTGGGTCTTGTTACTTTCTGCACATGGAGGCCTGCAACAAAATATTGCATCCCCCTCCATGAAACTTGCAGAACAGGGAACTGTGTGTATGTGTGGACACACCTCATCTCCTATTCCTCCTCATACCTGAAAGAATGTATGCAAACGAGATTAGACAATTATTGAGAGCCATAAGACAGTGAAAATATTTATCAGCTTTTCTGGTTTGTTGAATAGAGACACTTGACTGCATTTTAAGTTTATGAACTAGAAGGTTTATGAGGGTAACACTTCCCTAAGAATTGCCTTGTTTTATTTGACTGTTCAAAGAACACCAAGAACACTTAATTTTAATAATGCAAGTGTGGCATAGGTTTGTGGGGGTTTTTCCTCCAGAGACTTTGTTAAAAAGGTAAGATTAAATCAAAACTAATAAGGCTTACTTTTAGGCTTATAATATACAATTGCACATTAACTAGGAGACTGGTTTAATATACAAATACCACTTGATCACTTAATGTTATGAGAAGTATTTTGTAGTCACTTATCATGTAACCCAAAACATATGGGGACAATATGTCCTACTTTGTAAGAAATGCTTTGCCTGTTCATGCCATCAGTTCCGAATTAGAGTGTTTTTTCTAACTAAGTATATCTTTGTTTTGTCTAAGTGTAGCCTTTAATCTGTGAAATGCAAGGTGAACATTTTCTGAATGAAAACTGGATTGCCACTAAAATAAAGTGCTGTGAAAATCTTTGGTCAAGGAAATTCCATTATTTTAATTGGAAACGGTAGCTCAGATTGTTGAAATGAAGGGAGCGGAGGCCTGATATCTTTGATTATCAGGTAACTTCTCAGATGTAATCCTTGGGAACCAGTTGAACCAAAGGTGTTCTGTTTTGTAGTAGGACTGTATTTGGAACTACCACAATATTGGATTATGATCATTTTAAGTTATATTCAATAGATTTCAGACACCATCACTGTTGGCCTCTTTTTAGAGCTAAACCTACTTCTAATTACTCAAATATTGTGCCCATAAAACTGAAAGGAGACTGAGTTATTCTAATATCTTTTGTTGAAGATCTCTTTACTTTCCTAAGATTCTTCATCTCTAACATCCATCTACCTTTTATTTTGGTGAAGCTGTATGGGTAACTTCCAGCTTCACTTTCTAAAGTTTTATTCTGTTTTCTTTGCATTCATGGTGGTAAAACTCCAGTGAATTTCATCTCCCTTCTCTTTATTCCACCCCCAGTCATGGTCTTAGGAAATTCTTCTCCTGTCGAGGAATTGCAATAGCTGTTGACTACTTTTGGAAACGTGGCCACAGAAATATTACTGTATTTGTTCCACAGTGGAGAACAAGACGTGATCCTTTCATTACAGGTGAGGGAAATGGTTTCCTAATGTTTTCTTAAACTAAATTGTAACTATTCATTTGGATACTTCTGTGACAAGAGAATAGAGAAGGAATACTTGATACGTTACTCATGAGCAGTTTGGCTACTCAGCATGACTAATTGGGTTTCCATGTACAGGGTGAGACCCTCTGAAACACTGTTCGGGCTACCAGATGTGCCATAAGTGAAGGCCTTTTTCTTTGGTTTGGTACTCGTTTGCTCTTTGATTTCTAGTTTCTACCTCCTCTCAATTTTTACAATAGTAGCAATTCAGTATCCGTGTGTCACTTCTGTAGATTAATAGGTTAAAAAATAGCCTGTCTTCTTTGCTAATTACAGTTCAGACTAATTGTCAAATCTATAAATAGATTAGAAGCAGGCTTTTTTTTTTAAGAACAGTTGTTTCATGTTTTAACAGAGCAGGATTTCTTAACACAGCTCCAGGATGTTGGAATATTGTCTTTAACCCCTGCGAGAATGGTTTTAGGAGCAAGAATTGCTGCTCACGATGACAGGTATGGAATATGCATAGTTTTCAAGTCTTTTTAACTGTCTCAATAATGTTTGTAAAAAATTAATACTTCATAAACAGTAGTATTAGCTAGTACTTCAACCTAGACAGAGAGCTATGCATCAGGTACTACTTGGTTCCTTTAGTTTATTTTCTTGATGCTGTCATGGCATGCAGACATGCGTGTGTATTAAGAGCAGTATATTTATATCAGTCTATAGATTAGTAAACTTCCAAGTTAATTTGGACACCAAAATTCAGCTTCAAAATGTGGGGTCATCTTTCAGTAAACAGGACAACAGTGACCTTTGGGGTTTTTGTTGGGAGGGTTTCCTAGTTCTTACATTGCTGTTGCCAAATTTGAAGTGCAAGTGCTTAAGGTTTGTTTTTTTTTCACAGAGAATTTCCTGGTAATCAAAGTGCTTGTGGTCATGCAAATGGGTTACTTTTGGATGGCGGCATGTTGAGTTTTCTAGATCTTTGGACAATTTTCAGCAAAGCATACTACTTTAACAGTGTTTGAAATTAATTTTACAGATTTTTATTACACCTTGCTGATAAAACTGGAGGTGTTATTGTGACTAATGATAACTTCAGAGAATTTGTGACAGAATCACTTGCCTGGAGAGAAATTATTCAAAAAAGGTAATTACTCAGTTTCTATGAAAGTTAAAAAATGTCTGTCCTTACAGTTGTAGGCACCCTGCCTTCATCTGGGGTTTTTATTTTTAATTAGTCTTTCATGCAATTCTCGTAGGGCCCAACAAAGTACTGTTTGTTTCACCACTTTGATTCATGGCCTTGTCATTGTTTGTTGAGCAGTCCAGTGTGCCTATTATTAATATATTCTGTAATGTACATCTGTTATTGCTCACATAAGCAGAGCTTGTAGCAGCCAAGTTATATCACTCCTGAAGCTCGGTGTTACATCCTGTTAGAGCTGACGCTTTGCTGTCCATTCTCATAGGCTTTCTTGTTTTACATTTCATTTCTTCAAGGAGACATGATCGCTGATGCAGATACACAGTGTCACTTCTAAGGTTTCAGAACCACTCAGTCTTTACTGTAGTACAGCAAAATCAGTACAGCTAAACAAAATAACACAACATAATCCTGAGTGTCCTTTGGGTTTAGATGAGCTCACTTAGTCATCAAATATGCCTGCTTCAGTTTTTTGATTCTCTACGAATTACAGGTTCTTCTGTACAGCTGTTTGGGTTTTTTTCCTTTGTTTGGTTTGGTTTGGTTTTACCCTCTCCAGTTAAATCAGGTCATTTTACTATTAAGGTATGGTCTTCTGTTTCCCGAATTTCCCCGTAATCCCTCAGAGTCTCCCTAACCTCTTTTGAGGGTACATCTACTGCAGTGACTTGTGTCCATATGGGTCTAATGAAATAAATAATTGAAAACTCTTTGGTTCTCATAACATTGCTGGGAGAACATGGAACTGATGTTGGCTAATTATGTAGGTATTTACACTATTTCTTGAGTGAATTCTACCCAAGTCAGGTTCTGTTCCACAGAAGTTTAGCAAGAATACTTGGCACATCATTCTGAGTCTGTGGTTTTTTAAGAGCTTGTGTTAACATCTGCTATTAGTTTTACTTCTGGGGAAATTCCACTATACCAAATTATCTCCTGGCAGACAAATTTTATTTGAACTAGTTTCCTTTGATGCAGATTTCCCCCCTGTCCCAAAAGTATTCCAGACAAAAAGCTTCCTTGTGTCTTAACTATAAACAGCTAACACTATGTTTGCTAGTTGTGTGGCTTTCTGGTAACATATGCCTTTTAACTACATGGTTGAAGAGCCTTACAAAGAAGGGGAGTCTGAACAACCAGAAAGTCTTCTCTAATCACCTAGAAAATTCCACCCTGGTCTCTTGTAAAAATCGCACTCATCCAACACTTCTTGTCAAAACAAAACAAACCTAAAAAAGAAACAAACACCAAACTCAGTGTTCTTCAGTGTAATGGAAACTTCACATAAGTTTCCATTAAATTCTTTTGACAGTGAATGCTGTTTGTAGTGAAACTGGGATACAAGCTCAGCTTCAGTGACTCCTGATACGGTGTGAAGTGTCTGCTGTAAGGCAACTAGGCCTATGCTACAGAAGTCAAGGGCAGTGAGGGTGTAATACATTGTCAATAATATTGAAAGAACTCTCTTGCAGGTTGCTCCAGTACACTTTTGCTGGTGACATATTTATGGTTCCTGATGATCCTTTGGGAAGAAATGGACCTAGATTAGATGACTTCCTTCGAAATGAAGGCTCTTCTAGGTATAAGCACTGTTTTCACTTCTGTTTGAGGCTGTTAAAATTTCAAATGTGAAATAAACTGTTCTCCTGGTTGCACGTTTATCTAGATCTATGTAGTAAAGGTACAGTAAAATTAAGCAAGATTGCTGTCGGATGTAGTAGCTTAACAAAAACATGTTTCTCCTATTACTTCAGTCTGTTTAGAAACCGCTGATGACATAGGTATCTAATCAAGATCTCTCTCAGAACTAAGACAAGTAAGACAGTAACTTCCTCTGAGATTTGGTTGTGGTGGCTTTCACATAAAGGTGCTCCAAACTGCTAACACTGCACAAAGCTGCCAGTGGTCTGGGTATGTGGTAGTCTGGTATCCTCTTAATTAGTGTGATGTTATTTAAAACACCTTGGTTGATCACTTATTCATAGTGGGACAAGAGGTGCTACAAAAGAAACACTGTACTCTCATATTCCTCCCAGGAGAGGCATTTCACTTCACAGTTCAGGGTTCTGTACTGTTAATAAAACCATTCTTGAGAGGCATTGCTATTAAATGCATTTGTATTAGATTCATAATCTTAAATATTAATGAACAAATATTGTTCCCTTAAGATCACTGTACTTTTTAAATGTGCACGTATTCAAATTATGAATTTGCTTTGCCTTAGCTGCTGAGACTTGAAAATGGATTTGCTCTCTTCCACAAGAAGATAAGCTGCTCTTTGCTCTTTTACCAGCATAGGAATTATAAATGCTAATGGTCGTGAGGAGTATTGAGAGAACTTTTAAAAACAAGTGAGGGAAGTAAAATTAGCAATAGAAAAGGCAAGCTATGTATAAGGATTAACACAAAGAATAAGCAGCAATCTCAGCTACTGGAAACAACTGAAGAAAGTGAAACCTGTGTATATTACCAGCAGGTCACAGGTTGATTTGAAATAAAGGTCAACATTACACATGGAAAAAGCAAGTGCAGCTCTACAACTCTAGTAGAAAACACTAAAAAGGTATTCAAGCTCTAATATAAAACTCTTAGAAGGTGTAATTTGGAACAGTGTTTTAGCCACCTGCGTCCAAGCTCAATAATGCTGATGTTGGTATTTCCATAAAATAAGCTTTGACTGCTGCTGTAGTCTACCAAGTAAAGTACTTGCAGCATACTGGAACTAGTGCTAGATAATGTTAGTTCATGTTGTTAGTCATGCCAGACTCAAACTGAAAGCTGTTACACCTACTGTTCTGTTTCACTTTGAAAAAACGCTTACCGTTCCGTTCCAGTCAGTAACTGTTGAAGCAGTAGAGACGTACAGCAGTTACATACATTCTTCTTTCCGGTGTTTGTACAGAGACAGCGTCTCCTTTACCTTAATTTAATAAAAAAATTTTCTTTTGTTCCATAGAGATTTTAGGTCAGCACAGAAGGCTTTACAGAGCAGTGGACAATATTCTTCTGAGATGCCTCTCTTCGTGCCAGTCCCCAAACCAACTGGTAGCAGTCAGCAGGCTAAGAACAGAGTACCTGGTGATCATTCATCGCCACGGCCTCCGCTGGAGGCAGAGATACAGGCTTGTCTGGCAATTCCACCACAGAGATCTCCCTCTGAAACAGTAGAGCTAAGAGAAGCCCTGATTAAAATTTTTCCTGATCATGAGCAAAGACAGAAGATTAATCAAATACTAGCTGATCATCCATTCATGAGAGATCTTAATGCACTGTCTGCCATGGTGCTTGACTGAATATTTTACAGGATTTTTACATCACAACTGATCTAACTAACTTTGAATATCAATGTGAAGAAAAATGTTGCTCTGTTATGTTACTTTGTGAATATTTAGAACCTAATTTTATTTGTATAAACAAAGGTATTTTTTGTGTATGTTCTGTTGCTAATAGATGCCAGTTTTCGGTAAATTAAAAACTTGCTACTACAGATTTGTAGTAATATTTTCTATGAAAAAACGTATCTTCAGCTTCACTTGAATTGCTTATTAAAGCAGTAGCAGTTCTAGAGACCTGTTAAGTTTAAATAGTGTTTGCACTTTTTAAAAACTCCTTTCCTCAAAAAGGAAAATTCATGTCAGGGGTTTAAAAGTGACTCTTGCAGCTTCATATATATTTTCCAGATGCATGCATAACATACTATAACCCAAGCCATGCACCTGTCAGATATCTTTATTGGTGTTTGTATCTAGAGCACAGATGTCTTAGAAAACCTATGCTCTACTTGTACCTCCTTCACTTAAGAACTTTGAAATAATTCTGCATGGAAATAGACCAGACCCTTTTAATATTTTCAGGTACAAAGACTTGTACATACTGTATATGTGAACTTGCTTTCTTTAGTCCTGAATCGTGGGGTTTGGAAATAGGCCACATTCCTACAGGTCAGTGGACAGCAGTTTGAAGATCCGTGTATGGGAGCGGTGGCTGTTCGGTGCATTGTTGAAGGGCTGTCACAAGGTGGCATTATGCATCTGTTCTAATGATCAACGAGAAGGCTTCTGACACATTCTGAAGTGCTGGTTCTTACACAAAGATTAAATGCAAAATAGGTGACAGGAATTGTAAATGTGTTGTGGATAAAATTGTGTATTTTATGAATGACTTAAGGATACTAAGTAACCTGATAATAGGAGTGGCTAAGAAGCTTTGTATATACAGGTAAAATCTTGGTGACCATGGACCATGAAAGCAAAGCAAGAAAATCCATTTGCCTGTTCATTCAGGTTGAGATGCTGTGCTGGAGTAGTTAGGAGAGGGCAGCTTTCCATTAGAAAGTGTAAATTCACAGCTCTTCTTGACAGCAGATATTTGTAATGCTTTAAAAGACCTGTGATAGCTACGTTTGTTTTTAAATTGAAAATTATTTTGATCATCAATGCTCCTCTAGAATAATGTTCATATTTTTACAATCTGCACCGTTTCCTGTTTGTCTTTGCTGTGTCTGTCCTAAATCTGAATGCTGTGATAAGCTCTTAACAGAGTGTGCTGCTGGTAACAGCCAGCTCTACCCATTTAATTCTCCTCTGGAGTCTATCCCAAAACTAAGGTGGAAAAAAAGGAACATCATTTATGAAAGCTGACCAATAGGACCACTTTCAAGAGCAGGAGCCAAGTGAAGATTACTGTGTGTCTCTATCTCTGTACACACTTCAGTCTGTTATACCTTCCTTTTATCTGTTTGTGGTTTTTTTGGTGCTAAGCATTCACATAAGTAAAATAAAATTAGAAAATGTGGGCTACAGAGCCCATGTTAAAATTCTGATGCACTGAGCCTTACACTGAAGCATAAGAATACTGGCTTTCTCTCCAGTAGAAGTTCTCTGGGTTCTGAAAGCACTTTTTGCATAAATGCAAAACAGCTGAAATATACTGAGGAAATAAGGATGTTGAAAGTCTGTCTTGTTGCATGGCCCTTGCATGTGTTGTGAAATCAGAAGCAGAAGGCAGAGTCTTGCTCTTCCCTCGACAGAAGCAAACTATAAAATGATGCAGCAAGAGCAAAAGGAAAGTATTAGGAACATTTATTGTAGTATCTCAAAAATGCGAACAAGGATGAAGAAAGGTTTTGAGTATGTTTCTATGTCCAAGTAGACAAACCTTAATTGTTTTTTTCCCTGTAAAAATGAGTGGGCAATTCCTCAGTCAGGTGGGCAGAGTTATTCTGATCAGCATGCTTACCAAGATCACCAAGTTCTGTCTCCATAAAAACTTGGGCAGGTTCCTAAAGCCTGTGATCACTGATTTGAGTTTGTATCATTTTAATAGCTAGTAAGGGAATAAATTATGACCAGTAAAGGGTTTTTCCTTAACAGGGAGGACAGTGGTGGTAAATTGGATTATTTTTGCTCAGTTTTACATTGGAGTGAGACATAGAGACATAGGGTCAGTTTCTTAATTCCTAATAAGCTCTTCTAGAGGCAATCAGGAGAACCAAGGAAATGGGCCAAGAGCAATACAAACTCTTCCATGTCTTTGCACATTAGTGCACTCAAAACCAAAACCAAGTGTGCAACACAGAAGTGCAGATAAAGAAATATGTGTTGGTTTTGTTTGTCACAAGGAAGGAAGAAGATAAAAAAGAGTATGGCCCTGGAGGGGCAAGAAAAAGTAAGTACTATATTGATTACTATCTAGTGTGGGAGACATGGTGAAGTATGTAAACTCTTCATTAACAGTTGATTATGGAACTATATTCATGCTAGTAAATGCTGATGTGCTATTCACTTCTGTGCTAAACAGCCAGATTGAAAGGAATTAAAGAGTATAGCATCAGATGTTAAGCAGAGTAGTAGCTTACTACTTTTTCATGACACAAGAAGCCTGGCTGGGAATAGTAGCTATCTAAGACCTTTAACCTTACCTTTTATTTTTGTCAGATAGAGGACAGACTTGACAAATAAATTTATTTTTATAGCAGAAGCTTTTTGCTGGATGTTAAAGGAAGCTGTCTCAGCTAATGTTCATGTAAAGTGATAGCAACTGAGGCCAAAGGTCCTTTGTTTCAGTTTTGTTGGGTTCTATTGTCCCTTCAGCTTTGAGTTTTAAACAGTGCATCTCTATTAACAGGGAAGGTGATAAAACAATCAGTATGGGCTGAGGGACCTTCAGGGAAATGGGTGGAGCTGTTGCAAAGCTATGCCATTTGGTAGAGGAACACCCAGGGTGCATCTCAACTGCACTTAGAACAAAACTATCAGTGTCTCAGTTTTGTTTCCACTTGTTCTTAGTTCTCTATTTTAAGTATGGCTGTTCATAACAGCCTCTTTTGGTGCACAACAGAACTAGCACTGCATGAAACACAGCAGCCTAGAAAGCTTTCTTGGACCTAACAGAACAAGGGTTTGGTTTGGATTATTTTTTTTTTTAACAGCATTAAAATATGCTTTTTTAGGCAAGAAAGTTGGTCTGTGGTTCTCCTTTATCAACTGTAAAAGTGCTCAGAGTGGAATGAGCAGAGAAAAAGTCTAAGTCCAAATGTAGCCACAATGTTCCTGATCCCTAAAATAAACTAATTTTCTGTGAGATGGTGTATATTGCAACTACAGCTTTCAATGTATTGGTATTTCCACTCAAATGGTTAATATAAATTAATATTTCTTTAATCTTGCTCAGAACTTCCCTGTTGTCATAATTTCAAGTAGATACAAACAGAGTAGTCCTGAACAGAATAGCCCTGAGTTTAACCGTGATAGTTAAAGTGCCAAGACCCAGCATTAAGGAAAAAAAAACAAACCATCACATAATTGTTACAGTTGGAAAAGACCTCTGAGATCACTGAGTCAAAACTGTCCACCCAGGGAAAAAAAACAGAACAAAACAAAAAAACACACACAAAACCATAACTACACACCCCAGAAAAAACAACAACAACAACAACAACAAAAACAAACCACACCATGCTCACTAGAGCATGTGGCTCTGAAATGCCACATGTACACATTTCTTGAAATGTGACTCCACCACCTCCCTGAGCAGCCTGCTCCAGTGCCCAACTACTCTTTCAGTAAATAAAGTCTTCCCAATATCTAGCGTAAACCTCCCCTGGCACAGCTTCATGCTGTTTTCCCTGGCCCTATCGTTACTCAACCAAAATCCTGCATATATGTATCATCTAACTCCATATTAAATAAAATAATAATCACCCAAGGGCATTAGTCTGTGTGATAACTAGTGTGTAACAGTGGTCTGGTTCTGCTGTGGTCCTTGTGTAGTGAACAGTGCAGTTGAGATACCCAAGGCACTCTGGATTTGTCAGTTTGGGACTAACAGAATCCAGCTTTAAGTAATGATATCACAGCTCTCTACTTGGCTTCCTGCATTGTTCCTGATCCCAGGCAGCTCATACTTCAAATATATTCTTGGATTCCAGGCTGGCGAAAGAAGGACACAGTGAGTGACATAGTTTTGCAAGTAAGCCCTGCACTGATGATGAACCTGAACTTGTCATTCCTGCTGGATCTGAGCTAATGCCATAAAGTGTCTTCATACTGTTTCTCCCAGTGTGTCCCATAATGTGGTATTAGGGCTTTTTTTTCCTACCAGTGTTAATACCTTGTGTGTTCCAGGCACCTTTCCCATCATCTTGGAAGACAGAGTTGCCTGAATCTAAGAGAAAAACCATAGAAGTTAAAAAACATTAGATACTGTTTTATTTATTGCAAACTACTCTTTCCTAATGGTAAATCATGTGAAGAAAGACAAACATGAACAATTTACAAAATACTATGATATGTGGGAAAGCTGTTCTTCACTGAAAAGAGTTAAGATGAAAACCTTATTATGAGTAGGTAAAAATCTCTAGGAAAACACTGCTGCAGAACTGAACAGTTTTTTCCATGCAGCCACACAAGAGCATTACACAGGTTCACTCACAAGTTTGCTGAGGACATGAGTGCCTACTGGCAGCAGGTAACCTACTGGGCATCTAGCAAGTGCCCACGTGTTCTTTTTGCCTATGAAAAAGCACTGATTTATGCTAAGCTAACAACAGAATAGCAAATTGCCTTTTCTTTTAACACAGAGAACGAGCACTCAGAGGATCAATTTGTATGGCAAGTATTACTACATAATTGGCATTCTTTTTACAGACAGATCTGCAACAATGCTTACATTTTAATGGGTGGGAAACACAGGAGAAAACGGGTTTGACATGAGGAACTACAGAATTGCCATTGGAAGTATTTGACAGGTATCTTTTCCTCTTATAAATCAAAACGCTCCACACAGATGGCCACCATAATCATTCCCATTTTTCACACAGAGACACTGAGGCACAAGAAAGAACCAACCTGGCTAAAACTGCTCAGTATGGCAGATGGAAATGCTGACCAAGCTTCATGAGCTCCTTGGTAAATCCTTCCTCATCCTGCTGCAATATCTCTCCTGCCAAGGGAGATGTACAGAGCTGACATGAAGATTTTTCTCAGCAGGCTCCAGCATCACCCACCCTTTTGTCTTTGAGCTCAATATATACCAAGGCTTTTGTTGATGTGAATTCGTTTGCAGCAACTGATGGCAGACATTTTTGGGGTTTGTTTTTCTTGTCCTGAATGATTGAACTATGCCTGAAAAATGTCAAGTATTACAGTCTTATGCCAAAATAAATATTCACGCTTGGACTTAATCAGGAATAGACGCATCACTTCAAAGTCACACAATTACTTAATCAAGCAAAAACACAACTCTGGTGGGTTTTTTGGGCTTTGTTTGTTTGTTTGCTCTTGGTTTTAAAAAGAAATGTCCTTCTCTCTCTGCCCTTGGTTTGATATGGGCTCCCTTAAACCCCCCAGAGTCTGAGTGCAAGTATGAACATGCTTCTTGAAGAATGTGTCCTCTTTCACTTCTGTGTATCCTGGTTGCATACACGTGCATTGTTTAAGTGCTGGTGTGAGAATATACACATTGTAATCTTTATTTCTTCTTCTAAAGTCAGTTCCTATAGTATGCTTTGTGCTATTCAACCTTTGGTTGCTGAAAAAAACACAACTAGAAACAGTGTTTTGAGTGAAAACAACAGGGACTATCTGTTATGAGGGGGTGATGCAGCATTCCCTTCTCCCTCCCTTCAATATTTTGTAGAATGTCTGTCTCCAGGATAAAGTCTGAGACTTTGTTTTAAGATAGGCATTATATCATGTAAATAATTTTATTCCAGTTGCAAGTAAGCAAATCTACAAATGAGTTCTAGTGTTCTGTGCTGGTGCTGCTGTTTTTCCTTTCTCTTTCTGTACCATATTAGGGTTATTTTTGTTTTGGAGGAGCATTTCTGAACTGTCTTTTGCAGTAGTAGAGAATGTGCTGGAGAAAGTTCCATGAAAAATAGTGAATCATAAAGTGTCTTTCTAATACTGACAGTGTTTCCTTCTGCTTCGCAGGCTTGCAGCCTGTGTTTGATATGAATGCCTTTTTTGCTGGAATTTTTTTGTAGCTACATCCAGTGCTAGTTTTAGATCTGTGCCTGATTTATGTTCTGGATGGCTCTGTTTTATTGGGAAGCCTGTAGCTGTGCTATAATTCATGCGTATGAGCTGTTATTTTCATAAATACAGTTTAAAATAATGACTTTGCAGATTCAAAGACTAGCCATTCTGCTGTGTGAAGCAGTATAGGCTATGGTAGGTTATTCTGGTATCTGGAGTACTCTGATTACAAAACTAGGTGTGTCTCTGACAGGTCTCTCTTATCACAGAATGCAAACAGCCGTGCAACTGGTAACAGTCCGAGTATTTTTAGTGCCTCTGACAGCTACTGTGTGTGCTCAATTTTGTACATGTAAGTTGGTACATAACTCTTTGCATACAGTGGAAATAATGCAATGCTCAAGTAAAAGGAATAGAGAATTGGTGATTTTTAAAAGCAGACATATACATTTAGATACGTACATTTTCCACCTATATGTGTTTGTGTTTAGAATGTGGTTCCATTGTATCACTGAAACTTTGCAGCTCTGTATGGAAAACCAAGTTTTGCCATCTGCCTTTGGGCTATCTGAATTCTGTAAGACTGCATGAGAAACTTTAAATGGCTCATTCAAAGGAAGCATCTTTTTTTAGGGGAAAATTAGTTTTGAATACATTGTTTCCCCTTTTCAGTCTCCACCTGACCACATTTGTAACTGTTTCAGGAATGATACTTTCAGTGCACCTAAGAGAACTAAAATATTACATATTTTAAATATATTTTAAAAAGAGGAACTACACTCTAAAGATATCGGTGTTCTGCTGGGACCAATTAAATTTTATTTTTTTATATAATTTGTTGCTAAATAAAGGAATCCTTGTGATTCAAATTCAAAGGAATATATACTTTTTCTGCCTGGCTGTTGAATGAGCATATATTATTCGAAGTATTGAGCCTTATTGTTATTAATTTTAAGAGAAAACACTGAGCAAAAATGTTATTCAGAGCCTTTTAGTAAAAAATAAAAGCAAAAAAAGAAAAAGGCTGGCTTGCATGTATGTTGGTATAGGCACACATGCACACTTTATAAAACAAATGTTCAAGATTAATCCAAACCATGAGCGATTCTGTTCTTTACTTTTATATAAAGATTTTGATGGTCACAAAACAATTTAAAAGTTCCTGGAAATAAATGCCAGTACTGACATTCTTGCAGCAGTAGAGGGAAGCACTTGTTAACTCTTCAGTTTAAAGGTAAATGGTTGCATACTTGGCCTCTGAAGAAAACGTAGAATGTTGTGGGATGATGTATGAACACAAATATTTGCAGTTACCCAGTCCTTCTGCAGAAGTTCACTTCTGTGTCTTATATTCTGTTGGCTTCTTGGCTCAAGGACTAAACTTTTCTTTTGTCTGCTAATAGTTTAGGTTTGAGATGTGAGTTAAATTGGTAGTGATATATTTATCTTTGACTTTTTTTAAAAAACTTGAAAAACTGCAATAAGAAATCTGCCATTTTGAAAATTCTGATTGTCAAAAGTTAATATGTTAGTGCACGAGAAATTATATTTTTAAAAAATTAAAATAAATTAAGAAGAAAGGGAATTCAGAGGGTTAACATTAAACTCAGATAAGATATCACAGAGAACAAATGATACTGAAGCTGATCTGAGTCTAACTTGCTTATGTGAGGAGCATTATTGCACCTTGAGTCCACAATTGCGTGTCTGTACAAAGACAAGAAAATTGGAAATAACTAAAAAGCAGAACATGAAGGTCTGGCAATATTTTGTGAGAGAATGAGGAGATGCATTGTGGTTTATAAATACTTTTCTGTGGGAGATCTTTGCAGTAGAGGGCCTTGAATTAAGAAGAGCATATCAGAGTCCTTTGCCAGATCTACTGGCAGAACACCAAGAATATGGATAAGGACATTCTTGACATTCTAAAGTGAAGGGGCATTAAAATAGTAATATTTGACATTCACTGGAGACAAATTAATGTTTTCTACTGCACTTGTAACTACCCAAGGATTCTTTACAGATCTAGAATTTGCTACATTTTAAATGTTAACAAATTTTTTATTATCATGTCTATCAGCTGCTAGCACCTCATCTAAAGAGAAATTTCCAGGACTGAATGTAACTTAGTCTGAAACATGTAACATCAACACTCAGCTTCATGATGTTCAAACCTTCCCGAGTTGAGGCAGAAACTGACCTGTCAGTAAATGAGCAAGGAGATAGCACTAAAAATTAAATGGTTTAAGACAATGCTAGTGTGATCATGAAATCAGTTTGCAGAGTCTCTACTGATTGGGTGTGTGCACACTATTATTTTTGGTTTAAACCATTCAATACATTACTTTTTACTAAAAACTATTTAGGGCTCTGCTTCATAGGCATTATATGTTGTAGTGGCCTAAACTGTTACCAGTGTTATTTGCAGGAAATTCACTTCAGCCACCCCTGCTATTGCAGGGCTTCTGTGTGCTGGTTTCTCAGTTGTCACAGCTGGCATATTGGTTTAAACTGCTGTAGGTCATGAGTCAGAGCCCTCAGTTCTCTCTTGTCAACAAAAATGCAGAAAATATCAAGATATAGTAGCTAGATGGTTATCCTTTGTTTTACAGCATCCATCAAAGCCCTACTTTGTAAATGGAAATCAAATTAAGCTTTCCAGTATTACAGCAGCTATCAGTCTTTCAAATTATGATGGATTGAAATAATTCATGCAAAAGCCCAAAATATCTCATCTAACCCATCTAGTGGGTTTAGTCTCAGGGCCTTTCAGCGACATGATTCAAACGTTTCTGGTAGGAAGTGATTGCAATTGCTGCTTGAAGAGCTATTTGGGAGAGGAGGTTATGATTTCTTTTAATATGATATTTAATTTTATACAAATAATAAAGCAGCTTAAATGAGTTTGTAATGCTCCTGTAAAAATGTTATGGCCCTTTATTTCTTTCCTCACTGATAGGCCCTTGCCTGTCTTTTGTTTGCATCATAATGCACTAATGCTGAGGAGGATGTGAATTGTGTGTATCCTTCATGAGCCATTAGGTGGGAGGAGAAGTGGAGAGTTACCGGAGTTGCCAGTGGTTAATCAGGGCTGTAGTGGCAAAGACAGAAATAGAATCCAGGTATTTTTTCCCATCTAAGGTATAGGTGACACCTTCTCGTTACTAAGACTGCTATTAGGTTGTGGTGGTTATGTATTAAATACTAGTTCAGCATGCACACATGCTCTCTCTCCTATAAAATACAGGGTAGGAGTAATTTGAAAGTTTCATTAAGATAGTATCTCCTAATGCTGTAAACATACAGAAACTTTAATACACAAGATTAATTCAGCTAAATTAACGAAGGCAAGCTGTTGGGCAAGGAGATACCTTCTTTGGTGTGAAAACGAACAGTAGAGTTTGTCTGCTACTCTATCTAGAAAGGCCTTTCCAGTCCGAAGGATAGCCTTACACAACAGAGCCAACAGTTCCATACTCTGCTATGAAACTGTTGTGAAAAAAGCAAAACAACAACAGGGCAGATTTTGTTCCATGGAGGCACTCAGGAGCTCTACAGGGCACTTAGGGGTCTAAATATACAGATAGGAACTGTACTGAATTTTCAGAAGTGCATAGATACATAAATGCTTCTGAAAGATCAGTGCTTCAGGTAATTCAGAAAGTGTGGCTTTAGCACCTAAGCACGTGCATTTTTGAAAAGCCTTTCACACTCATATAGAATAACCAAACAGTGACTACCTCAGGAAAAGATCAGATATGGATTTACAGTGGGTCCCACATTAGCACCATCTGGAGCAGTATGTCATATGCCACAGGAATGCACAGCTATAGTCACATGACTGTGAAGCATTTCCATGTCAACTGCCCCAAATGTGGCTACAAGTTGTTGCAAGATCTTCTGTACTCTTAAGAGAGGGGAAAAAACAGGACTAATTTCACAGTTATGAAACAGTGGACTTGCTAAACTTAAGGGATGTAGTTCCAATTCTGCTCATTATTAAAATTGCTGTCCTGAAGATGGAAGGAATCTGAGGAGACTCAAAGCTGGAGACATAAACATGAAGCAGTTTGTATTGTAAAGGCCACAAAGAATAGTGGCAGTCTGAATTTTGAAGTATGAGGGGAACGCTGTGCTGGTTTCATTACAACTGTTGATACAGGTCAAGCTTGTTTTTAGAGAATTCATCGTGTGTTTGGTGCTTGAATAAATAAGCCCACAAGAAAGTTACAAGTCAGACACTGAGTATCAGGCTCAGTTGTAATTTGCTGGCACTCACGGTAATGAGTTCAGTATCTTGTTGCAGACATCAACATTGAAATGCTTTTTTAGAAGCTTCCTTGTACTTCAAAGTGTCTGGTTTTGTCTAAACCTGGCACTGGATGATCGTTTCCCAAAGCAGAAAGAGCATTTTTAGTGTGAAGTGTGCCATAGAGCCATTCTGAATGTCTTTGGCTCATTCGATTTATTGATGCTTTGATCTCAGATTAATATGAAATTGGAGTCCTCTTGGCCTGAAAGAGCTTCTTGACAAACTCATCATCTCCCTCATGAGCTTTTGGTTTACTGGTAGTTTCCAAGCCCTTAGTTCATCCTTTACCATAACTCCTTTTGCAACTGCTGTTCTATACAAAAGTAAGCAGAAACAGCATACATAAATAGCAATACAATAGTAAGCATAAAAGTAACAATCATGGTGATTTGATGTGACTGACAATGCTGTTAATCTGCCCAGCCTGGCAGTTGCGAGGTAAGCTTCTTAAAAGTGTTTGTCTCCTTAGAGTTCCCCTCTGCTTAACCAGTGATAAAAAGATGATGGTCTGTTTATCCATAAAGGCTTCTCTACTAGCTGCCTCTGTATTTAATAGCACAGTTCCTATTACACAAAAATAATGTATAGTACAATGGCATATCTGATTATAGAATTGTTTTGTGATATTTCATTTCTTGTGAATTGTTTAATATGAAGTAACCGTGCAGAGATACTTGGATGTGTGAAGTTAGTGAGGCATTTAATTAAGAGCTAATGTACTTGCAAATAGAATATTGAATTTACCACTTACTTCCTTTGTGAAACAAAATTGGTTATGAATTTTAAGAAGAAAAAACTTGTAGACAATCATGTCCTTTTAAATTCTAGAGATGTCATAACTGGTCTTCAGTTTGGGTTTAATTTCGAACTGTCCTAATATGATTATTTAATGTTTTAACTAGTTTAATAAAGCAAATCCTTGATTTTTGCCACCCTTTATTGTTTCACATGGATTAAAAAAAACCCTACCTATTCGTTTGTCTACATAATGAAAGTCCATAATACTTTTTTTTTTTAATAAAACAATGTTGTTGTTGGGGGGGGGGGAGTGTCTTGGGTTTTGGTGGGAGGTGCATTTTGGAGGGTAGGATTGGGTTTTTTGGGGGCTGTGTTTTGGTTTGGGGTTTTTTTGAGAGACAAGGAAGCTCTGTAAATTATTCCTATGGCCTATACAGGTGCCATGTGTGGGCTTTGAGTTCACACAAACTGGGTTAATCTGGGACTGTCACAAAGGGCATATGGTGTTGGAAGTAGCATATGGTCTGGAAGAGGGCATTCATTGTACTGCTGCAGAACCTTCCCAGCTGGTTTATCTATGGGGTAAACTTAAGAGTTCACTGGGGAAGACTGTATGTCTACCTGGGGAGTGAGAATAAAGTTTCATTATTTGCGCCAGGATGCTCAGGTCCCATTGTAATCTATTCATTGGAACTGTTTTCTCTCAAAAAAACAAGTCAGAAGTTAAAGCAAAGCATTGCACAAAAAGGCAATTTTTGGAAATAACCAAGATGACAGTGAATTTGTTATTTGAGAAGCTTATAGCCTTGTGAGCTTCATTAACAATGTCTATTAAATTCTGTAAAATTTTACTTTAATATCCTAGTCCTGCAGCTTCTATTCAGCTAGTTTTACTAGGACTATATGCTTGTTTGAGCCTTTTTAAGTTTGGAAAAAAAATGGAAAAAATTGTCTCAATGCCTGAACTTTTAAAATGTATTATTGGAGGGGTTGATGATGTTTGTGATGATTCTGTGTCTTGGCCCACTGTTTGTCTACTTAATGCTAAACAAAAAAAGAATATAATTTCATTTATAGAATCAAGGCATCCATCTAAAGATCCATGGTTGTTCACTGCTTATAAAGTCCTAAGCCTTTTGACTGCTTTTATCCAAATTAGAGACACCAACCAAGCTGCAAATTTCATGGGGGTTCAAGCTGAAAATTTTGAAGCTAAGCTTATAATAAAGTTGAAAATACTGAAGTTTTCCCATTATGGTTTTAATCTCTGGAACTGCATGTTTGGATGTGACTGTGGAAATGTTTTCCGAAACCATTCAAGGAACTTTCTTGTGGAGTGAAACTTAGGTTAGGAGCAGGACATGTTTCTATCCAGAAACAATTAAAACAACAGATCTTCAATCTTTACCTGTTGTTTTTATGTACTTACATTAGTTTGCAGACACAGTTGCAGACACAATAAATCTATAATATATATATTTTTTGAAAGAAATAATCTTCAGCTGCAGCATCTTGGTTTGATTTAGCATTTTCAGAATGGCCAGGACATGTAAACAGAGAAATCACACACGTAGAGAACCTGCATGTCAATGTAAAAGCCTCAGCATTCCAGTCCCTTGGCGCAGAAAATCCTGCCAATGAAAACTAGCTAGATACCTAAGTAGAACAAATCAACAGGAAACAGTCCATGAAAAATGTTCCAACAGAAAGCCACTGGGTTTTTTTTGCACAGTGAGTATAAATTTCACAGATGATATGCTTGTTTAGTCATCAAGGTAATCCTGATAAAGACAAGATCTTTTTAATGGTAACACAATTAGCAAATGGTATGGAATTGATTAGCGTTCCATGCATTACTATTTTGCTTTTAACTCTGACTTTTTGAGACATTCTTTGCTTGCCTAGTATGTTAATTAACATTACTTTTGTTAATTAACTCCATCTGCTAAAAGTCTGGTCTGGCAGTTTAATAACAAGTTGCTTTATTAAAAAATTGTGCCTGAAGTGCTACTGTTGATCGTAACAAAGAGAATTAAAGGCAAATATAACCTGAAAATACCCTCGTGTTGCTAGTGATGTCACTAAATCTTCACCTATAATAACTATACTTCTCCTATAATAACTATACTTCTCCACATTTGAGGTCTATAGGAAATGGTATGCTATACACTGCACTATGCAAAATATTGCATTTAACAGAATAATCTTAATTACAATAGCCATGTTCTGCAGATCATGTTACAAAATTTAAAGAAATCCACAGAAACCATGAAAGAGCTTGAATTTTGCAGCATTGAAACTGCAACTTCACAACCTCTTGGGAATTCTCTTTGAACATGTTAATAGACAGTGGTGTTCTATTTATTAGGCCTTTTTTAATATGCATATTCTTCACCATCAAATGCAGAAGATTTGACTGACAGCGGTGGGCATATTGTTACACTCTTAGCAAATATGGGAAAGCAAAGGACGTAATAGTTGTTCATTGGATCCATGTGTTATAAATTGGTTTAGGGTATATATTGCTACAGTATGTATGAATATGTACTACCATTTGACACACATCTTGAGGCAAAATGATACATTGATATTACAGCCTAATTATTCTTATTGGATACCAAGCAAACTTCTGACTTGCTTTTTAACTCTGGCTTCTTCATTTTCTGTAGTTAACTGTAATTAAGTAATATATCAAGAAGTCACTGTGTCTGGTTCTCCAGAAGCCACTAGCATTCTGTCATGCTCATAATTAGCCTGCATGCTGTTATGCAGTTAGTGAAGATAGTTCTATTTTACTTTCATAGAGTTCATAGCCAAACAAACAGTAGATTGTATAGGCTGACATGTAGATGACAGGCAACTGTAGTCCACCTAATAGTTTGGATGGTTGTCCTAGGGTCCAGCTTTTTGCATTCTGGGAGATTAAATGCTGCAAGCAGAGAACTAGGAGAGAACCCACCATTAAGACATCTATTGATAAGTAAATGGCTAGGTGATAAATTCTTCTGCCACCTATCCTTATAAACATGTTTATGAAAAGTAACAGAACGTCACTGGTAGGAAAACTAGCATTGACTTTGTCCAGCATTTGTGTTTACCAGCAAAACTGAAGAGTTTTTTTAAATGTGTAAGTACATGTGCTTAGTGACTGTCACCTATCAAAATTTCCCTTGACAGTGGTGAGCTGTGTTATCCTCCTGTGTCACTGCGAGGCCCTCTGTGCTTTGAGCTTTCCAAAATATTTACATTCTTGGAGTAAGGATATCAGAATGAATAGAAAGCTGTCTTTCCAATGATGTGCACAGATGCAAAGCCTTATCTTTCTACTTGATGTTCTTGTTGGCAAATATGCAAAAATCCATTGTAAAGAACTACTGAATTAATAAAATTATTAACGTAGGTATTACTCACCCTTTTTGTTACAAGGCTCCACAAAGAGCTGAATTGTGTTTGTTACAAAGATCCTCACTCAGGTCTTCCTGTGAATTGCTCCTTTTCAGGATGGCTTCCATCTCAAATATGTTTTGTTTCTTCTTCCTCCTGGATAGAATGTAATACACTCAATTACATTAATATTGAATATGACCATCAAGTCATGTGCTTAACATCATTACTGTAACTTGCCATTCTATGAAGATTTTGGTAGTAAAGACTTTGGTAGTAAAGATTTTGCAAAACCTTCTAGATTACCTACACAAGTGTAAATGGCATGATCCAAGAATAGATCATCTGGTCCTGCAAAAATTGAGTTTTGTTTAGAGATCTATTGTGAGCCTGCCTTTAGCCCTTTTAGTATTGTCCTTGTTCAAAATAGAATGTTATATATATAATTGATACGCATCTCTTCTATATTTTATCTAATATACATATATATTTTTTATATATATGGTAATAAATGAAACATTGTGGTACAGGCAGGGTAAAATACAGTTGCCTTCCCAGCTGATCGTTTTCCCTATCAATTCCACACCCTTTGTATGGAACTGGATGGATAATTGATGCTTCATCAAGGTTTTGTGAAGACTAGCAACCCTTGCAACAAACTTAACACTTGGTGAGCAGCACATGGGAGTATATATAACTCTTGGGTTACAAATTAATCCTAATTATAATCTCCTAATTCAAGATGCTTCATAATTTCTGCCAGAGAACACTTAATTGCCAACTAACTTCATCTTAAAAAATATATGTTTTTACTAATTTAATAAAATATATTTAATAATAAAATACATCTTAGGAAATTAACCTGGAATATAACAATTAAGCAAATCTTGCCTGTAAGCAAATGCATCTCTACCTTCTTTGTTTCAACAAAAGTGCCTAGATGGAAACTAAACTCAGCCCATGCAATTGAGCTTGTGGAGACAATTAGGCTGAGAATTATACTGCAAATTAAAACTAAGGTCCACAGGCTGCCTTCTCCCAAATAATTAGCAACCGGCAAGAGGAAATGGGTTTAAGTTGTTCCAGGCAAGGTTTAGGTTGGATATCAGGAAAAATTTCTTTACTGAAAGAGTGGTGAGGCATTGGAATGGGCTGCCCAGGGAGGTGGTGGAGTCACCATCCCTGGAGGTGTTCAAGAAGCTTTTAGATGTGGCACTTCAGGATATAGTTTGGTGGTTGTGGTAGTTGGATTACGGTTGGACTCGATGATCTTGAAGGTCTTTTCCAGCCTTAATGATTCTATGATTCAATGACTGTACTGTATCTGTAGATATCTGCCTTAATGTCTGTTTGTTTTCTGAGAATATAATACTTTGTGTCAAAAACACGAGTAATTTATATGTTATGATATGATGTAATCTCTATTGTATTATTTTTTACAAAGAATACATTTGGATATCCTTTCCTTCAGAAGATGCATGTCTCTTCTTAGAGTATAAAACATGTCACGAGCTACTACAATGGATTGTAAACAAGCAACTAATTCAGACCAATATATTTAATTGAAAATTCTAGCTATCATGATATTTTTGGTAATTGAATATTCAGATATACATCGAGTGGAATTTTCAGAACTGCCTGATTGGCTTCTTCCCATGGATTTCAAGAGAAAGTAAGTGCTTTTGGAACACTACCCTTCTGCCACAAGTTTTTGTTGTTCCTTTTTTAATTGAAAAAAAGTACTGGTTTATGTACTATGAACACCTTCTACTTTGGGTTACTCAAAGTGTCTCCATAATATCTAGGCAATTTTTATTTGACTTGACAGAGTTTAAAGGACTTTCACAACTTGACTAATTTACTGACTGAAGTTTTAAGGATGCTTAGCTAAGGGTGTGTTGTTTGGCATAAATTCAAACAATGTAGCTAATTAGAGAACAATGTGAGGGCTAAGGTGATGGCTGAAAAGGCCTTTGTCTGCTAAGCTCTGTTCAATCAATCATGCATTACTTAATTTCATCAGTGTTCAAAGTGACTTTTGGGATGCCACAGGAGCACTTACAGCCAAAATGCTCTTTCAGGGAGATTTCAGCTTCTCATAGAAAAGCAGCTGGATTTTTAAGCAATCAGGGAGAAATGAGAGTAAAGTAGTCATCTTAATAAAGCAGCAAAGCAAAGGTAATCCTCTGTATGCTTACAGTAAGGTCATTAGGCTCTGATGAATCATTAGTAATCTAATAGGAAAATTAATTTTGAAGGGGAAAAAGGTACCTGCTCAGAGCTGATTTGCATGTAGATGCTCAGTAACAACATTTGATAGTTCTTTAAGCTACTTCATGCCTTGAATATCATGTGGAATAATGCCCCTTTTAATGGTATTTCATAATTTTTATCTTTGCATTTGGTTATCTAGTTGCTTATTATAAAGTCCACATTGTGCCATGGCCAGAATAATTAAATGTATCTTAAAGGTAATTAGGATCAAAACACAATCACTTGTGTTTTGCAATCGCCTTCAAGGGGGAGATTTGTGCTATAAACTTCATCAATTTTAATCTCATTAATCACATCTAAGGAATCCTAGACACTGAAAACTCAAAAAGCCTTTCTTAAAGTTCTTCCTGTTAGTGCACAGAACTTTAATTGCTGGGTTCTATATTACAAAGTACAATATTGCCTTGCTTTTTTAAGTTAATTGCTTATAGAGACTTAGTACAGCAAAAACACGGTAACTGAATGGTTAAGTTGCCTCTTGGTCTGTAGTGAAATGTGACAATTTTTTAAATGTCTACATAAATTGGCCCTATGTTTCTTGTAGTGGTTTCAGTTGTTAAGGATGAGATCGGTAGATCTTGTCCCACACTTCAGGAATTTAAATATTGGTTGAAATACTTGGTTTTCTTTAGTGCATTCCATTGCAGAGCATCTTGTTTTGCTTTTGCCTCTCCCACTTCCTTTCAGAATTGTACCAGCAGCCTACAGGCTTGTCCAGCACTTCAAAGGGGCAATATGATTCCCGTATCAGAATGGTGTCAACAGGAGACAGTCTGCCTAGTCTCATTTTTTTTGGTAAGTTGTTTCTTTGTGTACACTGTGAAATGAGAAGGGGGAAAAAATCAAATCGAGCACAATTGGCTCCAGTAAATACCAAGTGACAGCAAATGCCTTGTTTATTGCCTGAGGAAGGCTGGTAACTTGAATTTCCATCAAGGCTCCTTCCTGAAGGAGCAGGGCTCAGATCTCCCTTGGAGCTGGTTATGCAATTGACGGGGCAGGGTTTTGGCTTCTGGAGCAGCAAGCTTGCATAACAGAGTTTATAATCCAGCACTCCCTTCCCAGCCTGAAAGGACCTTTTTCATAAGGCATTTTCTATAACAAAAACTGCTTCCAGATTTCTAAACAATCAGTGAAATAATGCTACCCTAACTCTTCATAAAAGTCTTGTACAAGAGATTCTTGACCTTATCATTCTTTATATGTGACAAGTCCTTTTTTTTCAAATAATCATTTGTAAGATTATATTTTCATATCATGAAGGCAACTTTGTCTTTTATTAGCAGAATTCTTGTTGATTCAGCACTAGAGAAATTTAATTACACCAGCTAAGCATTTCTTGGAAGCCTTAACACAAACTGGTTTCTGAGAGCTTCAGTTTTCTTCCATGACCTATATATACAGGCGACCAAACCTGCAACTGGAAGGTTTAGTCTGTGTACACGAGAGAGGAAGGCCTGAATAGTAGCATGATATTAATGCTACAAAGAAGATGTCTGTGGAAATGGCTGCAGTGGTTACTTAAGGACAATGGGAACTGGGATGTCTTGTTCTTTTTATTGCAGCCTAGGGGCATACATTCTTCTTGTTTTAACAAGAAACTTCCATCTATTATTCTTCAACTCCCTTCATAACATATGCTATGCATCTCCAGATGCTTGCTTTCTCTCTGCATGTTTCTGTCCTTACAGAAACGTATGCACCTCCCTGTTAGCTCAGTCAAAAATTCCAGAGCAGCCAACAGGCTGTATTTGTGTGTTGCAGTCCATGTCCTACACTGCTTTGTGGCCTGTCTGTGCATATTTATATTTAGGGTCCTTGGGGTCAATATGAGGACTCGCGCAGCATAAGGGGGCATTAATTGTTATATTACTATTTTATCTACCTGTTGATAGAACAAAAGACATAACTGTAGGAAAAATGAGTAGATGAAGTCTTCTTGGGAATTTGAAGCAGGCAACTTAATACTCTTTCCCCTTCTCTCCTTGAACTGCCGCACTGAGTTTTCATGCCCAGCAAAAACAATGTTCCCAGCTTATTACAAATTTGGGATTTCTCTGGGTCATTTAGGAGCTGGTGACTTGGAAAGAGCCAAGTTTACATTTGCATCTCCCAGCATTGTCATCTGTAATTGCAGGTGATTGGTCTTTCTGAAAAAAACGTTGGTGGTGAAGAGGTGACACTACTACTTCAGAAGGCAGCAATCAGAACAACTTATATGAGATCACATGAAATTTGCTCTTATGATGTCTGCAGGAGTCACTGCCTTCCTTTCATGAAAGCAGATATGAAAGGTGAAACAACGAAATGTATTAATTTGAATAGTACTTCTTTAAATTGTTGGAGAAAATTACTAAGAAGTCTAAATGTGATTGCCAAAGTCCTTCTCATTCACAAAAGGAGCAGTATGGACAGCAGTACTAGAAGCTTTCTAACTGTTGCACAAATATAAGTTGCCAGTGTTAACCCACTGTCTTCAGGAATCTGACTCTGTGCCAGCATTACGAACAAGGAAGGTTTCTACCAAAAAGTGCTCACTGTTGAAAAGGAAGACCTCAGCTATTAGGCTCTCCATTGTTTCTCTGCTGCCACTTTCATCCTCATCTCTGCTGTTGCATTAAAATATTATGGCTCTGGTTTTGACTCCTTTCCCAGTATCTGGATTGTGCCCCAATCTTGAGAGACTGCTGATTTTACCTACTGGACTCTCTGACACCCAAGGAAATAATTATCAGATTAAACAAGAGACGATTGAATGACCAGAAAATTGTCTTTCTGAATCTCTAAGGGACTGACAAAAATAACATTAAACCTCTGGTAGGAATTGTTCAGATTAATATTTTGAAAAATCAGCATTTTTGTTTTAGCAAACAAAATCTCATATTCGGGATCAGCAAATTTGAAGTGAATTCTCACTATTTTGGATTTTATTATTGAAATGCAAGTGCATTCTTAAAATCAGATGAATATAAATCAGGAGGTATGTTTAGAGGTTATTAATGACAGTTAATTTTTTAATGAGAAACTGCACATCTTGATCTGCAGCTACATAAAAGCCAAAATCATATCACTGCACACAATCTGGCTAATCTCCACTAACAAGCTTTCGTGTTTCATCTATGAGAAATTGGAACCCAATCAAACATTTTGTTTATGGAGTTTGCTATTTAATGAACTACTAACTCTAGGGTTATTTGATCTTTTACGGTTTGGGGGCAGGAATGGGAGGTAAAGTTGTATCCAGACTGGCAAAATCCACATTAAATCAGAGTTTATAAATGTAGGGTCACGTCTGTTGTATAGCAATTCATTCACTAAACTGTGTATGATTGCTAATCCGGTTCTTAAAGCAAAAAAAATTGTAAGTAAAGTTACATGAATTACATTTTAGATTGTCTTTCCTGTTCTGAAAGAGTCTGCAATGACCAAAAATGAAGCCAAAACCTAAATCTGAAACTTGGAATTCCCAAACTAGCTTCCATGTACTCGCTGGAGAAGGGAACTCTCAGGTTTACCCCTTTAAAAGCCCTCAGCTCTGTTTGGGTGGCTCTTTAAGCATAAAATGAAAAAACAAATCCCCCAATCTCTCCTTGGAACTGTTCCATTGAGCTCAGGAGCTCAGCATGAGACAGAAAGTGTAGAGCTCTAGGGTTATCTTAAAGTTGTGACTTAAACAAGAAGAACATAATTAATTTAATAATATTTATATGCTGTACTAGCATCAATATTTTTTATGGACGCTGTAATACTGAGGCCTGTAAAGTTTGGATTTTTTTTTCTTAGAGATACAGAAAAAGTCTTTGTGTGGACCAGTTAAATATATCTATAAGAGCTAATCTCAAATGTTAATCTAATGTTAATCTCAAACAACTACACCAGCACAATGAGCTTGCATGAATGTGTCCCTGAGCATTCAGTTGTCAGTGTGCCATGTCTGTGCTTTAGATTTGTGTTAGTGTAGCCCCCTGAGCATACACACCTCCTCTTTTGATACCTAAGATAAATTGCTGTCCTATAAATCAGTCAAAAGCAAGGTATGTTTATTGAAAAATTATTATAGCCTCACTTTACATTCATCATTATACGTAGTCGAAGCTTTGAATGAAGGTTATTTGAAATAAACAAAATTTGTCTTATCAGATTATCTAGTTATGTAGCAATCTGGGATAATTCATTGCAAGCAGAAAAGCCACATAAGGGGGAAAGTTTTCTGTTTATTGGAAAAAAATCAAATTAGCAGCTTCAGAAATAGCCCTGAGTCAGACAGCTAGCTCTATTATTATGTTACTTAGAAGCTAATGTATTATGAACAAGTGCCAAATATTTCTGTGTAATGCAGAGGAGATTAAATGGAGGCTTCTATTTTTGAGGTCTGCTTTGTAGCATACATGTAATCAACAGAAAGTCCTAGATAACAAGTAGTACACAGATAGCCCTGCTAATTATGAATAATTATGTAAATGGTTATAATCTCAGGACTGTACTTATCTGAGGGATAAAGAACACATACAAATCAATAGAAAATGTTGAAAACGCATTTACAAAGAAGTCGATAGTAAGTTTATTTTTAAGTGATGATGTGGGATCATCATCCAGCTATCTAGTTTTGTTTAAAGTCACATTCCTAGCATGAGGAAGGAGAAAACTCCCTGACAGGGCTGGTCTTCATAAGTACATCAGGTTTTCAATCTGGCCTAGTAGCTTGTGCAGTATTTCATTGCCAACAATTGTGAGTTTCTGAATACATTTCTGTGCAATTCTTGGCTAGTTCAGGATGGTTTTATACTGTGTATTATTTATTTACTGGAAAGGTCAGTGTGTAGGGTTAGAGAGCTGGACGTGGTAAGAGCAGTTTCTCCAGTTAATATGTTGCAGTAGAAGCTCCAAAACTACTGTTCATGCAAATATTCTCATTTCTGAGAAAAATGCCAAAATTTACTTCAAAGGTCTCTGCGTGCTTGGAAAGTTCAGATCTAGTTAGCACTATCCATAGCATTGTCAGGGTAGCTATTTAAATTGACTTACTTTATTTTGAAATAGGATTTGGCATGCACTTTTTACTGTCTAGAAATCTTTAGGGCTTAACAGAAGTATCTAGGACAAATTTCACATGCATGGGCCTATTTGAAATATTCTCACCCAGTGCAAGTAGAGCCTAGCTCTGAGTGAGACAAAGCTGCAGCAAGAGTTGATTCACCCAAAACCAATCAACTGTCTTTCCAATTCTGTGCTTGTGGAGCCAGGGCATAGAAGACATCAGGGAATTTACACTTCCAGTGTGGACTTACAGGCTCTCAACAGAGCTGTGTTTTCCAAACAGTCATTGTTTAGTTTAAGCTTTTGTGGGTAGCAGTAGTTACTATTTTGCACATTTTAAAGTGCTCATTGAAGGCTCCAAAGAAGGCTCTTAACTTTGTGTTAGCATTTTAGTCCTATATGGCACTGTCTGTAGAAGAGGATCCCTCTCTGCCACTAGGGAAAATCAGAAGAGATTGTTTTGGCCACTGGAGAAAGCAATAATTAAGGCCCTGGGAGAAGGAAGGGTACACTTCACTGCTACCTGGCAGAGCAGCAAGCCTGTTAGCACATTGATGACTTGAAAGGAACCCTAGAGGCAGTTACTGCTGCTTCATTAAAAGGATTAAACCCACCTTCTATTTAGAACCTTTTCTACTTTGTCTCAGCAGATTTTTGAAAGTGGTTGAACAAGAAACCAAAGTTTGTTTTGGTTTGCCTTTGCAAGTGTAATATTAAAAAAAAAAACAACCTTACTTTTGAATCAGAAATAAATTGTCTTTTCAATAGGTATTTGTTGCTAATTCTTAAGTAGTAAAACTCAGAGACACCTTGTTCCTATTGACTTTCAAATATTTACATGCTATTTAAAAAAAATACTTGTGAGCCTAAGCAAGTTCCCTTAGGGAGTCTTTAAAAGAATTTTCCCAAGCTGTATTTAATTTATTGGGAAATTTTTTCTATTACACTACCAAGGAAGTTGTTCTTCATATATGAACATTTTTCATACAGAAATCCAGACAGTTTTTTATTGATTAAATCTTAAAAGTTTCACTTGGGCAAACTGAGTTTTGATATTAATTATGAAATAGCTTCAGTTTAGCTTTTTAAGTTTTGAAACTCAAAACACAACATATTAAATGATGAAGTGCTAGGAAATACAAGATGATAATTCTGCTTTTTCTAAACATTCTTTCTTTAAAAGCTGAAAGTTCTGGAGATTTTCCCTCTACCATGTAATCTTGGTATTAGATATTACTTCTCCCTCCATGTGCATTTACCTAGTTCTCTTTCAGCAGCACTCATTTGATTAATCACTAGCTCATCTGAGCCATACATAAGAATTTAATAACTCTGTCCTTCTGAAATTTTGTAAAAGCCAACATTCATTTGAATTTTATTCTAAAATTCTTACCAGATGGTTGGGTAAAGTTGATATTTACTACCAGTGTGCTCATAACTAGGGCATACTCATGTGATCATTATGTGTGTGAGATTCTGGTGTGTTTCTAGAGTATGCCAAAATTTAACCACAGCATCCTACTGGGAGCTAAACCAGTATGTGACAGGAACAGGACATGCCTTAGAGGAGCTTATGAGTTAACACGGAATCAATGCAATGAGAAATGGTAACAGACAGAAGAGGAGGATCTGAGGAAAGTCAGAAATTAAAAATTAATGCTAAGAAACTTTTTTTGTACCCATTTCAAGTGTTTTGTTTAGGCAAACAGGGTGTTATCTACTGGTCAAAGCTTAGGAGGATTTTTACTTCCTTTCTGAATGCAGTAGTTTGAGTGCATTTCTTGAGCTATTCTCATTCTGAATGAGTCTTTGTTTCTGGATATGAGGCTTTATTTATAAAGGACCACTAATAAAGATGCATATTCTGAAGACAAGGCTTTTTCTGTAACCACCTCATGCTTGTTTGATTGGGATTCTAGGAGTTTCATTTCCTGTGTCTCCCAGGAAGCTCCTACATTCATCCCCAGCACATCTGCAAGAGGGTGTGTTGATCTTTTTTAGACACTGATCATATCTGACATTTAACTGGCTCACTGAATTTCTCCAGGGAATTTCCAAATGGTGATATACTCCCTTAGCTGCCTAGTTATCTTAACACAGTGACTGAGTTTTATCGCTCATGTCATTGAGGCAGCTACTGTGGTGTTAAGCCAAGAAGGACCATCTGGGATAACTTTGCAAGTTCCAGTGATTTGCATAGAGACTTGTATCGACCTTAAAGCAACATTCTTTGTTTTGGCTGTTAAGCACTCTGTAGAGGCATTTGCATCTGAACTTGCTGTTGTCTCTTCTGTTTAACATACTTTATTATTTTGAGTTCAAACTGCTTGTGACATTGATTCCTCCCTTGTGACAGCTATGCTATTACCAACAGGAAGTTTGCCTCTTGTGTGGTTCCTATTTACCAGCTAATTCCCTTCTCAAGAGGACTGTACACACTTAACATATTCTCTAGAAGTGTCTCTTGTCATCAGTCCTGTGCTTGAATTGTTCATTATTATGTCTCTAACTCTTGTCTAGTATAACTGAGGGGCCTGTTCAAATTGCTTCTAAACAAATGGACTACATCATATATTGTCATAGTCACACTCAGTGAAATACGGATTTCTCCAGTGCTTACGTTTGGCTACTTAATGCTGCTGATACATGGATTAAATTTACATTACATATTGTCTTTTTTCATTAATTTGGTGACAAGACATACTAGTTAGTAGAGAAAACCACAGCTACACTGAAGATGGAATTCGGTTTCTGAATTGCTAAGACAACAGCTGCAATCCTGTGGGACAATGCAGACCCCAAAGTCCTGGATAAAGTTTGGGTTGTTTTTTTTCATTTAAGTGGTTCTGGTTTAGAAATATCCTTCCAGGGCAGATTAAACCCAGGCACTGAACATCTCTGGGAACTTTTGCTAAATCTTCTTCACAAAAAAAGTCGTCTTACGGTTGGAATTGCATATGTAATCTGGATAGCAGCTTTAGTCCAAGAAAACCCAGACAGGACCAAATAATTATTTTGACCAAAAAAATAATCTATTTTTTAATTAAGGGTCTCTCAAGCATTTGATTTCATAAGAAAGAGACATGGCAAAGATTTTATGAAATACACTTTGGAGTTTACTAATGTAATACAGCAAGTATTCAGACACTGTGATGGTGAGTGAAAGCATAAGCAGATATGCTGATTGGTCCTAAGCAAACCATAGCTGTCCAGTTGTTCTAGCATCTGGCCCAGCAAGGATTGCAAAACACTGTGGAAATCAAAGCTTTGAGTTTTACAGTCAAATCAACCTGATATTCTTAATTTTCATCTAAGTCCAAGGGTCCTTCTGAGTGATAATGCTAATTTTCTGGTGGTATTAACATTTCGTGTTTAATTTGCGTGCAAGTGTATGCCCGAATCTGCCCTCTCTTTTTGGAAACTTCTTCATTTTCTTTTCCTGGTTTCTGTGTAGTAATGAAAACACTACTAGATGGCCTAACCTTCAGATATTTTTCCTTACTGACAGCTGGAAAGTATGCTCTCCAAGAAATACCAGGCAAAACAATAACCCCAAAAGAGATACAGAAAAAAGGGATGAAGAAGTTTACAGCTACAAGCATGTTTTCAAATACAGTCAAAGTAGGAGGCTATAAACTGTTGCTTCTTGAGTGGTGCTGTGAATTTTCCCAGGCATTTCACAGAAGCAAAATACCATCTGAAGAGGAGGGATGCCTGGTCTGACTGCAAATTTCCTAAAATATGAAAAGGAGAAGATAGGCTACAGGGGGAATGAAAGAGTTGTTTTCTAGTCTGTACCAGCAAACTCTGCCAGAATAGGGCACAGATTCACGCTGTTGAATCGTTAGCCTGCCCCCTGAGGCAGTTCTGGCCCGGCAGCGAGTGCTCCACAGGCAGGAGGGCAGTGCAGGGCTGGACTTCTCGGGGGGAGCTGTGTGTGTGTGTGTGTGTGTGTGCGCAAAAGATGGGAGTTCAACCCTCCCAGATGTCAGCTGGGCTGCGTATCACTTTTCATCAGGATCAGACAAGGTTCTGGCTGATCTTGCTTCTACATATGTAGCCACAGAGCCCAAGAGAGGAAGAAAGGATTATGAAGATCCTAAAACAGACAGAAAAAGAAGCTAGAGAAAAAAGTATAAACAAAGAACACTTTTAAGTTTCTTTTTTTTTTTTTTTTTTTTTTTTTTAGGGGGATCAAGAACCTCTGAACTGCTTAGGAATTTTGTTTACTGTCTGTTCCTTATATATTAATTTAAAATAACTTGACCATTTGTTGTGCTTGTTTTGCTTAAGGACTGTAAGTGTTTGCCTACTCCAAAAACCTAAACCATGAGGTCTCTTTACTTGGCTCTCTCAAGATTAAAGGTACCATGAATTAATGGCCAGGATAAGATATTTTGGCCTAAAAAGATTAACCTATTTTTCCTACCAAAGCACCTGCATAAATATAGGCAAATCCAGAGTCAACAGAAGATACAAATGTGATATAATGTGACTCAGAAAAAGCACAGATGTCAGATCATTGGTGAATATTTTAATTTTAACTGCTTTTTGTCTTTCCCATAGATATTAGTGCCATTACTAGCTAAGTTGGAAATTGCTTGCTTTCTTCTTATTTATAATATATTTTCAGTTCAGTTCTGAGTACCTGTAGAAATTTTTCATACGTGCAAGTGCAGGTATGTTTATGTTTATGCTACAATCCTGTTAATTTTATTCTCTAGCACTTGCAGACCATAAATACAGTCAGTATCCTATTCCTTTGCAGCTCTCAGCCCATTATCTAAATTCCAAAGTGAAACATTTCAAACATGCTAAAAATAATTTTCTGGAACTAAATATGAATGAAGATTAATTAAACACCAAGGCTTGGCATGGACACATCATTCTCCAAACTCTAAGCAGCTTTCTTTTGATTGCATTACAATGTGAAACTATCAGGAAAAAAAAATATAGAATAGATTCTGATACTCTTTTATAAAAAGCACAGCATTTGAAACAAGATTGATAATCGGGGAGGGTGGAATAGCTGCACTTTAAAATAAGTGGTATTATCTGTTTCTGACTGCAGTTTTGCAGCAAGTCTAAAAGAACTAGAAGCTCCCATGGAAATACATTGGGAACCTGAGTGCATAACCCCTTTAAACAAATAGGCTAGGATTCTCAAGGGAGGAGCAGAGTGAACTGTAATCCAGTTTTTATAGATTTGTGTACTACAGTTATCTCTGTAGTGTCTGTGACCATTCCTGGAAACTAGTGTTTTTCTGTCAGCTAGTAAGTATCAAGAGTCTGTCTTAAAAATAAAATGCAGGCCTACATCTTGCTCTCCAATGATATAAATATGGAATATTTTCAGTAACACCACCCAGTCTATGTAGAGGAGGGAAGAATCCACTCTGACATCTCTTCCATATGTCAGCGTAACACTGGACTTTTTTTTTTATTGATATGCTTGGTATCTCATTTCAGCAATTGATACAAAATTCAAGTAAAAGAGACAGTAGTAGCCATGTGTATCTTTGTGGGCTTGTCAGCCTGTCACCCTGGCACAGTTCTGAAATAAGCTCTTGGTAGTAAATCAAAAAGCAAGACCAGAAAGTCTAATTCTTGCATCGCTGTCTGTTTCAGTGTGTGTGCGTAACTGTTGTTGCAAAGCAGATCGAGGAATTCAGATTCCTCGCGTAGTTTTCGGTTGCAAAATTAATTTGATATCTTCTCCTGCCTTTGACACCAGATAGTAGTGTCTGAAAAGGGCTTCACCATCTGTGTTTGTGTTGGCTTGGTCTTTACATGTCTAGTGGGTAGGTCCCACAAGTACTTCTCTGTGAACGGTAGTTAAGAGTCTTAGCAGATGTATTTTTGCATGTTCCATTGTCTGTTCACATGACAAATGCACTAACTTTTAACACGCCCCACATATTTTCATCTCTTGTTTTAGGGAAGTATGAAATAAAAATACAATGATTAAATGCTGCAGTGTATCTCATGATGCTGAGCATTCTTTGAACTTAGTAATATCTCACAGCATTTATGTATAAAGATGCTCTAGAAATGTCTATGCCTTACATAGAATTTCAGCTTTTCTATCTATATATTGCATTTTCAGGGATGTGTAAAGCAAACAGTTTTCCTGGTGACAAAAATACTTTATCTTGAAGTCTCTGGCACATGCTTCTACTCTTTAATACAGATGCATTTTGCCACTCTGATATGGTAAGTATGTCTGGTAAGTCAGGAGGCTAGAGATTCCTTGCAACCAAAATGGATGTAACAGCTGGGACAGGGAGGGAGGACAAGCTTTGTCAGAGTAGTTTTGAGGAAGAAAGAAATTTGTGCCTGGAGAGTCTTAGTGATGAAGGAGTTTTCCCAACTAAACGCTTAGTGGCACTTCAGGATAAGACTTCTACATCTGAGAGGAATGGGCATCTTGAATTTTCAAGAACAGAAATCTGGCTTGTATTTGGACCAGGGGCATAGAAGTTGGTAAGCCCATTTAAGAAGGTGATATAAAAATAAATAAATAATTTTTTTTAAAAAAATAGTATATATATTTAATTATCAAAATACTTTCTAGTACTAAAATGCACTATAACTTTATCTTTTGCGTATTACAAGTTCCTGATAAAGCAAATTAGGCCAAACTACTCAAGAAGGTAGTTGAAATGTAAATGACAATCTCACACTACCTTGCTGTATGTTTGAACATATTGAAAATGTGTGTTAGTTTCCTGACACGCTATTGAGTCCTCACAGGTCAACTTCACACTGACTTCTGTGAAATACAGAATTTAGATTTGTATGTGTACAAGCTGCAGACATATATAAGCTATATGCTTGTTTATACATTTTCAAGTAATTTTCCCAAGATACGTGAAGATGAAATGTCTTCTCAGGAAATTCCTGGTAAATAATAGCCTCTACGAATTTTATCTTCAAGAACTGCAACACTATTAAGTAGTACTAAACTGTACTATGGACAAAATAGTGGTCTGTTGAAGCAGTTTTTAAAATGTAAGTACAACTTTTCTTTTATGTCTAGATCTTTCGTTCACAGATATCTGATTTGTGCTACAGAAATAAAATTACGAATAACATGTTTATAGAAAAAAAAAAAGAAAAACAAAATTGAAACCATATGTTCAGAACTAAGTTACTACTGCCTTCATAAATGGTTTGTTGTACAGCTTTTTCAGAATTATCCCAGATAAGGATTTTGTTGATGCCAAGCTGGAATTAAATTAGGATAATGCACCCTACGTTATTAAAAATATAAAAGAAAATAAACAAAAGTATCTTTCTGGCTAAAGGCAAGTTGTCACCTTAAAGAATTTTTGGTTTAGGTTATTAAAGCACTCAATAATGATTGGATGCCCTTGGGAGACATTTGTTAATATTTTATTCCATGGAAACATCTGGATTCAATTTAGTCAAAGAACACTGTGAGTGAAAACTGGCCTCTCTCCAATGCACTGCAAAAGGTGTCTGGAGGTTTGAATATTTTGTTTGCATTACTCTTCTGAGATAAAGTTTACCATAAATTCAACTGAGACCCAGGAAGTACCCTTTAATACTAATTTTCTTAAGAGAAAATAGAAAATTAAATTCAAGTTCACAGGCAGAATGCTGCTGCAGTGTAATAATCATAGGATTTGTAATGGAGATGGACAAAAATATTTCAGGAATCACTTCGCAAAGATACAGCAGTAAAATAATTTCTAATCCTGGGTAGTGGAAGTTTTCCCTCTGAATTGTTTTTGTTGTTTGTTGTTTGTTTGCCATTTGATGAAATAACAGAAATATGACAAGTTGCTTTGCTAGCCTTCGGCAAACTTCCAATTTATTTCCTCCAAGAGACAATGAATTTGGACCATTACGACCAAATCAGAGAAGTACCAAGCATCTCCCTCAGAGGTACTGAATACTACATGAAACAGCAATGCTGCCATGAATCCATGAAGAAAATATCCCTTGATGATTGTAGTATTTATGGTTTTGTCTGTGAGCATTAGTAACCATGAAGGACATCAATATTGTTGATGAGGTTAGTTCCTTGCCACTATGATGTAGTTGTAACTTTGAAGTGATGGGCCTTCTTCATCGAATTTAAGTTGTGTGGTCATGTTCACTTTGCAATTTATAAACATATATACGGGAAGCTGCTCCCATACATAATAAAAGCCTTTTGGGGAGTAAGGAGATGGGGAGAGGTCTAGCTGAACATATGCACTACAGCCCACATTAAGCTTCTCTGGCTTTGAGTATAAATCACTGTAGTCAATTTTCTATCCTGATTGCTTGTGATTTTGTAGTCCTTTGTATCAAGGAAATAAAATAATTGCATTTCAATTTGTAAAATTGTGATATGCCAATATCCTACAGGTTATAGAGAGTAATTGTCTAAAGTTTTCTGATTGTGGAAAGTGTTACCTAAGGTTTAATTAAGTGCTGTTACATCCTCATAAGGTATGCAGTTAGTACTTTGCAGCTGCTTAGACTTAGACACAGCACACAGCACAAATCCTGCATGTTCTACCCTACTTTCCCTAGTTATCGGCACTTCATTATTAGGGCACAAATCAGTTGCCAAAACATAAATGTTCATTGCCCTTGTCATGATCTGATATTCCATTTCTACTCTGGCTGTCCATTTGTAAGGGAACAGATATAATTTATGTTCTCTGTTATAACTAAATAAATTTTTTAAATAATTTAAAGCAGTATATGTCTCACAACCATGCTACATATTAAACACTATAGGAGTTATCCTAAGACCCTACAGTCTAAGTATTCCAGAAGGCCAGGGGGATTCTTCAGAGCCAGCTGATGAATCAGGCCAACGTCTGTTAAATTTGCTCAGATGTGCCATCTCACTTTCACTTAAAAAGTTCCAAAATGAGAGGAAACAACAGAAATGTTTACTCTCAGGAAAGAGAAAATGTAAAAATAATAATGCTCAGAAACCACACAGTAAACATGAATGCAAAAGGCTCCGTATTAGGCTTTTTACATCATCTTAACAATCGTATGGTACAGCAACATGGATATGCAGAACATGGATACAAGATCCATTATGTGTGCATCAGCTACGTGAATATCACTTGTCATGGATCTTATGAGGGTTCTTCTTTGAGATTTTGTTTAAAAAAATAATCAGTCCAGATTTTTTAAGCACAGATATACATTTGCTTTTTGAAAGTCCCTCTGCAGCTTTCCTTGGCTTGATAGAAAGCATAGCCATCAAAGGCCAATGAAAAGGTTGTTCTTGGCCTCCTTCCCAGCTTGTAGTAGGTGAAGGTCCACGTGACACTGGTATCCAGATCTCTGTTAGGGGGATGTGGGTGCATACATGGACTACATAAGCCATAATAAATCACTTGTTTCAACCATAGTTGATCCTTTTTCTTGGCTTCTAAATGATTGAGGTTGTGCTGTATTTACTTTGTCTCTTCCTAAATGTTGTATTGAAAAGGAACAGATTCTTCCCTGCCCATTTCCTCCTATGACTCCTTTGAATTAATTTCAGTATTTTTATTTCTAAGCCTTTTTAAGGTTATTCAGAGGTATAATGGACTAAGGTGCCAAAGCAGTTTGGTGAACTGGGCAAGACCAGAGATCCATTTTAACAGTGTTATGTCAAGAGGGATGATACCTGTGTGCACCTCAGACATTTAGTTAAAAAATAAGAACAGGACAAGTCAAAACAATGCATTATTTCTCTATTAGTAGCTCATTTAAAAACCCCAACAAAACAACAACAACAACAAACCATTTCTGTGCTCCCATTTTGGTTGTTTATACTAGTTGGATCGTCATGGAGATTCAGGTTTTATATTCAGAAAGCTATTACTAATATTGACATTGGCATTGAAAATTGGTTTCTTTTGAAGTTTTATGCATAGGCTGTAATTTTTTTTTTCTTACTGATTGCAGAGATGATTTAACCCCCCTCAAGGTATCTTAAAATGTTTCAGATGAAAGGCCTTTTTTCATTAATTTTCCCATGAATATATTATATGAGCTCCACCAATTGTATTGATCAGCATCCATAGCAAAAGTGTAAAATACTAGACCTGCCACTAACATCTTATTTCCCAAAAGTTAAGGGTAGAAAATGACACTGCAAACAAGCACCAGATATAAGGTGAAGAAAACATCAACTGCTACAGTGAGTTTTGAATGTGACAGGCTAAGATCAGCAACATCCAACCCTAGAAAAAAAAAAAAAAAAGCTCTTTTGCTGAGAAGAAAAATCAGGAAGGCTGGTTGACGTTCTTGAACCACTACATGTAAGTGGAAGTGACAACCTTTCTGATTATTTCCTTAAGTATAAATGAACGCAGAATAAACAGAGATTCTTTGCAAGTCAGGTCATTTCCAGCTATAGTTTTGCTTCCCTGTATTTTGTAAAGGTACTTTAATTCATCTGTTCAAGGGATTGCTCTAGTTATGCAAGTACTCGTTATGGAAAGACAACACTTCTGTTTACCCTGGTATGACTTTCAACAAAGGTCAGATGCTTCCATGCCAACTGTAGCTTTTTATGCAGGGAGTTTGCAGGAGGTCTCTAACACTTGTCACTGTTAACTAGTAGCTTTAGCTATATGAAAGGGTCCAAAAATCTTACCCATTTGAGGTTAAACTCCTTGGAGAATCGTACAAAAGAAACAAAGAAAAGAATGTTGTTGCCTACAGACTGAGGAGCTAGCTGGATTAGCTCTCACTTCCTTCTCACTACACAAGCCATTGCCATTTTCAGTTTTCATGGAACTTCCTGATTCCAGTACTGCCTTCTTGACAGTGAATAAAACAGCATTTAGCACATGGTCTCTGAATATCTCAGTGTTTAATTTTAAATATGTTTGTCACTGCCATCTATGTGTCTGGTTTTGCAGTAGCTTAAATGAGGTCAAAGACTTTATGTCTGCAATGCAGGCTAATGTCTCTTAGTAATCTAGTCAGCAATTTAATATGGGATTTAGGGGTCTTGAATTCCCATTTTGCTTCCAGGTGTCCATTGGTGGATTTTTGTGGTTTTTTGGGGATTTTTTGTGGTTTTGTTTTTTGTTGTTGTTGGTTTGTTGTTGTTGTTGTTGTTTTGTTGTTGTTGTTTTTTTGTTGTTGCTGTTGTTGTTGTTTGCTTTTGTGTTTTGTTTGGTTTTTGTTTTGTTTTGTTTTAAAAAAAAGCAAACCTGAAAGCTATAGTATTAGCTGAGTGCACATTTTAGCAGGCTCCTGATTTATTTATTGTATGTGACCTGGCTGGCTGTTAGAGCTATGGAGATCCTCCGAGTGCTTCAGGAAACCAATGCAGGAAATGTGAGGCATTTTGCTAGTACCAGACAGGTGCAGTAGTATGCAGGGATCTATGCAGTGTTTTCCTAGAAGGAAGCAGTGCTTGCTCCAGCACTCTAGCCCATCTGAGGGCATTGCTTTGCCTCTTCTCCTCCTATTTGCACACACCCCATTGAAACCACACTTTTGGAGATATAGTGTGAGAAACAGAAACTTTGTTTCATTTGGCCTTTGTCAATATTAACAGACAGAAGGCTGATGTTTGCACCACCTTTTATTTTCGAAGCACAGAATCCTCGATTATCCTTTTATTTCTTTTTTGAGGTGACACAATCCTTGTGCTGTTATTTTACTATATAAGAATAGCACTTAAAAAAAACCCACAACACATTGTTTCTAAAAGTGAGAGAACATATCACTTTAAGATCTTTGCAAGATCTCTCTAAATGGAGGTTTAAATTTAGAAACCTGTGCTGTCATTTAAGAAAAAAAAAAGTTTGCTTTTCATCTGCTTTCCCTCTGGCTCCCAGGAGTCAATCTCAATGTAGCAGACACTGCGTTGCTATTTCCTTTTTAAATCTAGGACAGCAAAGCTTATGACACTTTTCAAAGTCCTGATGTCCTTGTTAATATGTCTTTTTACTGTGAGTGAAGGTAAAGCTTACGCAGGATGTGTCCTACTTTCCAGTTCCTAATTCCAGCAGAAAAACTTTAGAAAACAGAAGTTTGACAGCTTCTCTTATTGATATATATTAAATCATGTATACTGCAGCATGTAAAAGCTTTGTGCAAGATGGAGATAAAATGCAAAAATGTGACAGTTCATGAGCCACTTGTAAAATATTCTGCTGCTTTTGCAAGAATTCAAAACTTTTCATAGTCTTTTAACTGAGATGCGTCTGCCTGGTATATGAGTGCTAGAAACCTTCTAATGGCTCCCCAGTATCAGAAAGACATCAATTATTGGAGTCAATTCAGCAAAAGGCCACTAAGATAACCAGGAGAGTTGCAGTATATGACACACATGGAGAGGCTGAGAGAACTGGGTTGTTTGAACCTGAAGAACATGAAACTGTATTGCTCTCTAGATGTGTTTGATGGGAAGGTAGAGAAAAGGCAGAGCTGTACAGCTATAGGATGAGAGACAATGGATGCAAACTGAAATACAGGAAATTACAATTATATATGAAGAGAAATGTATTCATCATGAGGGGGATCAAATGCTGGTACAGATGTCCAGAGAAGTCATGGGATCTTCATCCTTGGCAGAACTGGAAAGGACAAAACCTTGTTCCACCAGACCTACTTCCACCTGCTTTGAGCAGGGGATTGGATCTAAGTTGTTCTGTGTTTCTGTGTCCAAGCAAAGCTGCTACACGTGATGCTGGTTTTGCCACAAGAATAGGGCAATATGTCTCTTACAAATAGCTTAATTATTTTTATAGTTTCTCTGAAAATGGGGGACTCCAGATGTACCAGCCGTGGATCACACATCCTTGTCCTCTCTCTCCTTCTCCCTACTTATACAGCATTAATAGAAATTGAACAAATAATACAGGAACAAATGACAGGCTAATACCATAATGCTTTTGCAAAGGATTTGACCTGGCCAGCAGAGCATGTTAAAACCCTATTTGTGTGTGACTTTCGGTCCACGGTGAGGAACAGTGGGGTCATCAATGCTCGTGTTTTGAATTCAGCAGAAGAAAGCCCCAATGAGATTTGAGTATTTGACCACTAATGACAGGAATGTGTGCCTCACACATAAATTCCTACTTTCAGCTGTTCCATAGTAACCAATGAAAAAAATTCTCTCTACAAATACAAATACGCACATACACACTTTCTCTGAAATATAATCTCTACAATGTTTTTAGCTGCTGTTGCTGCAGCAGAGGCTTAATTCAAAAAATGAAAGTGAATACAAAGGAAATAAAATTCTACATCTGGATCCCTGCGCTTCTAGTTTAATCCACTGTCCAGTCAAAACCAGTTACCCCCACCACTGCTGTGAGAAACAAAGCTGGAACAATGTTAGTGCTTCCCCAACAACTTTAGTTCTTAGTATGTTTGCAACTCATGCTAAAGGGGAAAAAGTTTTGCAAGAGTCTATACCATTATAGCTATTGCTTTGTGAAATCAAAGATTAATGTCTCTTTCTTCCTGTAAATCAGTCCTTTTAACTCTTGTATAATACTTTCCTTCACCTTTTCTACCACTCAGCAGTAGCGAAAGTTTTGGACAGTATCTGTAAGACTTCTGGAGAACCAGCAAATCCTACAAAAAGTTTACTGGAAACTGAAAATATAAAAAGTTCAATGAACTTCTAAGGCTCCTTCACAAAAACACACACATAATTGCCATGTATCTAATAATGAAAAAAAAAGTAGTGTTGTAATAAGTATTGGTGCTACATTTGAAGAGCAGAATTTTCAACTCTTCATTTTTTAAATTAAATTGGAAGAACATTTTCAAAAGAGCACTAGCAGTGGGGAAAAAAGAAAGCGAGTTAATCAGGCAGTCTGGGAGGAAGGTTGTATTTCTCCAGTACACTTTCAAAAAAGAGATGAAAACATTGCTGAGTTCCATAAACCAAATACACCTCTGTGCAAACCTACTAAATCAGCAGAACTGCATCATGATCCAGTCATCCCTGCAATCTGGACTGCATAACATTGAGTTCAAGGTGCTCATATATCAGAGCAATAGATATGTCACCCTTGGAAGATACTGGCATGTCAGCTAGTTTGCTTCAGGGTCACAGGTTGACATGGAACACTATTTGGAAGGTCTTCCTTTGGGAAACTCCCTCCTGAGTATGTGAGTTCAAGAGGAAATATTAAGAAATGCAGATACTAGAGAAGGCAGGGCATACCCTGCTGTTCTACAAAATGAGAAATAAAGGGAGATCTATCAGTTGCCAAGAAAGTATGTTTTGGGAGACTTCACTTTTGATGTTTTCATTTCTGCACATACTAGGATATAAAAATTAATTCTAGATACCTTGTTGAAATTAGAGACTTTAGAAAGCATATACTACTCATAGTACATGAATCTATGCAATATTATTTACTACTTCCTAGGCATCATATAAACAAGCCTTCTTTTAAGCAAACTTTACTGATATTCCTTGGAACACATGCTGAGGAGAAAGGATGTGGCTGAAATAAACATGCTAAAGTTCTTTAACACTTTAGGTAAATGTTAGGTAAAGGTAAATGTAGAGAGGTAAAATGTATAGAGTAGAATCTATTCAAACAAGACAGTAAGTGGATTGGACAAAGCTTTTGCTGAGACTTGGGACAGAATTTAGCTGAAAGCAGGATGCAGCTTGGGCTATGTGGCCATGCTCATGTAAGAGTGATCCCAATGCCCAGATTATCTCTGTTACGAGAGGATGTTGCTCTTGAAAAGCAAAGTGGAGGAAGACAGTAGATATGGTTCCACCATCTTTTAATAGGTTTATTTCTTAGGATCAACTAAACCAACGGCAGGGACTTCTGCAGTGTGACCTTTTCTTTGCTACTTCCTGTGCAAACTTCCATCCCAGTTCACCTATGTAACATTGCTGCCTGTGTCAATGGGCTTTGACCCACCCGTACCCTGCACACTGACCTTTTTCACAAGCTGAGTATAAAGAAATTAAAATACCTTGTGTATTCTGTTCTTCTGGTCCCTTGCATGGGTCAAGATAAGTTTAATAGCTGCAGTATGCTAAGCCTAGGTTCTGGGGAGTGTAATGCCAGCAGGGGAAGAATGGTGGAAAACATTTAGCAGCAATTGAAGCACAGTTGGTTTATGCATAATAAATAAAAGGTTTTCTGACAGCATCTGGAGGTTGTCTTAGGAGCTCCGAGAATCTCTGAAAAATAAATCTAACTAGACACTGGGCTTTAAGTTTTGTCTGCATTGGACTGTAGAAGTGTAGGGTGTTAAAGATAGCAGGCTTTTTCATAGTTCTCTCTTATTTTTATCCTGTGTGTATCACATTATGCAGCTGTTTGCAGTTCGTGATATGAGCTGAATATATTGAGTATATTTCCTTAAGAAGCATTTTATGTTACCTTATTCTATCTCATCACTAAATTCTAAATTATATGGTTTCATAGTTTCTAGAAAGTATTTAATACTAATTTAATATGCAAATTTCTAATAATAATTCCTCTTCTTAATTCCTGATTCACACTACAGTATCTTTAAAGTGTAATGATTTAGATTAGGACCTGATATTTACACTGCTTGACTTCCCATTTACATGAGTTTTATGAGATTCTGCCCTCCTTCAGGTGCTTTTCAAGCTGCCAGCTTTCACACCACTGACCAATGTCTACCATACTGGTGAGGATAGGGTTTTGTTTTTTTCTAACTGTATTTCTGACAGTAAGTGATCAGATGCCACGAGTACTCATATTTCAGACAGGAGGCTGGGCTTGATTGGTTTCACTGCTCGCAGAGTGAATGTTTTTTAGTTCTTATGTTTCCTTCTCATACCAACAAAACACTTAATAAGAACACGGCTGTACTAGGTGTGGCAGTACAGCTAATACAATTTGCAAAATTATTACATGGCATAACAGCCTTTCTTTCTAACAGACCAAGTCTTGCTATGACTAAATCTTCACTAATTATGTAAACTTTGCTAATAAGGTCTTAAAAATATCTAGCCAAATAGTGTACGTTCTGACATTAATAATAATCTGAAGTAGCTAACAGTTCATTATGGTGTGGCAGAAACTTGATGGAGTGCTGACAAATGGGTAGCAAAAAAGACAGACAACATTTCTAGAAAATGTGAAGTGCTGACATTGTTTTATATTGTGGATTTGACTCAGAAGATTGGAACTTGACTTCTGGCCTTCGTATCCAACACTTGCTGGAAGCATTTTGCTGTGTAAATAAATCTATTTAGTTCTTTTATTCTGGGTAGTTTCCCAGATCATGTCAAAGTACATGAAAAACATGTTAAAAGGGAAATACCTTTTATCTTTATAATAACAATTAAAAATGCTTTAAATATTCTTCAACTTGACAGATATAAAATGAAGAAATATGCATTTGATATGGCTATATTTAGTTTAAATAAACACTTGTACTTTCTGTGGGAAATAATGGGAAAGGTTATCTGTATCATAACACAGCTGAATATTTCTGCTTTGTATGATGCTGAGAGATTAGGTGTTCTTGCATGCCATACTTGAATCTATCCTGGCTTGAATTTTGAACCCTTGTTACCCCCTCCCTCTTGTAAAAAGAATGCTGGAAAAATACAGAAGAAATAAAAGCTGTATTTGGGGGAAAAATCAGACCTATGAGACGTAAGTCAGAAATTTTAATGACAGATGGGTAGAAACAGGTCACTTGTAGGCATTTTCTTGCATTATAAATCGTAATACAAACACTGGCAATCTCACAGATTTCCACTACAGAGCGATATAATAATTACAGGATGTGAGCATGTTCACTTGTAACTTGACTAATGACACAGAGAGAGAAAGATGATGATTATAGCAAATCAATACAGAGAGTTGCAATGAGATGATAACAAGTAATATAATGCTCACAGTCTTTGTCTTGATGGATGCTGCCTCCATGTTCCCTTGAAAGCTTAAGAGAGTATGCCTTCTGTTCCTGTACATTCAAACTCTTAGATTTGAAGATTTACATTATGGTTATTGTGTGTGAGAGGAATTTGTTAGTATGACAAAGACATTCTTTGAAATTTCATTGAGCTGTTACTTAAGAATTTACAAATTTGTATTGTGGGATGTTCCATTTGTAGGGGCTGTAAACTCAATGTAGCCAGAAAACTCTGGATCTGTTAACTGGAGAACACTATTCAATAGAGAGCGAAGTGATTATATTTATCATGATCTCATCTTCCTGCATGAGCTGTATGAAAACATTCCCTCTATCCCTCATGATTAATTTACAGATGTGCAGTATATTTTACCTCTCTAATAATGAAATTATTTCAGAACTTATTGTGGATGAAATTAGATTATGATCACTGGAAAAGAGACTACATTCAGGTTATATGAAGTATAAAACATTATGATTTAATAATTTGTAAGTTCTTCAGTTGTGTTTTTAACGAGTATTACTTTCCTATTTAAATTATGCTCTAGGCATGAGGTGCAAATGCTACTGCTGTTTCTCAAATGATGAACCTAATGCAGACTTGCACCACCTTGAACAGAGGTCTTAGAATACAAAGAAAGCATATATGGTCTACCCTGTACAGCATCTTGCTCTAGCCTAGAAAGTCCTTTCTCGCTGTGTAGACTCTTATACACCGTTATCCAAACTGGAACTTGCTTGCAAAGTCCCCATATAAAGGTTAATAGGGTAAAGTGAAAACCTGGATGTTGATAATGATTTTCATCTCCTGCTGTGAACAAGCAGATACACGTGTCAGTGGTCCTTTCTATCTCTTTACAAGTTTTCCCCATTTCCCTATTATCTAGTGAGGCTTTTCAGTAATATATGGAGGATTCATGAAGCAAAACATGATGTATTATACAGTAACTGAGGGAGTTAATTCATAGCCACTTAAACGTATGGCTTTAAGATATATTATTCCCTTTCTTATTCTTTACTTAATTCATGTAGAGAATTAAGGGTATGTTCAAAGTTAATAAATTAAATTACAGGGAGCAATCTCCTTCCAGTTGAGAGATTCAAAGACTTGAACAATTAGTCTGCCTCTTAGGCTCAAATAATGAAATCCACTGAGATTCTAACACAAGCTTTGTTAGAAATTCTCCACAAAATGGAAAAGCATGTCTCTTGCCAATGTTTCAGTAGAGCAATATAACAAAAATAGAACTTTTCCTAAGGACTATCAACAATTACCAGGGGAGGTCCCTGAAGATCTGATGCCTGACAAATTGCATCTGTGTGACAGGGAGACCAAACAGGATTAATGTCCAAAACTACTGATTAAAATTGTACAATAGCTTAACACTTTCAGCTCTTCTCTACCAACTACTGAAACCTGTGGGAGATTTTCCATGAATTATAGCTCAGAATGTTGGTAGGCATGTACAGAAGAATTATGACAGCAGTTTCCATTCTCTCCATGAAACCCGAATTCAGAATATCCATACAGATTTTTCCTCATCACTGCACCATCATCACAGGGACAGAAATATTAATTTTAAATGCAATGTGTGAGAGAGCCTGGAAGATCCATTTGTCTATAGCTCAGCTAATCATGCTTGGCCTTCAAATCTTTCTGTGTGTCTGCTTCATAGACAGTAAGGGGCTGTGCTCCCACAGCATGAATGGGATACAAATGTTTCCTGCCATTCATATAGTTCTAATATTGTGAAAATTCCAAAGCCTTTTATAAGCTGGAGTCAGTCCTGTGTAAGTTCATGTTTGTAACTCTGTTTATACAGAAGCATAAGCATACGAAGATCTGCTTCTTTGGAAGATGAAACTCAGGCTAGACTTCAGCATATGGGGAAGGCCTAACACAATTTCTTCATGAAGTCAGAGATATAACAGAATAAATAACCTAATCTTTTCCCAAACCAGAGAGAGGTGATCTGGCTAGAATGGACCTCTCCTAATGAAGGTCTTATACACACCAAGCATGAAAATTACTCCTTTCAGCTAGCAGAGGAATACAATGAAAAGCAGCAGATGCTCTTCTGTGCCTCAGGATATAAAGGAACAAAGAGGAAAGGATAGGACTCAGAGGAAACAGAAGCCTTGTCTTACTGAAAACCAGAGGAGAAAAAGCAGTCAGGCTTCTCCGTAAGTAATGCTACATGGCTGATGTGGGTATCTCATGAAAAATGGAGTGTGTTTAAGTGAATCTGTGTGTAAGCCAGTGGTGATGCCAAGGGATTCTTCCATTTAAACATGTAGCTGGCAAATGTGAAATGCTTTCCGAAACCACACTGTGAGGATTGATTCTCAGTACCATAACTCACAAGTACAGCATGTCAGCCAGGAAAAAAAAAAAGAAAAAAGAAAAAAAAAAAAAAAGACACTGTATTTCTAAAATTCTGTACCTGTGCTTCACAGTTAATGAACGTATCTTTTTCCTAGACAGCAACTTTGACAATATGATCCCTTTCTGGAGTCAGATGTTTCTGGTTTGCATATTGCATCAAGGAAACAAACCCTCCTCCTCCTTAGATCCATTCACCACCTCTGTTACTGTCTGTCAGCTCTGAACAGAACTGAGTGGTTAAACCCTTCCTCCAAAAACCTTAATGCACTAGGATCCATGCCTTTTTACTTATTCACTCAGATAAAATATTCATATTTTTTCTCTGCCACTCCTCATGCTTCAGAAGAGTACTTCATTCAAATCCAGTAAACATTTTGCCACCTCCCCTTTTTTCTGGGGGGGACATGCATACAAAACAGAGGATAAATACCAGGATGTCAACCTACTGTAAATACTTCCTGTTTGCTGCTTTTATTGTCTTGCCACTTTCTTTTGTCTGTATTCTCTTTTCTCTTTCCCATCTTATACAAAAGTCTCTGTGGGGCAGGAAGTGTTATTCTGACTTTGTGTTCACTGAACAACTGCCATACTGCAGCCCTGGTGTATGAGGAGGATTCACAGGCATGGGTGCATTTAATAAAAGAAGCACTACCTGAGTAACTCAGCATGGTGCAAAACTGGACTTGATACTATTAGGGCAATGGAAAGGGATGAAAACAAAGATCTATGAAAATCCAACTGACATGTTTTTACCCAATGCACATTAGTGTCTTGTCATTTGAAGAAGTGGTCAGTTGCAGTTGGTATAGAAGAAAGAAGACTGAATTTAGTTCTACCACAGAAACTGAGCCAACTGCATGGGGGCTGTATTTGCACTCCTTAGCCAGGGGGCTTGCTCATAGGTAACTTCACTGCCTTCCCTGTGTGTTGTCTCAGATGTGACATCAAAAGGATGAGAAGTTGTTCCTCAGCATTCTAATGTCCTGGATGTTCAGGAGAGTTACTCCATGTATTACAGTCATGAAGAGCAGGATTCTTCGTAGTTCTCTTGTAGGTGCTTCGAGGGTAGTAGATCAAACATATCAGTCTTATTTTTATGCACAGATAAAGACAAGGAAAAATTGCAATTGGGGTAGTGCAGCAACTATGTCATCTTCCCCTAGGACACACAGAATCTGCTCTTGGGTATAGAGACAAAACAGCACTGGAGGTCCTATTTTGCTCTTCTTGGCTATTTTCTGAATTCAGTATATCCTAGAATATGGAAGATTGGTACTGTTTGTGTTAAATATGTACAAAAGGAGATGTATTAGAAAGGCTATTCCCAGATTGTGCTTGTCAAAATCAATCTTGGTTTATTGCTAGCACTCTATAATGCATACATTACTCATAGTTTATGTTGCAGATAACATAATCCTTTTGATGTAGGAAATAACATCTGTAAGATCTCCAAACCAGCAAATTACATTTTTCCATTAGCCTTGTAACTTGTCAGTATGGATAATAGTATGTAGTTACAGCACTTGGTCTAAATTAATCTCTGCTGGTGCACACACCAAAAAATGCATCTAGAAACTGATTTGAAGAGCAGAGAAACCAGCATTTCTTAGCCTACTGGCTGAAATTCATTAGTCGTACAGTGTTTCAACATTTGTAAGTCAGATCACAATATTTACACCTTGGTGTTATTCTAACTGCAGTTCAAAATTCAAGGTAAAACAATGATAAGCTGGGAATGGCTTAGAAAAGTGACTCACTTGAACCATGAACTTTAGGGGCAAGTTTCACTTTTTACTTGCTATTCAACTCCATCAGCAAAAGAGATTGCAATTTATAACCTCCCTGCTTAATTTGTACTGATAATCTGTAGAGATTTCTCTCTTCTCTAGGATACAGTCTTTTCACCATTCTCTTTGGGTAAGCAGATTTTGAGGATAGTATTTTAAATATGGTTACAAGTTTGACACATTCAAGCTTAGGCTGCTGAGACAGTGCATTTTGCAGTACTGACATAAACAGGTATCCCCCTGCCACCAAGGTCTTATTTGTATTGATTGTCAGTTTGTACTGTATAAAATCATGTTGAAAAGAGTTTTGCATAGTAAAAGGATCTTGTTATAAGGCCATGTTATAATAAAGTTACAAAACTTGAAAGCTACAAAGAATGAAATTTAAAATAGTTTGTGAGGATTGATGATAAGATTATGCACACTTCAGAAGGCCTCTGGCACTAATAAGCCCCAGTGTCTATCCTCTAACTAGATTAAATTCATTTCCATTAGAATTCAGCAGATGCAGTAGCCATGGGTTGTTTTTCATTCCCAAGGGGTACGTTCTCTTTGATAGAAACTCCGGTGTAGACGGCAACGAGGAAGGTGACAATAAAATTTGAGTCTTATGGTAAGCACCAGATAAAATAGGAGGAAAAATTTTAAGTGGCCACGGTTTAAAAGTCCTTCTTAATGGACCTCCTGACTAAGGAGAAAAAGGAAGAAATGCAATCCTGAAAAACATAACGAACAATCTGAAAAGTTGAACCTGAATAATGAAATAAGTCTTTTCAAGAGAGAGCAGGGATTGTAAAAGGAATCTAAACTGCCAAAATGAAATGGAACTGAGAAGGGCTGACAGATTTAGTAGGTGGAATCCAGGCTCCGCAACAAAAAGACCAAAACTTTGGATGCAGCAATATAGGAACTCCATAGTCAATGGTGAGTGGAATTCTGAGAGAGTAAATTAGTTGGATTTTTTGAATAAACTCTAATTCCTTGCTAAAAGCAGTTTTACAGCTGCTTTGATGTGCAGCTGGGGAAGATTCTGCTTTGGTTAGTTACAAGGATAGGTCACATTCCAGGGCTTCCCATTGTCATGCACTTCTAAGGACTCTTTATTGAAAACTCATGGATGAATTTTATCAATTGTGAAAATTCTCTGTAATGTGATGACTAAAGGGACAGACATGTTTGTTGAAACTACTGGAGTAAATATATTTGAAATTGGCCCCCAAGTAGTGAGTTTAGAATACATACAGAGATGACTGATTTCACTGCTGTGGCAGTAGCTTTCCCTACCACTCATCCAAACTTTCTAAATGTGTAGGATGCCCAGCAGCAAGAGTAGTTCTTCAGCAAGAAATTGCCATGTTCTGGAGCTTATGTTCTTCTGACACACCATTAGCACTCTCTTCATAATTTTTTAAGGAAGCATGTCTTACAATAATATATTAAGAAATAGCAAGATGGAACCTGTGGCTGGCCCCTGCTTCATGATATAACTTCAACTGCATATTATTTAAAATAAAATGGTGATGTAGGTTTCTCTAATACTGTAAATAAGGCCATGCAGGCAGACAGGGTTATAGTATTTTATCAAGTCTTGAAGTGCCTCCCTGGGGTGTGCCTGCTGGAATCCAATCCTGTCTGCAGGATGCTGCTGGTAATGGATGCACTGTGCAATGCTTCTCCTTATTCCCGCTGGGCCAGCCAGGGCAGGATTTGCACCATAATTGTGAAAAAGAATGTGTATTTCACATTGAAAAGATGTGTTTGCTTTCTTGCATTTAGAGATAAATCAACTTTTTAGCAGTATCACAGTGAACAGAGGCACAGCTTGCAAAGGATTTCTGTTTAACGTCTTATTGAATGTTGTTACCCTGTCACCCAAAAATACTTTGGAAGATTATATCTTTATACAGCTGACAAGCTATAAATTTTCTCTCAGGCAGCTCTCTAAATGTGTGATCTTCCCAAGAGCTTTTCATTTCAAGAAAATGCACAAAATAATCAAAACAAGTATGGATTTATTTATAACTGCCTAAAAGATTTTTTATTAAATTTTAGGCTTTCTTTGGTGTATGTGCTTTATCTTCAGTGGATCAAGTCTAATAATTTCCAATAGAGTTTTTTACCTTAGCCAGGGAACTGTCTTCTCCACACAACTGAGAGAAACGAAAAGAATCCCAACCAACCCCCCAAAAAAGAAATACAACCCAACAACCAATAAGAGGAATTAAAACCCCAAAACCTGTAGTAAGGAAAATTATGGTGACATTATTGCTGGTCAGTGCTAATTAGGATGGCCAACCTATTCTTGGCACACTACATTCTTCAAAGTATACTGTTGCAAACCAGGCTGTGTTTTAATTTATTTTTTCTCTTGAGACCAGGGATAACACTGTTATAATGACCTCAGTGAACAAAAGGATGCTTTTCCAGTGCAGCACTGGCAATTCAGGGGGAGGGCTGGAAACAAGAGGTGAATGATGTTACAGCAGGAAGGAAAAAAAAAGCATGCAGTACAAAACAGGCATTGGTATAAAAGAACATTATAATGCCTCAAGCTTTCTCTGTACTCAGGTGTGAAAAACAGAACGTTGTCTTTTGCAATTTTCCCTCTTCGCTGGCAAATCAGAAGTGTCAGGGATAATGCATGTAATCAGATTTCTTTGTGGCCAGCAGTTCCTTCAGTGAGGCACCCCCTCTGATTTTATAATCGTCATTACACTCTGTGGTGTCTGCTCAGACTAACTCCCAGTAAAATTAACAGGAATGTTACATGACAAAGGGTACCTGATAATAAATATCCTTACTTTGTACTGTTTCCAGAAGTCCTAATGTAAGGTGTTATATTTAGCCAGTATGTTATTTGCTGATGAATTTCTGGTGAGAAGACTTTGTTGATGATAATGATGATTCTTCAATGCATTTTAAACATTAATAGGAATGTGAATAAAGGTGGCCCTGACAGTACTATATGATCTTGCTGCATTTATGTCTTGGTGACCACAAGAACTCTGCTTAAAAATTAGGAACAATCAAAACTCCCTAATCACCCTTCATTTAAAGCTGAATGCAAACCTTGCTGCTTTGGCCCAGCTTCCCCACAGCAGTGCACTCATTCTTACTGATTCATGCAGAAAATGAAAACCAGGAGACTTTTTGTCCCTGTTTGTATGGATAGAGGAAGAAGAGAGGAAAAAAAAAAAAGGTGGGAAGCATGACTGTTTTATTTGGAGGTGTTCTCAAAATGCTCTTATTCTGGCAAATGTTTGTGACTGTGCTCAGTCACGAGCCTGAGTACAGTCAATAAGTAAAGGCTGAACAGGGGAACAATGAAACATTCATGTGTACTGAGAGCTAGAACAGTAGGAACTGGTAGATGTGGCAGGATCTGAGCAAGGTGTTAATCATGTGCCTCAGGAGATTGGTCTGAAGTATAGAAATGGGGATTATTGTGTGTTTTCTCATCAGAAAACTTGAAAAGCAGCCATAAGCCTCTGTGAGAGGTACCTCACAAAAGGAAAAAAAAGGGATTTGTAAGCAAGGAAATAGACACCACTTTCCTTTTCCCTGCAATATGTCCAAGGCAACTATTTTATAAATAAATAGGCTTTTGCCAAAGACATAGCTAAACCCTGTATGGGTGTCCTCCTGATGGAAAAATTTTGGCTGTTTGCCCAAACCATGAAGTAACAATATAATGAAACAAACTGTAAGAATTTTTATAGGGACTGCCTATAATGTGCTTGGTATGTGACTATGTATGCATACAACATAGGTTTGTATATCTCTTGGAAAACCAACTTATTTGTGCCAGCTACACTGTGCTGTTTGTTTCTGAATTAAACTGAAGATATTTTGAGTTTGGTTCAGAATTTTGTACACATAGCTGGGAACTCATTATTTGTGTATACAGATTGTCTGTCAAACTAATTCAGACCTGGTAATAGTCTCTGACTTAAAAAGAAAAAAAACAAACCCATTTGATGGGTGACTTACTACTTGATATTTTTTCTGTTTACCTATCACTCTCTAGTTCTCTTGCTCTTCAGAGCATGGTGTAAGACTAATTTCTTCCACCCAGGCATAACCTCCCAAAAAAATCTGCCAAAAGAAAACCCCCACAAACACCTTATCTTGTTCAACCTTACCAACGCATACATTTTAAAACTGGACAAGTTATCATGCATGTTTCGTATTCTTTTAAAATCAGTTTTTCATCTTGTAATTGACTTACTGAATTGCCAAACAGCTATGAACTTCTTTCTGTATAGTATCACATGCTACATTTCCACAGGATTTCTCTATTATTATACCATTTTAAATGTTACATATCTCATTTTTTACTCGGAAGGCGTTAAATGATGACTGCATATTTATGTAGTAAGAAGTGGATGATTCCAGATATTTAATTTGTTTTAACGTTTTTTTTTAATTTAGTTAGCTGGAATCTAAAACAGGTCAGGGCTGACTGGAGTTGTATTTTGTCTAATGACTAGTTATGGATTCTTGCAAAATAACTTTACAATCTTAAATCTCTCCTTGAATTCATACTGATCCTCAGGAGGATAGTGGTTGTGCTGACTCCTTCTGTTGCTAATATTGTACTACTTCTGTCTTGAAAATCAGAGCTTGTTCTGAATCAGAATTTAGATTAATTACTTCACCCACACTGGCAGACAGCCAGCTGCTTTCCTCCTAAAACTGCAAGGTAATAACTGTCTAGAAATATGCTAATCATAAATATTTCTGTGGAGCTCCATGACCTATCAGGTTTGCTAGAGAGCCTAAATGGACTCGTAGATTATTGAAAAGTATCTTCTAAATAATTGCTACATAAAGAAAAAATGTGTGCAACCTAATCCTATGATTCCTGTGTGCTAAGATATCTACAATATGTCAAGATACTGGCTGTTATCAGGAAGGATGAAGCTGGGGAAGAAGGCAAGTCTTGAATTAACTTTTATAGTGCTCCTGAAGAGTTTGTAGGTTTAGCATTGCCTAAAATCTCCAGTTCTGAAAACACTTCAGTATTATGCTTTAGTATGTCTGTATGATTTACAAGGTAACAAGACACCTTTTCCCCCTCAGAATAACTTTAAACAAATAATTTAGTATCTTTCTCACCTTGAAAAGATTATTTTTGTCTCCTCAACACTGTGTCCACTGCTAAACTAAAAATCCTTCCATCTTCCTATTCTTTCTATAAAACCTGTCTTCCACCTCTTCTTTCAATTTCAGCTTCTTATAAATCCTGAAAAAGGACACAAGTGGTAAATAAATCAAATGTGTGAAATTCAAAGAAAAACAAAAGTGGAAAAAGATTCTTTAGAAAACAGCTAAGTCAGTCAATTATGATAATTACAAAATACAGAATATCAGTGTAATATTTTTTCAGACTGTTTTTTAAGTGTTTGAAGACAACATACAGCTGCTCTGTAATTAATAATAGACTATAACATATAGTTTTTATGAGTCTACCCAATGAAGTCAACTGGTACATCAGGACTCTCAAATCCAACCAGTCTAGCATAACATTAGTTTGAAAATGAAACATTCTTTCTTTTAAATACTAAGTTTTGAATTCTATTTCTTTGTATTCTGAAACCATAGCTTTTACTTCTTTAAGTTTTTGTTCATTCACTTTCTTGAGTGGGAACCAAATTTAAGGGAATCACTTGAACACTGCAGATGTTAGAGGCAGCCCTGCATGAGCAAATCCCCAAGCTTTTGGTCATGTAAAATATTTATCAATAAAATTACTGGAGTCAGCAATCCCGCATATGTATGAGGCTTGGCAGGTTAAGAGTGGGATATCACACACACTCCAGAGAGTCTCATTATTTTTACAAACTAAGTTTAGTTCAAGAAGCTGTATCCCAAAATTGCTTTCTTGTGGAGTTCCTGTTACCTCAGAATTTTGTTAATATACAAAATGTGTGGCCCAAACACATGAAACAGCCATTGAATTTTATCTGAAAAAGCAAGATTGTTTTTTAATGAACTGCTTTAAGTAGTTGTGCTATTTTTTCACTTTCTTGCTGTTACAAAGTTCCTAAATAAACTGTTGGGAATAGAGATGTTTAGCAGCCCAGATAGCTAAGAACATAAATTGAAAAAAACAAACTCATCCTACTGCAGTATGAAGCTATCAGTGGACTGATCTTCTATCTTAATATTATTGTCTTAAAGAGTCTTCCTGGATGTTTGAGACAAGGTTTAAAATTTGTCATCTTCCTTTCTGTGATACTGGGAAATTGTGGATGGCAAAAATCACTAGTAATACATCCAAGGCACTAATATGTATGGGGAAGATATTAACTGGTTAGAAAAAAGGAGGCTAAAAATATTTTTATTTGTATATTTGTAAAGAGAATGTATCATTTTGCACATGAAGTATAGCCTTTTTCTTGTAGAGTCACTAGTATATTTAATGCTTTATTATCTTAGATGTCCCCTTGTAATTTATATAATCACTAATTTGTAATTATTGTACTATGTTACCTTCAGGTACTTCATTTACACAAGCCTCAAAATAAGAGGGTTTTTTGGGCACTATGTGCTCAATTTTCTTAAGGGCTTAATGGTCTCATTTTTGAGAAAAAGTAATTAGAACAGAATACTGAAAACTGGATAAAAATTAATTTTTAATTTATTTTAGAGACGTTAAAATGCTGTAGGTAGAAAATTCATGATTGTTACTTTGAATGATCAGAAGCCAAATTTCTGCCCAAGAAACCAGATCCAGACATAACATTTGAGTATCCAGTTTACCCATTAGTAATAATTTCTACATCTCAAGAGAACGCTGTCATGTGTTGCAAACACTCCATTCTTGAAACAAAGAATGTTTTACAGTAACGTAAAATATCGCTGACTTTTCACGTGACATCTCATGTATAAGAAGAGATAAGAACTTGGTAAAACATTACAGATTCAATTCACACAGAGTGAACTAGTTTACCCCTTTTACTAAAGGAATATGAAATAATAGTACTTTTAAGAATGAGAATACTGCCTATAGTTTAGAGGAGAAAGAAGTATTTTATTACATCTTAACAGGAAACTGAAGATTTGCAGACATTATTGTCTAGTAAGGAAACACTAATCCTGTTAAGCTACAGGCCTGCATACATACATAACTCCATGGACCATAGCGGTATTATACTCTTCCATAGTGACAGTAGCTGCTTTTCCTACAAAGCCATGCATTCAAAAATAATGTCAGTAAATTAATAATTAGTTAAACTTTATGTTCAAAAGATTAACTTCAGTTTGCAATTATTATACTGACAAATACTGCTAATTTAATGGCGTCTTTCTAGAGTCAGCCTTTATTACTCAGTGTTTAAAAGGGCCCCAGTTGGGGTGCTCTGTCCAGTTCCCATGTCTATAGTAAAAAAAAAAACACAAAAAAAGCAGTTGCAGACTATGCAGACAGAAAAGAGAAGAATAATCAGAGGAAGTGGTGACATATAGATGGAAAGGAATCGATGCAATTCACTGAAGATTAAAGTCTTCAAAAACAGAAGGGGAAAATATTTGTGTTCACTAAGATGTTTTAAGAATGGTCTAAAATTATAATGGGAGATTTAGGTTATACATCATGGGGAGAAACAGTGTAATGGTAAGGACAGACAAACACTAGAAATAACTTTCAGAGGATTTTTTAAAATTTCTACTGCAGGAGGATTTTTATGAGCTGTTTAGACAAACATCTGTCAGGAATAATGAAGGCATAGCTGATTCTACCTTGGAGCAGGAAAATGGATTAGATCACCTCTTGACGTGTCTTTGAGACCTTTTAACCCTCATTTCCTACAGTAATGAATCCTGTGCAATCTTGCTATGGGGTCTGCTCCAACCAGCTCCCTCGACTGACTTTTGAACCTGTGGGCTAATTCCACCCCAGTGTGACGGAGGAATGAGTCTCAAAAACAGTGAAGCTCCTGAAACTTTCTTGAAAAAAGTAATGATGAACAGTGGAGGAAAACTGAGAAAAGTCCTGTTGAGGGAAGGAGAGAAGCAGGAAATCTCTACTCTGCCAGTTGGAGAGCTCAGAGATGTGAACTGGGTGATGGAGCAGTGGGTGTATGCACACAGTTGGGAAGCAGCTCCCTTGGTTCTCCCCCTGGGGCAGCTGTCAGAGGCATGAGCTGGGGTGCACAGAGGGTTAAGGCATGTGGGCACCTGGAGGCATTTCAGAGGTGAGGTTAGCAGGAACATGGGAGTGAAGTGGGAGGTTTCAGTAGTGAGGAGAGGAGAAAAATCCAATAGAAAATAGACTTAATTACTTTCCCTGCTCAAGGAAGTAGTTTCTACTCAGTGAAAGGCAAATTCTTAGTAATACTGACCAACTAGCAACACATGCATCTGACATGGGACTGTGAGACTCTGACAACTTGCCTTTTTGTAGAAAAAACTTAAGTGCTTGAAGGATCAAAGCCTTAACCACTGAGATATTTTGTGAGAAACCACCAAGACTACTGGAACTGATAAGCATTTTGATTCTCACATCTAAAATTACTAACTGCTACTACCAGAGAACCTTTTTTCCACGTTGTCTTTTTTGAAGTTGCCACTACTGATGATGCTTCCACATGCTTAAAAACACACTGAATGATTGGCCCTACTCTGTACTAAAATCAAAGGTGAAAAAAACCCTCTAATAATGATAACATATTGCTTCAGGATTGTGTCCTTCCTATCCAGGACAAAAATAACACTTAATCATAACACCTCCTTAAGTATTCAGTAAGTCAACCCAACTACGGGTTGGCAATCAGTGTTTTGCTCCTCATGAATACTGACAGAAAAAGACTCAGAGCTACAAGTTGTGCACGGAGAAAATATGTGCAAAGAAGTTACACTCCTATAGTCATCATTCTTTGGCAATAAGTAATTGGTACTACCTGTTCTTGGGGGGAATATTAAACAGTGGGTTTGGTAATTGTACTGCATCACTGCAGTGATATATTTTTGCGAAGCCTTAAAACTTTTTCCAAAAAACTCTGGCAGATCCAACTTAACAGTTACACAAAAATAAGGGCTTTCTGATCACCAAAAGGAACGAGGCAGAAACGGAGAACTATCTGGATAACCAATTTAACCAGACAAGAAAATGCCTCTGTTATTAAAAAAATGAAGATAGCAAATAAGTAACTTTATCGTCAGTAAAATATTTTAAGAGTGGCTCTCCTCTGGCAAACCTCTGACAAGCTTTGGTAGGTGAACAGGGCCCTAATCCAACAACACATGTAAGCTCACTAGTAATTCCCTGCACCCAGTTCATGTGCTGAACGTTACCTTTGAATTTAGGGCATGGCTGGACTGGGGCCTAACCTGAATTACGCAGTGTTTTTGAGAGGAAGAGACCGGAGGAGGGGTTTGTTTTTAGCAGTCCCTTGTGATCACCAGAACGCCCCCGCGCTGGACGTTACCGGCCTCTGCGGGGAAGGCCGCTTTCCAGGGCTTTCGTGGTTTAGAACGGAATGAACAGCCCGTGTGACAGACTCCAGTTGGGCCTTTTGACGCCGTGACCCCGCAAATGCTGGTGTACCAAAAACCTCGTGTCCAGCTCCAGAGGGGTCCCGCTCACCTGGAGAAGGCCGTGGCCACGGCCCATCCGGACGCAGAGGGGTGAGGGCTGGGCCTGCGGCCTCTCCCCCGCCCGGGACTCGCTCTCTGCGGGCCGCGGGGCAGCCGAGCGGCCCTGGCGGGGCTCAGCGGCTGCGCAGGTTGAGCAGCGGCCCCTCCTCGGGCCCGAGACCCGGGGGAACGGCCGGCGGGGCCCGGGCAGGGAGGCCCGCCCGCCGCGGCGGAGCGGAGCGGAGCGGAGCGGCCTTTGTTCCGCAGCGCCGGGCGCGGGGAGCACGGCTCGCGCGCCACTGCCGGGTGCGCGTGCGCGGGAGCGCTGCCGGCCACGCGCTGCCGCCCGCCCGCCTCGGGAGCGCGCCCGGCAGGCAGGCTCGCTCCGCCGCAGCTGGCGCGCCCCCGTGGCGGTGTCTCCTCGGCCGGCAGCGAGGGAGGGAGCGCGCGGTCGGTTCGGGCGGTCGGGCCGGGCACCGAGCGTCTCGGCCAGAGCGGCGCAGCCAGTCGCCCCGCAGCCCGCACGATCGGGGGAGCCAGGCCGCCTCAGCGGGGTCCTGCCCGTCCCAGCGCCCACAGGTGAGCGAGCCGCGGAGGCGAGGCCGAGCGGCCTCGGAGGGGCGAGAGCGGCCGGCCCGCGGGGGCCCTCTCCCCGCCCAGCCCCCGCGTCGGGCGGCCGTCCGCGAAAGGCCCTGGCGGGGCCGCGGGGCTGGCGCGGCGGCCGCGGAGGAGAGTCGGGACAAGGCCCCGCCGCGGCCTAAGCGCAGCCCGGGCGTCCGGTTTCCGCCGCCGCCCGCCACGGGGGCTGAGGCAGCCTGACCCGAGGGGGTGAGGCGCGGCGGGCCCTTCTCCTGCCCGGCCGGGCCTGCGGGTCCCCGCAGCGCCGAGCGCCCCTTCTGCCGGGCTATTGTGCAGCGGGGCTGAGGCGCTGGCCCGGCCGCTGCGGAGGGCCCACCGCGCCAGGGCCTGGGCCGCGGGGCTGCCCCTTTGTGGGCTCGGCCTGGCCGCGCCGTGCGCTTTGTGCTGGCGGGAGCGGAGCGGGGCCCGGCGCCGGCTGCCGCCGCGGCGAAGGTCAGCGGGGCCGCGGGGGGAGGCGGCGGCGGCCGCCGCTCCGGGCTCCCGGCGGCTCCCGGCTCTGCGTGCGTCCCGGCAGGCCCGGCCGCCGCGGGAAACAGGTTGCCGGAGTAAATGGGCCGCTGGGTGCCCCTCTGTGACACTGCCTGGGAAGGCTGCTGCCTCCCTCTTTCCTAACCCCGTGTGAGTAATGAGTGGGGGAGCTTCTTGGTCGTCCACGGCTTCCCGTGCTAAATTAAAAGGCTGGAGCCCTTCGTTCTTCCCCAATCTCCACGTTTTTAAAAGGACAGGAGACAATAGGGTTTGTAGTGAAAGGCAAAGTATCCCAAGTATTTCTTCAGGAGAAAAAACAAGTTTTTTTTTCTGGTGGTGAACTGGTGGCACTTTTGTTACGAGCTCTCGTTTCAGCTATAACTGTAAACATACAGTGTTTCCCCAGTATTCTCTATTCAGCCTCTATTTCATCGAGTTTGAGTGAATACTACCTTTCCTCTGTAATACGCAATTTACTCAGGTGCTAAATAAATAGGTGAAGTGACTTGATTTGTTTAACGTGGCAGATGAGTGCATGTCAGGAAGCTTATAGCTCATTGGACTAGGTTGTGAAGCACATGGGATATTGCATGCACGGGACTTAAGTTTCAGTTACCTGTTTATCTCCCTTCTAAACTGTGAGGCTAGCACGGTACATTCCAGAGGGGAGAGGAAAAGTGAAAGGGACTCTTCTCAACCCTGAGTTATTCAGACCAGTCTGCAAGATTTGAGGTACTGGAACACAGGTAGACTAATACAGAAGCTTTTAGGATAAAACTTGGATCCTCTGGACTAGCTGGTCTGTTTCAGAAAATAACTTTGGGGACTAATCCTAATATCAGATCAATTACTTCCACTTTTATCCTTTTTTCTACACTAAAATTGATATAAAAAATTAGTTCTAGAAGCAATAATTGCATTAACTTCAATGGAAACTAATATTCTTAAACAGCTCTGGCATGTTTCACAGCAGGGAAAAGTTACACAGCAAAGCACAAGGAGAAGAGCCATCCATCAGTGGTATAGTTTTAGAAATCAGTTGTGACCTAAGAATTCTGAAACTGATGAGGTCATAAGTGTTTTGGTCCTGAAAGTGCATGTCATGGCAAAGTATCTTGTCCGTTATTCTGTCATTTCTGTTGGTGAGTCTAGTTAGACTGTACTGGAGGATTTAGCTCAGAAATGCTGTCACTTCAGCTAAGTAGGTGTAAACTAAGTAAATCTTTCAAATAGCAAGTACTTCCCATACTTGGTGTTTAGCTGCTGCTCTCTGCTTATTGTGAATTGTGAAAGAGCTACTGCTCAGATGTCAATGATATCTGCCTCTAATGCAGGAGAGAGAGGAGCATGAGCATGTTCACATAAGCAGGAACTCTTTTTGGTCTGAAAACTCAAAAGAAATAAAATGGGACTGTTTTATGAACTCTGGTCTTAAACTCGTATGAGAAACATGATGTTCTTAATTTTAAGTTAGTATAGCTTTGCTTCTTTTTCCTGATTGTAGTAGCAGTGTTTGTAGTATTGTAACTCTCAGCTTTAAAAGCTGGAGTGAGTTTTGACAAATAAATGATCAGTGTGTGTGTTTTGCTTTAGTGGTTGTCTCATTTTCAGGAGCTAAGCTGAACCACAATAGTTAAGGTAAATCAGTGGTATCTGAAATTTTGGACACACATAAGGAACTCAGTTCTGCAGCTGTGATGTGTGTATCCACTGCAGAAAGTCACACTGAGAATTGTGTTTCCAGCTGCTGACTAGTTCCCTCAATCCCTGGTTGGTCTGTTAAGTGCTACCTGCTGCAAAGAGCAGTAGCAGTGAAGTAAGGACATTGGCAAGCTCTAGTTCAGCTCGACCATCACACAGGGCCTGAAGCTTAGGATCTCTTCTCTGAAGTTTGCAGTGTTAAACATCGTGAACATTGCAGATGCACGAGACAATTTTTATTGCATTTTTTTCTTTTTTGTTGCTTTGTTTTTTTTTAAGGAAAATCAACATTAAGAAAAGTGAACTAACTGTGATTAAAAAGAATAGTAAAAGATAACACTTCTGATTTTAATCAAAATACACAACAGGTAGAGACATACTGTTAATAAAATGTTTTGTTTCATTAACAAGAAAATTTATTGTAGGCAATTAACTCTTCAGAGTGTCTGTACTGCTAATGTCTTAAATGTACAATGCCTTGATAACATAGTTTTGGTGTATGTTTTCTGTGTACAGTATCATATCCTCAACCAGAAATTGAGAGATGCATCTAACTCCTGTATTGTTACTGTGAGCTGTTATTGCAGGTTTACCTGATTTTTTCCTGTTAGTACTTAATTGCATGTAACAAAAATCTTGCCAAGACTGACTTGGCATTGTTTTATGACATGCTATAATGTATTTAGCTGTTAACTATAGTAGGTAAAGGAAGAAGATTAATACTCTTAGGTTTTATGCCACACTTCATATATATATATAAAATTTTCTAGTTCTCAGCTAGACTACATGTTTCTGTAATGCCCAGGACAACTATTTTAAATATATGACTGTTTGATTTAATCTAAAAAATGGTGATTCTTTGTGTTATCACAGGAATAATGAGAGATTTGGTTACTAATTCTACAGTACTTTAATCAGATAAAGTGCTAGATAATGATAGTTAACCAAATGGTGCACTTCTGATTTTTACTTGTTTCTCTTTGTAGAAGCTGAATACAGAAGCTGAGATTGGCTGTGTTTTCATTGGGGAACTAAAATATTATTTGAATGGTGAAGACTGTCCTTCTGCATCTGGAAATGCATTTTAAAAAAACCCACTGTGGATATATTCCTACAGGGAAATTGATTTAAAAAGAGCAGCAAATCTATGTACAGACAGTTGTTGACCATTTCCTTTTTTGTTTGTCTTATCTATAAGCAGGGTTATATCTTTTCTTGTAACAATTTATGACCTTGCTGAGACATAAAGAAAAACAAGGAGAGTGTAGTGATAACTTCTGCTGCTTAAAGAATTCCTCATCAGCTCCTTTAAAGTGAAAGAGCAGTTCTTTGAACTTTGGTTTGTGTGGCACGAAGTCTTTAAATTAATATTTTAAAGTTCTTTCCTGCAATTTTTGCATATAGTACTAAATTAAGCAAAACCAATCATTTAGTCTTTGATAAAAGCCACACAGTGGCTTTTCAGTATTTGTGTATGCTTTTTGAACACTGTCAAGGAGGAGCATTTAGAATGACACACTTTTTAAGAGTTATTTTCAAATACATATTCAGATGAAATACGTCAAAGGAAAACTATATATGAAGGAAAATTGTATGTTAAATTTTGTTAATGTACAGATTGTCAAAGGTTTAAAAGGTTTTAACTGGAGTAAGAGTATTTTAAAACAATTTAGTGTTAAATTAGAGGAGGGAAAGCTTGACATAAAAAGTGCTAGAGCTAGTGTCTAGCTTAAAAATGTATTAAAAGGCTTATCTTTGTTGTTTCCATTTACTCTGTACTGCATATCTCTCATGAGAGAAGGTTCTGTATGATCTGTATTTTACAAGGGATGACAACTGAAATGCAAGATTTGTAGGTTCTGTTTTGTAAATCTTAGTACATGTTGCTTTATGCTGAAATGTGATACAGGTACTATTTTGAAGTAGGTTTTCAAAGATAGTTTTTCCTATGAGTTTTCTAAAAGTCAGCATTATTTCTAAAATATGTGGTTAGTTGCTGTTAATACATCAGTGTTAGGAAAGGAGAAATAATAGAAGATGTAGCACTGAACAAGCTGTGGCACATCCAGGGTACAGTTCTGCAGTAGCTAAAGGCAGTTACTGTTCAGGCTGCCAGTGATAACTGCGTGTTGCTGTCACTAACGTGAACGTTAAATAGGCCAGTCTTAGTCCCAAGCTTAGTTGAAAACTAGTCACCTGTGAGGAACATATAACTGTTATGTGGTTCACTTCTAGCTTGCTGCATGGTAACAGCCTGTGCTGCTCCAAGAGGTGTCATCCATCCTTTGTTGCCAAGGGTGCACTCGGGATCACTGTAAATGCAGTCTTAGAGCTAAGAAAGAATGGTCTTGCTCTCTGTTGCCAGCTTAGTTTTGGTGTCTTCTTGTTATGCCAGTGTAAGCACTCATCTAGTTGTGCAAGACTGATCTTGCTGAGTATGTTACCTTAAAGAGAGAGAACCCTAATGTGTAAAAGGCAGGTGGCACGACCATTCATATTGGCAGCAGCTTGCTTTTGTTTGTTGTAGAAATGGTGGAATTGCACTCTGACACACTGTGTGTGGCGTGCCCAGAGTCATGGAAGGGTAGTGACTATAACTCAGAGTATGGGCTGAGAAACAAGAGTTAATCCTGTCCTCAGATCTGTGAAAATGAACTTGTTTGTTTGTTTTTGAAACCTCACTAAATCCTGTGATTTTTTTTGACTAGACATAGGACTGAGAATTTGCTACAGTCTCACAATTAGGTGTTATAATCTTCTCAAATTACCTAGTGTTGTTCTGGAAGTAATTTTGAAACATGCTTTCATATGCATTTCTGTGTTGACACACATATATAACCCCACTTCAAGGTATACAAGATAAACTTAGCATGTTTAACTAAAACTAGTTTTTAAATTAATGTAAGCTTGTTCTCTTTTTGCCTATATATGAGCCTTATGTCTTGTTTCCTTCTTATGTGCTTGTACAGTTGTCATCTTGTAAAAGCTGTGAAAATGCTCTGCTCAACTAATATTTTGATTTATGAATGACTTGTTTATCTTGAAATATTTATGCACATATAAATGTGTAATATATGTATTACATATATATATATATATATATTAGAGTCATAAAATTACTTTCCTTCACAGGAATTCTTTTTTATGTGCATGAAGGTGTCAATGCAGTTGAGAGTTAATTTCTGTAGGGTTCATCTCTACATGGCAAATATCTGTGTGATTATGCAAGTGTGTTAAGGATGTAATTTGAAGACTGGTTGCACAGGTGTGACTAGGGAATAATTTGGCTGGCAGATGTTGATGGCGTACTATAAAATTTTAGTCTGGCTTTGTGCTAGATCAAGTATAATAATTAGGTAATTTAAAAAAAAAAAAGGTACATTTTCCATAATAGAAGTTAAGATGGACATTCTTCTAAAACAGCACTTGTAAAGCAGTAATTTTAAGAGCACTTTTATGCATATTTAAACCAGCTGCTGCCCTAAACAACCTTATTTTAACATCATGTGTTCCATCTAAGAAAAGGTTGTTGTTCATTCTACAATCACAGTGCTTCCATGAATGTACAGGTGCTCATCTACTAAAGGAGTTGAGTGTGGGGAAAAAGATTATTTAATGAAGGCTTTTCCTTAATATGCATTTGAGGAAGTAGACTTAGGGTTGCCTGTGAAACTTCCAATTTATTATTTCCTAATTTTTGACTGCTTGATCATCCAACCTAATACATTTTTCTAACACTCCTGTACAAGTAAAAGGATTAAAAGAATTGAAGTTTAGAGTTATGCTTTATGTAGTGAACTATTGATTTGAGATTGAGCCCTGCAACATAAACTCAAGTTTTGATTCAACTACATGACAGAATAGGGGATAATATTTTGCAGAGAAGGACATAGTGATAGGTGTTGAATTTAGAAAGTGCTGGTAGCATGAAGTAGCAAAAAGATGCATCTGCTTCTGTTACTTCCAAACCACTTAAAATATTCTGTGCTTTACTTTCTGATGCACACTCAGGCTTAACTTTAGAGTGATTATGATTGAATTTTAGCTTTGTATTTCCAAGCAATAGAAATAAGTGAAATAGTTAGTGCATTTTCCTTAGCATTTGAGATATACCTGATCAGAATTTAATGGCAGTAAAATAATATATAATCCTTTTGCCGAAGGGCTCTTTTTCAGCTGAATTTGAATCTTTTGCTTCAAAGGCTGGGTAGCTGGATCTTCACAAAGAGAGTTGGGGAAATTTTTGATAATACAAGGATCCCTCTAAAGAAAGGTTACTTTATTTGCTTTCTATAAAGTGTCAATATGGAGTTGATGGCTCAGAAGACGGCCTTCAGATTAGATACAATATAATTAGTGAGAAGGGTGTTGCTAATGTCTTCCTAATTTGTCTCTTTGATATACAAAATACTGGAATGAATAGAGGGCAGTTACCCATATGTGAGCAGGAGCTGGAAAATAAAGTAATTGAAGTTTGACTCTTGCTGACTGTAAAAAATGAGATGTTAAAAAAATTTTAACATAGTGTCCTTTAGTGTATAATGACATTTAGTTATTACTAACGTGAAGTATATTTGAATAGACTCTACAGAGTTAATTTAGTATCCTTATCAAGTTCATTCATTCCCTTTTGCATTAATGTCTGAGATGCCCAGCTACTTCTGGCATTTTAAAACCTGTTAAAAAGGCAGGGAAGTACTTGCATGTGATGATTCAGAAACTTGTGATAGAGCAGGAACTAAACCGAGATCTCCATGCCACAGACCTACTGCTCTACTGCCACTATTTTTTGTATTTATTTTTAAGGTTTCAAGGGATGCTCAATCTTTTCATGTAACGTGGTAGTTTGTGGAGTCAGCAGTTTAAGCCATTTCTGTTTGCTGTGCCTCAGGTTGATAATACTTGCTGGAAGAGTGCTCTTATTTGTAAGATAAAGCCACATGCTGAAACTGGTGTTTTCAGGAGTAAATCTGTTGCTCTGTGCAGGAGTGTGACCATGGTAGACGTGTCAGTTCCTGAATTTGAGTAACATTGTAATAAAATTTAAAATAAAAATATTGGTGGCAGTTGAATCCTTGTGCAGCAATACTGCAGAAACAGTTGAGTCAGAACTGATGAGCAGGGAAAACAAAGTCACTGAAGTAAACTATTGGTTTTAATGCAGCACTTGTACTTCAAAGAATGCATGCTAGAAACACGGCATGTAGAAGATGGAAGTTTAAAGAAATTAAGTATTGAAAAGTTTGGGAACATCAGAAATGTGAAAATGCCACTGTGTTTTTGCACCTGTTTTAGTAAGGTCTTGAATTTGTTACAGTGTAGATAATGTTGGTGCCCTTTATTTTCTACCTGCAATATATCAACAAAATACTGTGTCCCATCTTAGATTTCTGTATCTTGCCTTTTGAATTAGGTATGCATTGAAGGAAAATCTTAATTCCAAAAATGTAGACATCTCCATTTAAAAAATACGGATTTGATCCTTCACATTTAAAATGTTGTGCATTTTATTCTTTTTATCTTGCATTATTCTAAATGTTCTTGCTTCAGAAGATTAAATATCTGGATTTAAAATAAAACCAAAACTTTAAAAAACTCTCCCTCAAAATTACTAGAGATTCTGTGTAGGTTAGTACTAGAAGTTCTGAAAAATTAGTGATTTCTGATGAGTTAATAGTTAGGCTTCCAGTGTTACTGCTTGGAATGCTGGATGTACTTATGTGTCGATTTCATGTTTGACATACCTTGAGGCACCAAGATCAGTGCTCTGGAATCAGTTTCTCAGCTCTCCAAGCCCTCCCCTGCATGTTCACCCTTCACAGGTCAGATTGCCATTCTCACAGGGCTCTGCTGTCATCAGGGCTGCATACAGAAATACAGAACAAATTAAGGATCACAAAGGTAAATGATTACTTAAGACGGAAATATACATGAATGTAAGAAATGCACAATATGGAGAGATCTTAGTAAAAATAGTCCACATTCCTAGTCCTGTCCTGACTCCTCCTACAGACTGGCTGGCTATCACTTTCATAGGCCAGGTCCTGCTTGATCAGGTCTGGTTATTTTGATGGTTTGCTTCCTAGTACTGTTTAGTTATGCAGGAAAAATATTGACCAGAAAATAGATCTTGAATTGGAATAGTTATTGCAGAAAGACTTCGTATGTAAAGATGCATCAAAGTACAGGTACTTCTTTCAGCTTAGCCTTATTGAAGTAAGGTAGGCATTTCCATGCCACACCCTCTTCCCTGTGTCTGCCACAGACACAGGAATGGTGATGCAATATTACATGGCAATTACAGTACACTGTGAAGAATATGGATTTTGCAAAATCAGACTGAGGAAAGAAACACAGCCCCCAAATTGTCGCACTTGGTAGGATTTGCTGTTAACATTTATGAGGGTTTTCATTTATCTTTTTTAAACTAATACAGTGTAATTGTATATAGAGCCCATCTATATCTTGTAGAACAGAACTAAGTGCTTTCCTGCTTCAGGTAATTCTCAATGGCAGTATATGTTACAGCATGAAAAATAACTTGCCTTTTTTTTTTCTGGTGCTGTTACTTTGTAGCTGATCCTCCTGCATACTTTTTTATTGCTATGTGCTACGTCTGGAACTTTTTAAAAGGTACCTGTCTAACTGCATTTATAAAAATTACTGGGCTGAATTATTGTTGGAAAATGATCTTGATGCAGCTCAGTTCAGTGTGCTCTGTGCACAGTGAAAGGAAATTGGCTATTGCTAAAAAATAAAAACTATGCAAACAATAAACAACAGGGGAAAATAGAGTTGTCTGTATTTCCATAGGAATTTTATCTTTATTTTGTTAGATTGTGAGGCTTCTACCATCTTAATTTTTAAACCTGTACCTCTGCTCTATCTCAGTTAGCTTTGCTGTGCTTGTGCTATAGCTGACTGCAGCAAGGCATGTTCAGTTTGGTATCTAAGAAGGTTAGTGTGAGACAGCTGCTGTTTTGAGTTCATACCATAGTTTGTCATGCTGTAGATTCTGTGTGTGGGTATGTCAGGTGTCCTGTATCAAGGAAGGCTCTGGCCATTGACTGGCTGCTGATACTGGCACTGAGGGTACCAAGCTAGTGAAGAGAGGCAAGAAAAGGCTTTTGTCACAGGGCTCCACTTCAAGTACAGTGCAGCAGTGTGCACTGTACAGCTTTGAGCAGGATTTCACCATCTTCACACCTCTGTAGTATATGGAATTTGGCAGCATCAACAAGATAAATTCTTTACTTGTTTTTAAAAAGGAAGTGTATGGTAAAGTCCAGTTTTGAAGTGGCCTGTGATTTTTTTAATGCAAGTGTTTTGTTTTGATTTGTATTAAGAGAATGATTCTTTTTCTCTGTATTTTTGACTATATGTAATGGAAAAGGTTGTTTCACTAGCTGGTTTGCAGCTTAACTTTCTTTTATTACAATAGATTGCAAAATATCAGTCATGTTCACTACTGTTGCTTATACCAGCTTATTTAATGTATTGCTGCATTCTCTTTTTTCTAGCAGTGGCATTTCAGAAATTGTTTTTAGTATAGCTTGATTTTTCAGGAATTCCCTTTATATTTCTCCTAGCTTTTACTTTTTGTCTTGCTTCATTTCCTTCCAAGCTCAAAAGGTGGAGGAGATAAACATCCTATTTTGTATTGTAGTAATTTGATGATGGTCTGAATTTGCAAATTAACCTGTTTATTTAATGCAAAGTGTAATTATATGATGTGAAAGCTGGGATGTTCTCTGATTATATAATACAGAGTGAGTGGTCCAAACTCAGGTTTTTGCTATTGATTAGACATTTCTAGTTTTCATTCTAACATGAAATTTGGGGTTTTATCAGTAATTTTTTTCTCCAAACTTTGTTCATCAGCTTGACTTTCTTTGCAAGACTGCAGTATCACAGCAGTATAGTCTCTATTATTCCATACTAACTTGGATCTTGATACTCTAGAATATGGAAAATTCTGGTTGGCTAGAGTAAGGGTTATTCACTTTTTAAAATTGATGAAGTTTTTTGTTGCATGTAGAAATTAAGGCTATAGTCGTGGTGGCAATTGCTTGCTGGTAGGATTTTTGTGCCATTGTTGTGTATCTCCTATAGGTCATTGTTCCTTCTTAATTTTACATTATAAAGCTGTTGGAAAGAAAATCTTTGATAGCCAGAAAAAAACCACCTCCTAGGTTGATGTTTAGTATTCTGACATAGATAGACATGAGAAATACTTAATGATAGTGGTGGAGCAGAAGTCAAACAGCACTAGCCAAGGCTCAGTTTTCTGTATTGGATTAGAAATAGGTCACTATAATTTGATGGGTGTAATAATACTGTTTGTGTTTACATAGTGCTGTTTGTATCTGCTTCTGCCCCATAGCATGTGTTGAATTTGGAGAAGATCAGAGTTGCCCATTAGTAGTGACTCTATTGGTGATCATCATGTGTACAAGAGAACATATATGATAGCATCAGAAACATTGAGCGTTAAGGTTTGGTGGCTCACTGCATGAAGAGGATGACTGATTCCATGATTAAATAAATCCACTGGGATTTCCTTTCCTGATGATTAGAAAGAGGGTTTGGTTAGGGAGTGTCTTGGTGCATGGAAGAAAAAAAAGCTGCCTGCTCTTTCAGGGAGGCTGGGTGTCTACAAGGTAGTAGAAACGGTTGTAATTTTGTGTAAGCAGGAATGTACATTTCTGTGTCCAGTGTTGTCAGATTTGCAGGAGCCAGCCGTGCATTTGATATAACCGTGCCAGGCCTTTGTGATCTTACATCTCCCAAAAGCTGTGAGAGATAAATTGATAGACTCCAAAGTGGAAAAAACTTGGCCCTAAAACGTCTCTGAAAGCACACGTAGTTGAAAAGCTGGCTTTTCTGTAGTACTGTAGATGGTGACCTTTGCAGTTTAAGACTTCGTAATTGTGCAGCAATGGTACAAAAATGTGGCATCCTAAGAATTTTTATTATAAAATTAACCTAATGCTACTTTTAAAATGGCAAGAAAGTTCCCTGCTTAAAATACACTGGTGCCCCTTTTTAATCAGAACAAAGTGTGCTTTTTAATTACCTTCATTCTCAAGATAATACTCATATGGGACTGCTGTATCAGGAACACTGGCAGTTTCTTGGGCATGAGATTAAGTACTCTGTGGATACTTGGAGATGTGTACACACCCACCATTCTTGTTTCTAAATAAACACACACTTTTTTTTTTTCCTGTTGCATTCCTGAAACCTTCCTTTAGCCACCAGAGAAATGTTGGTGAATTTTTTGTATTTTCCAATTATTTTTTGTAATATTTTACAGAAGTTATCAATATTGAATTGTATAAATACCTGATTATATTGGCTAACCTTTCCTTGTCTTTTTTTAAGTTCTTATTTACACCTGTTTAATGAGTATTTTCAACAGTTCATTTAGCTTTTGACATTCTCTGGCTTATGTCGCATCTTGAAAAAAGTAACCTGTCAGTTTTTTCAAGACTTTGAATGCTTTCATGATACGTTCTTGTTGGAACCATTTCCCACAGTTCTCATTTCCATTCCTCTGTAACACGATACTGCTTTTTAAAAAAGTTTAATTTTCAAATATGATTGTACAGTTGAAAAAGTTGAAAGATTTTGTATTACTTTGTTGATGGCTGTAACGCATTAAGAATTTTGAATGGAAGTCTCTGAATTCACCGAGTTCTGAAATTTAGACAGTTGCAATAAGGCATTTTTCTCTCCTTGAATCACTCTTCAGATTATCTAATGATATTTTTTTACTCTTCCAGCCATTTAGATGACTATACAGAAGCTTTGTGGGGTTTTTTCCAAGTTTAATATTTGGTTACCCTCTCAAAAGCAAATTAAAATGTTAAACAAAGGTCTAATCTTTTTGATATTAGTGAATGTTTTGGAGAAGTGGATGGTGTTAACTTGAATTTGTCAAAGGTGCCCCATATTTTAGTGAAATGCAGGAGATGTGATTTCTAGAATGTTGTCTGAAGCTAACACCTACAAAAGATGAGAAGCTGGAAGGGTATCAGTCTGTTCCTAGATACTGTTGTTAATGCTGTGGCACGTGAGGTACATTGTCTTTCTGAACTTCTCTTGAAACCGCTTTTCTCAATGTCTGCACCTCAGCTGAGCTTTTTAAATAGCTAATTGATTGTGTCTTCCCATTCTCACTATAATTCTTGCACCTATCTGGGGTTTCCAAGGCTTTCTCTCTTCAGGCATTGTCCATCATAGCACAGCTAACCTGTCGTAGGGCTCCTAGCCTTGTTCTGGGGACAGCTGCTTTGTGGCAGGAGAGAAAGCCCAGGGTGTGCTGCAGGCGCTCCAGAACATGCTTTTATTTTCTCAGAAGGCATTTCTGTGCTGGTTGTCTCCAGCTTTTCTGTTTTGCTTGGAGACTTTCTTGACTCTTAACTGGCGGGGATGTTGCGTATTGCACATACAGGGCTGAACCTGAAGCACACCTTGTATCCAGTTAGTATTTTTGGTAGTGTTTTTGGTTAATAGTAGTAGGGTGTCATTTGCATCTGTTGTAGTACTGATACAATCTTCTATAGTCTTCCTTGAACAGGACTTGAATTTCAAATAGTGAGAAAGCATTTTTAAAGATAATACTCAGATACTGTAGCCTTACTTTTTACACAACTGAAACAATTCATTGTAGTGTGTTCTGTTGCCTCCACTGAAACCTGTACTTCCATGATCTTATCATCATTACATCTGCATCCAGTAATGCCTCAGACAGTTCTTGTCTGTCCATTGATATTATTATGCTTGATTGAATAATCTTTGTTCAAATGGAGAACATTCTCGTTGAATGGGTGCTTTACAGATACTCAGATGCTAATTTGAGCAGTATCCTTGAAATAGCAGGAACAGGAAGTAAAATTAATGTATTAGATGGGTTTTGAATAGAATCTATAGCTTTTACAAAGTTACTTCGGGAAGATGATCAGATCTGTCAACCTATAAGTATCTGAAAGACTATAAGTAATATAAATGATAAGTATCCCAGAAGCTGCGACACGTGTAAAGCACATGCTGTTGTTGTTCCACATGACTCTTGAGGTGACACGTACTGGTCTGCGAGGTGCGAGCAATGGAGGCGGTGCGGTGTTTCAGGGCCGGAACGCCGTCAATCGGAAGGGGTCGGTTCCCCCAGTTCCTGGGCCGGCTGAGCCCTGGGCGGCGGGGCGCGGTCCGGCACGGCGGGGCTGGTGCTGGGCCCTCCCCTGCCGTGCGGTGTCCGCCTGGGGCCGCCCGCCCCGCGCCTCCTGCTGCGCTCGGCGGGGCGGGGCGCATCGCGGCAGCCAGTGCCTCGGCCGCCTCTGCCGTTGAGCGGCCGCGGGGCAGCGCCGGCGGGGAGGAGCCGGCCCGGCCCAGCGCCGCGGGGGAAGTTTGGGGAACCATTTTGGGGCGCTGGGCCGGAGCGTGGATGTATCCAGTCGATGCGGAGCGTGCGCGGCCGTAAATGGGAGGGGGGGGGGAGGCGGGGCCGGGCCCGAAGCGGTAACAACAAGGGGGCTCCGCGGGCCAGCGCGGGGACGTGCGCGGGCGGCGGCGCCCAAGCTGCCCGCGCCCAGGAGCGGCCGCTGCCCCAGCCCATCCGTTCTGCGTGGAAACGCAATGAGCTCCTTCACTCCCCATGACGGGGAGATCTGCCTCCAGCTTTCTGTATTCGTGGAAGCGAGTCTTGTGTGCGTGCTTGCCGGGAAGTAGAACCAGCAAGGAGAAAGGTAGTGGCTTTAAATTGCGTTATGCGCAGTACTTGAAGCTGTTTCTGTAAGAGCTGTGAAAGTGTGTCCCTTGGGAGAGCTCAGTAGCGTGTGTATTTCATCCTCCCACAGAACGGTGTTAAGAATAGTTTCATCAACAGGTCGGTGTATTCTCATGCCATCAAACACAGAATATTTCTTCATCTGGAACTAGAAAATCTTAATACGCGTTTTTCCATTTTCACTCTGTAGGTAAAACTTTTCCAACTTTTGTACAGTGTTTTGAATAATTTTTGTTGTAGGAACTAATACTCTTGAAGATGACACCTGGTGTACTGTAGTTTGTCACTGTTGCTTAGAGACCAAATTGGCAGTGTGTGGGAACAAAGATAACATAACAAAAATATTGCGTACGATGTGGTTTTTTTAATCTGTAGTAAGCTTTTTGTAACTAAGATCTTTAAACTTCATTTCCAGTTCTCTAGTTGTTTTTACTGGGTTTGTATGTTTTTGATGGTTTGGCAGTATTACATTGTTAACACTTTTGTTTGTGATTAACTTTTCAGATGCTATAAAAAATTAGCTTCTCTGACTTCTCCTTCATGATGTATTATTCATTTTTATGTTAACAAGGATGATGAAAATGTAGGCTTTGGGCAGGTTTAGGCTTGGTAGATGACATTTTATAGCTTTATCCAGTTTCTTCTTTGCATGCTGATCCTAATGGTCTGGTTCACAGATTACTGCTCATTTTCATTTTCTACTCATTTGGATGGTTTGTGGTTTTGGAAGATGGTGTGAAGGCAGGTCACACAGAAATGGTGATAGAACAGGGCTGTACAGTTCTTTTCTTTAGTATTTCCGTAGCTTAGTCTAAGTGGGAAATACATCTGTGCATAAGGTCTTCTGCAAAGTTTGTAGGTTGCTTAATTTAACTGTTGAATGGGCTCTGAGAGGTGTAATTAAAGAAACCAGAGCTCACCCAGCTTGTCAGACTGCCTAGGGAACTGGTCTAGCACAGTGGTTTTCATCAGTGTTATCTGTGGGTTCCTCAGGATCTCTACATGAGGATGTATAGGTTCAGGTAAGATGAAGCACACACAAACTTTTCTGAAATGTGTTTACATTATTTGAAGGGAAACATTTTATAATTTTACATATTAATATGCTTGCCTGCGGTTTCTAAGTTCTTTCCAAGCAAACAGTGTGGTCAGAATTTGTTCTCCTGTCTACATTTGTTTTCTGTGTTATCATTTCTTCTAGTGTAAAGCTGCAGTGTGCCATCCTGAGCTTCCCACGTGTGAGTGTTGGGGGAAAATAGCAGCAGTACTTGGTTGTCACAGAGGCCTTAACATTTGAACCCCCTTGCAACAAGCTGGTGTGGCACCCATGCCCCAGAACATGTATTTGGTTTGTCACAGATATCTTAACATATTTAATCTAAGCTGGAGTGCCTTGCAGTAGGAAAATAAGGCTAAAAGATACAAACATTCCTGTCATTCTAGTGGAAGGTGTCTGCCCATTCAGGGGAGTTGGAACTTGATGATCTTTAAGGTCCCTTCCAACTCAAAAAATACTGTGATTCTGTCATATCTCTACAGTATCAGTTAAGGCCCAGCATTGAAAACCACTGCATGTTTGTTTTTTTCACCAAAAATGGGAACTGGATTATTTCCAGTCCAGCAAGCCTGAGATGAAGGAAGAGACTTCGGAGGGGCGAGATGAGGCTGTTAGTGGGCATGTGAGTCTCATGGTATCAGTGACAGAATACTGAGTCTTAGATGCCCATGTTTTTCTAGTTCTGGACTGGGGAGAGGTGCTTGTGTAAAAGAATTTGAAATTGCTCATCTGTGATTACTTTCTGAATGTCAAGGGCTAAGTTATTTTGTGTGTTGGAATCTCTTGGTTCTTGCTTCGTGCCCTGAACAGCATGTCTCACAAAAGCATGCACAGTATGCTGCTGTGAGGTGTCTAGTCCAAGTATGAGTAAGTTTGTGGGTGAAATGATGCTAAATATGGGAAACTTGCCTATTGCCTAATATTCCCATGTCACATAGCAAGGGGATTAAAAATGAGGTTTATTTTGGGAGATTTATACATAAGTGACAGATACAGAGCTGGTGTACTCGCAGAGAAGCACTTAAGGTGGTTGAGAACTTCACTGTGTAAAGGAAGCCAATTTTGCATAGTATTTTACTTTCCTTAACCTCTGAAGGTACAGTTTATGTTTTTAAAATATTTATTTTTTCTGGTAGTACCAGTTACTCCTTTTTGCATAAGAAGGAGGAAAGTTAGGGGGTGCAGGAAAAAGTGTAGCATCCGTAACACATTAGGAAATACGGTGCTTTTCAACAAATGCAGTAATGCTTGGTTGGTCAGTGTTTGGTCAGTGTGAGAGCTGTTAACTTTTGCCTTTTGACAATTTTCTTTTGAAGCTTCTTTGAAAATGAAGAAATAGCACATACAGAGGAAAATAAAATGTGTTCAGATACTCACTCTTTTCTCTCTTCTGTTACAGAAATGAGCCGTCAGACCGCTACAGCACTACCTACAGGTACTTCCAAGTGTACGCCATCACAGAGGGTGCCTGCACTGACTGGCACTACAGCTTCCAATAATGACTTGGCTAGTCTCTTTGAGTGTCCTGTGTGTTTTGACTATGTGCTGCCACCAATTCTTCAGTGTCAGAGTGGCCATCTGGTTTGTAGCAACTGTCGCCCCAAACTTACGTGCTGTCCAACTTGCCGAGGCCCGCTGGGCTCCATTCGTAACCTGGCTATGGAGAAAGTTGCCAATTCCGTACTATTCCCATGTAAATATGCCTCTTCCGGATGTGAGATAACTTTGCCACACACAGAAAAAGCAGACCATGAGGAGCTGTGTGAGTTTAGGCCTTACTCCTGTCCATGTCCCGGTGCTTCATGTAAATGGCAAGGTTCTCTGGATGCTGTGATGCCACATCTGATGCATCAACATAAGTCAATTACAACACTTCAGGGAGAAGATATAGTGTTCCTTGCTACAGACATTAATCTTCCTGGTGCTGTTGACTGGGTTATGATGCAGTCTTGTTTTGGCTTTCATTTCATGTTAGTATTGGAGAAACAGGAAAAATATGATGGTCACCAGCAGTTCTTTGCGATTGTACAGCTGATAGGAACACGCAAGCAAGCAGAAAACTTTGCTTATCGACTTGAGTTAAATGGTCATAGGCGGCGATTGACTTGGGAAGCAACTCCTCGATCTATTCATGAGGGAATTGCAACAGCCATTATGAATAGTGACTGTCTAGTCTTTGACACCAGCATTGCACAGCTCTTTGCAGAAAATGGCAATTTAGGCATCAATGTAACTATATCCATGTGTTGAAATGGCAATCAAACCTCTTCAGGCCAGTGTTTAAAACCGTTGCATTTAATTTAGCAGAAACTAGGGTAACCATCTCTGACTGTCAGACAAATTATTTGGTAGATGGAGGGTAGGCATATGAAGGTAAATAAAAGGAAAGGCTGTTAAATTACAGGAAGCAGTTGCATGTAGTAACACTAATATATTTAAAATAAGTCAACAGTAAACCACTGAAAATATATATACACCCAAAATGGGCATCTTTTGTATTAAGAATTGATTCTACAGGAAATGTTGTAAAATAATTCTAAAAACTTGTTTGTAGATTGATTGTACTGTTGAAAAGGATACTGTTTCGTGTTTTTGTTTGTGTTTTTTTCCTCCCCCCTTTGACTGACAAGCCATGTTGAGCGGTCTGATCTCTGGCCGCTGCTTCCCCTCCTTCCCCCACCCCCCCTTTGTAAGTCACTACATAGTATTGCTGCTGTTTGTGTATATTTTTTGTGTATTTGCTAATTTTTATTAACTTCTAGTTTTTCATTAAATAAATATGACTTTCTTTTCTGTAATTCAGGTTTTTCTCTTTTTTGAATCTTTTTAATTACACGTGTCATCTTTTGATATGCATAACTGCTATGGTAAAACTTCTGTTTCTGTATGTTTGGTACATTTTGTCTCTTTCCAGTAGGCAATTCATTTGTGATACTGTTCTTAATTGAGCTATTTTGTGAATGTATTGAACTCGAAAGACTCCTTGTGTTTAAAGATGTATCAGGAAAGAAGGCTCCTTTAAAAACAGGTCTAGATGTTGTACTTTGAGTTATCTTCTAACAAAAATGAACAATGAATAAGAATTTTCCAATTTGAAAAAAATTTCACGTTTCAAATTTAGAGATGCTTAGAAACTTGATTGCATCCCTGTATTTGTTGGTTTTGCAGTACAGAGAAGGTATTGTCTTACATAGTATTTATAGAGACCTTTTGGTTGGGTTATTTTGGTTTTTTGGTTTGGTTTTTTAAAGACAGTCAGAATTAAATGTTTTCAGTCTTTTTATATCTGTGATTAAAAAAATACCTGGCAAATTAAAAAAAAACATCAAACAACTAAGAAATTTTGCTTTTTGCTTTAGCTCAAAGTTTGACAAAGTGATACTCTTTGCCCAGTTTCTTGTCTTCACAACTTTTGGTTGTTAAAGTAACTGTCTTAAACTGAATTTTGTGTATCAGTTTAGTGACATGATAGACATTACAATGCAAATAATCTTTTACAGGTGTGATTCACCAGCCATAAAGGCTTTTGAAGGATATTTGGCTTTCTGCAGACTGTCTATATGTGGAAAAAAAGTTCATCCTGAATGTATATTATATTTGTGCTTCAAAACATAGAAAAAAGAGTAAGGTGAAAAGCTGATGCATCTCAAGCTATTTTAAAGAAATCTTTGTCAAACCTAGCAGTAGATGATGCCTGTTTGGGGAGGTAGTCTGGCTATTGACTACTTTTGTAACACATTAAAATGCAGTTCTTATTTTGATGCATGATGAGGTAAGTCGTTCTACAGGTAAGGAACGTGAAATCCAAATCCATCAGGTTGGATTAGTAAAATACTAAAGAAATAGTTGGCTTCATGTAGTCAAAGTAAAAAGTTTCACTTAAAATTTTATATTTAGGCTGTTTGAACTGTGCACACATTTTGTTTAAAAGATGTACTGGTACCTTGTGACAGTAGATAAACACTTTAAAAATCCTGCAATCTTGCATTTCTTTCCATATGAATATACAACTAATTGTTTGCAGTCTTCTCAGTTCAGTAATTATTCTGACCTAATTGTGTCTACATCTACCTCAGAAGTCTTGTCTACCTTGTCTATATTACACCAGGTCTTCTGGTGTATTGAGAGAAACCTGGCTAAATACTTAACTATTTTTAGAGGCATAACTGACTCACCATCTCACTCGTGATTGGCTAGTTGGGACTGACATTTGCTTGCCAAGGTTATCTGATATTCAGCTCTCCAGTTTTGTTAAGAAAATCTAGCTAAGAATCTTTAAGAACCCTCAGCAGTTTGATACTTACAATGAGAAAGCAGCAGGGCTGTGTAAGCACGCAGGTTGTGTACGACTGTTCTCTGCTGCTGCTCATACTCGGAATGCTTCAGCTTGTGTCTCCAAAAGAAATGTGCATTTTAAAACCTAGTTGCAATGATCTGTAGAGTTTTTATTTAGGATAGAATGGGCTGAAGAATGTACTTCAAAAGGGGACTTTTAAATTGCATTTGTAATGAGCTTTAGAAGCTAAGTGGTATGGTCAGACAGTTTTTTTTTCATGTTTTCAGATGACAAATGCTATAACATAACTGATGTATGCTGACTTCCTGTGATGTAAACTAATATTACTCCTTTTGGTGTTATAAAGAAAACCTGAATAAAACATTTGATGTCCATCATCAGATGGAACGATTAAACAAATTATACTTAGGCCCAGATCCTCAAAAGTATTAGAAGCCTGACTCGGTGGATCACGTTAAGTGTGAGGATCTGGTAAGTCAACTACACTGTTATATATGAACAAAGAGAACATACTAGAAATGTGTACAGTTTACTACCTTATCTAAAATAAATGGTGTATTAAAGCCTGGCATTGTCTTAATATCAGCTGTTTATTTTAGAAAGTACTATTTTACTTTGCTGTATTGGGAAAGAGAATTCAAATTTGTTTTTAATAGATGAAATGCAGTAAGTAGATCTTGCATTTGTCCACTAGGACTACCCCCATAGTTTTTCATTGTCACAGAAAAAAAAAAAAGCCTTGAAAGAAAATATTTGACAAAGGTAGATGTTAATATATGGATTCTGTTTTGACATTTCTTGCCAGCTCCTGTTTGCAGTAGTGCTTTAAAATTAAAGCAGGTGAACTGTTTTGTGTCGCTGCCTATAATGGCATATCATGCAGTATCTTTTCAAAGCTACTATGACTAAAGCCAGAATTGCACTAGTGGGATAGTTCTTATCTGTAGCAATTTATAGTGTGCATAGACCTTTGATAAGCTTCACTAGCTTATGGTGAATTCTAGGGACACACGTCTGACATCAAGTCGACCTGTCAGTTGCAAAGCAGAATGATCCCTAGTATATTGAAATTATTTTAAGTTCTCTACTGTTCTGGCTTGCTGCTGCACAGGTTGTTACGCTGCTTGAGAGTGTCCAGTGAAAGCAAAAGAAAGGGCACTAAAGTGTGTCTGTAGTATCTGACATGGATTGACCTTAAGTTTTTTAAAAATAAATCTCAACAAAGTAATGTAACTAAAGTCCGCTCTGCAAGCAGGAACATGAAAAGCCGTAAGTAAATGTCTGTTAATATCTCCAGAGTGGCCTGCCCTTGGTGGTCCTGCTCTGGCAGGGGGCCTGGACTAGATGATCTCTAGAGGCCCCTTCCAACTCCTAAGATTCTGTGATTCTATGAATAAAATCCTTACCTTTCAGATAAAGTTCATGTGGGTGGGACTTAGGAATTGGAGTGTTTTGGCAGACAGAAAATTGCTGCTTAACTTTTCTTGGGAGCAACTCCCTGTTCTTCCATAGTGAAACTGCTGTGGAAACCTTACTTTTACAACAGTTACTATATTTCAAAAAAATGCATGTTTTTTCTACATGTATAAACAGACTGTGCTGGAATTCCACGCAGGTCTGTTTTCTCACTAGTGCAAAGTAGTACAGGATTATTATTTTATCTGCATTGTTTGGAAAATAATTTTTTTCCCCTACCAGTTTCGATTAAAGGCAAATCAGCACATCAGTTACATACCTTTCTGCTGGTTTACTGACTGTCTGTCTACTTTCTTTGCACTTTTGTGTTCAGGTAAGGCAGAAGGTACTCCAAGATTCCTGTGTTTGTTGCCTCTTATCCTTGGAACTTAACTAGTGAATGGATAGAAGTAAAATTCTTAAAATAGTGACACAAAAAGGATTTTTATTGTTTTATTAGGAGAAGTGCTTTGTGAAAGCTGTGCAATCTTTTGTAAATCAGGTGCAGAAAACTATTACGTTTGATTTATAGGCTGCTTATATAATAGGCTTTTGTCACTGATACAATTTACAATAAAATGTAACTTACTGGGTTTTCTCTTGTGGCTGACCCCAGCATAAAACAAGGAAAACTCAAGGATCTTACAGAAGTTTAAATTTCTAACTTCACTAACATTCAGGGGAAGGTAAGAGACAAAACTATTACCTGAGATGGGATACTGACAGACTTTCTTAAACCTTACATTGTTCACAGTATGCAGTACCTAAGGCAATTTAATGATCCAGTGTTTTCTTGGCATTGCTTAAATGGGTTTAATTTTGATAGGCTAAACTCCAAACATAGGCATCCCAGAATCAAGTAGATTTGTATCAGGTAAGAATAAGGGACACATACGTTGTCCCTCCAAAGCGTTACCAGGCTTTTTTATAAAGGCTTGAAGTCTGCTCCACCTCCTCCTGGTGCTGGTAAACACAGCTGGGCAGACACACGGCAGCGCCAGGTCCCTTCCCACACAGCAGTTAGTGCTGAGAAATGATACCTGCACTGACCTCACCACAAGCTTGAACCCAGTGCTCAAAGGACTTGCTAACTTAATTTAGACCATATTGTTTCAGTTTAAATCCCCTAAGCATTTATATATTTTTTTAAACCCTTATTTTTCCTGTGATGCTGCTGCCCCTTAGTATACTGAATGTTACTTCCTAAGTAAGTAAACTCCTAGGCTAAATCAGTTTGCTTTTTGGTAACAACCCTGTCTCTACTAGCCTCTTGCTGTACAGCATTTGCTGCAATTTGTGTTCTTAATATAGCTCATAGAATCACATTATTATTCTGTTTGTGGGTGTGTCCTTATTAAATACACAATCAGCTGCTGACATTTATATACACATATGCCAGATAAGCTAAGTAATTGTTTCTCAACACCTTCAGCTTTCTCATGCTTTTGAGTTCAAGATTCTTTTTTGATGATAGTAAAAAGAAGCAAATGCCCATAAAACGTTTTTGGGTTGTTAACTGCTCTAAGTAGTATTTTCATTTTTATTGCATTTATGCCAACATTTAAGCAATCAAGTTTATCTCATACTTACACTTGATACGTATCTAGCTGATAGTCCTTGATCTCTATTACATTTCATACAGAAGTAATCTCAGGCTGTCTGCTTAAAGTTTGCTAGTCAAACGCTCAACTCTGGGCTTAACTGCAAATCCTCCATCAAAAGCTGCATTAAGAACTTCATCTAGACAACTTGCCATGACAAAAGTCAAGTCTTGCCGTACATTCACTGCAATTTCTTCAAGATCTTTTTCATTTCTTCGAGGAATGATAATTCTCTTCAGTCCAGCTCGGTGTGCTGCCAGGACTTTGTCTTTAATTCCCCCAACCTAATAAGGAGAAGAAATATATATAAAAAAATCCACGGCACTAATAAAGTAATTATTGTAACAAATCACATCAGGAGTTCAATTTTAATGGAAGGCTTTTCCTCACCCAGTCATTTAGGAAAGTAATTAAAAATGCAGCAGTAGTTTTAGCTCATTATATGCCTGAGGAGGAAACTGTTAATATGCTACAATAACCTCTCTGTTATAGTTAATAACGAGCAAAAAAACAGAATTTTTGAAAAAATGTAGGAATGCGGAAAGAAGAGTATCTGTCAATAGTGGATGTCATTACTTTTCAGGGATTTTTTTTTTTCTGAAGAAAAATGGCCTTAACTCAAGTTTTTCTTGTGGCTGAAATCCTGCATGCACATGAGATCAAGGGAATATTAGATGTAGAGGAAAATAGTCTTAAGGATGCAATGCCACACAATAAATAATTTGAGTGGTACAACAGCAAATGCACAGAAATGCCAGCCTGTGCCCAGACACAGCAAAGGTGGCTTTGTTCTAGGAAAAGAGGGATCACTTCGATAAGCTGCCTGTCAGAATTTGTAATGAGATGTAAAAGAGGGGTTTAAAATTCATTTTTTTTCTAGTCACAGCTTCTTCCCCTTGAACTGTTTTCTAATCCAATTTAAAGACCATCTTACAGAAGAAACGTGCAATTATTTGAAGCTTCAGAGGAAAGGAAAGCCTTGTATTACAGCACAAAGGGTAAAATTTAGGCTGCTATAAAACAAGGTGGGAGTGAACTGAAAGTCCTGGTGGTGATCTGGACAATGCTACGTGCTTATCACATCACTTGCCTTCAGGCATCAGATGCAGTTAATAGCATGCTCGTATGAATTAAGTTATTAATAACAGACTCTAGACAACATCCAGAAAGAAGGTAAACATGGTTTAGTATTTACAGATAGCTAATTTGGACCCACCTTAAACAGCAGGCATAGTTTGGTAACTGGTGCAAGACAGGCAATTTATTTGGAAAGTTAAGCAAACTTGCACCAGATCAGAGTTAATGCAGTGTTGACTGTTCACTGAGGCCTTGAACAACAGGCAATCTTGTCAGCCCCGCTGCCACCAAAATGCTGTTTTAGAGATCCTTCTAGTCTGCTGCCTCATTGTGTTACCTTTGCTTTGCTTGCTACTGCATGAAACAAAATAGTGTTTGCCAGTGTCACCCTTCCTTTGTCCGTCATCCGGTAGGAGATTATAACTCCCATATCTGCTTAACCACTTACGATACAATACTCCATCTGATACTTAAAACTGTATTTGTTTGAAAACTACCCTCTTCCCTCATGCTTTGAAAAAGCTTAATGGGAACACCATTTGGCTGAACAATACTCAAGATTTTAGAAGAATCTAAAAGCACATGTACAGAGATGGTTTCAAGAGTAGCCTATTTGCAATTACTGTAAGGGCTTTAAGAAACAATTTTTCAAACTACTACTACTGTAGTAGTAGTTTGAGGAAACACATTTAGAAATTGCAAAACATATTTTGGGACCAAGTTGAATTTAAATATTTCTAGGTTTCTTTTGTAACTAGGTATTTTAATGTGCTTTCTGTGAAAACAGCATCAAGACTAGCTTTGCCATGAAATGCAAAGCAGGCAGAGGAGTGGCACAGTACTCCAGCAGGCTGGCTGCCACCAGCCTCTTACAGCTGCACCAGACGAGACTGGATTGCTGCTAAGGAATGATCCAGCAAGGTTTGGCTTTTCTAAATGGCTATAAACAGATTTTATACCCAGAATATGGGGAATTAATACAACTTAGCTCTATTCTCAGATGATGCTTACTGGAAGAACAAGGCCTCTTAGTGTAATTTCTCCTGTCATGGCTACATCTGAACACACCAGCCGCCCACTGAAGAGTGAAGCAAGACAGGTTACTATGGTAACACCAGCAGATGGTCCATCTTTTGTGACAGCTCCAGCTGGGAAGTGCAGATGGATGTCAGTGTTGTCAAGGAGATCAAAACTTCCAGAAGCTTAAGGAAAAAAAAGAAGGGTTTCAATGTGAGAAATCTAAACCCATTTTGTTCCTGGTCTTTATTCTAAAAGCCCACCAGAGAATTCAAAGTCTTAGCACTATTTTTTAACAGTAGGCTGAAAAAACAGCACTATATTGCAGAGGCCCTAGGAAAACAAACAAAAAGAAAACCCAACAAGCTTTCCTACATCCAGATTCCTAGACAAAACCGTAACAAGTTAACCAATAAGCTCGGTATTTGCATGTGTTGGGAAATTCAGAGCAGGGATTAATGGAGAAATAAAGGAATTCCTAGAGTTATTAGGTTTTTTACATCCCAAATCATAAATGTCAATTTTGACAGAACATACCACAAAATCAGCACTTCACAGAAACCCATCATTAACTAATATTATTAAGTAAATCTCTGATTTTCATCTTTTCACCTTAACCTGTAGGACCCAAGTATAAACTAGAGAGGTAAATGTATACAGTTAATGCCAGCAGCCATGCATACACTGATTCACTTTAGCTTTTTAACCAATTTAAACTTTCATAAAAAATGTCAAATACTGGACAATTTTGTGACTACTCAGCAGATGATCAAACTAGAGAGCACATTTCCAGAACTCTTAGGAGGTTAAAACAAAAGAGAATTTAAAGTTTCTTGGCTTGAAGTCCTACTGCACTGCAGATCAAGAGCTGCCATACAAACTCAATTCTTGTAATATTAAAACTTCGATTATGCAAACCTACTTTTAACAGAAACTGTCTTAGAGAAAAATTACAGCCTCGAGTATCTATGTTCACATCACTGAAGCACTGCTGGATAACTTGAATGTAAAAATGAGTAAGAGGCAGTGTCTGCCACAACTAAGGAGGAGCATCTTGGCACTGAGACTGTCCCTAGCCTTCCAGGTTGTTGGAGGCAGGTACAATCTGCAGTGACAACTCATACGCTGTTTGCCAGGTCACTAACACCTCAGCTTGGCAGAAATCAGGCAAGAACTACAAACAGGAACTCTATGGCTGACATTATTCATCTTTAGTGTAGCACAGATTGCTAGAAAACCCCTTCTCTGTTAAGGCAACACTTAAAACATCTCCACAACAAGTATGAATAACTTGCACTGTTACTCAGCAACACAACTATCTGCTGAATCTTACTGAAAAATACCATGTTTTAAGACATTGAATTCCATGCAGTATTAACGCTTCCTTTATGTGTATCCCTGCAGTAAGAGGTCAGTGTCCCCATATAGTCTGGATGATGCAGCACAGCTGTGCAGTGTCTGTCACTCTCCCCAGCCTACCATTGGTGAGCTGGTATCTCTTGGCATTGCTGCGCAACCAGCTGATGGCAAGATGGGCTGACTCCTTCATGACATCCCCAAGTTGGCCAGTCAAAGTAAGCTGACCTTCTCCATCCATGCGACTGGCCTCTACAAACATGATCTCTCCCCCTAAGGGAGTCCAAGCCAAGCCTATGGCTACTCCTGGCTGGCTTAAACGTTCAGACACCTAAAGGAAAACAACACAGGAAACAGTTTAGGAAACAGTCCTGAAGAAACTATTGCAAAAACAATTTGATAGTTGCCTTCAAAGCAGCTAAACTCATTAAAACACAGAAGTTAAGCCCAAGTATTTTATTTTTTTTAATGCAGTAGTAGTTCTGACATATGTGTAAACATTAATTAGAGAATAGGAGCTTTATGTAGCTGCTTAGCTTAAGGCAGTAGCAAACATCTGGGTATATAGTTCTTGAAACCTTCCCCACCCTCAAAAGTTCACTGAGAATCTTTATCTTCTCTTCAAAGGATTTCAAGTATTTAGTCAGTCCTGATTGAATGCTTATATGACTTAACCATCTGCTAGAGGTATATTTGCCCTGACTCTGTTAGTTACATGAAAAAGCCAGTTTTTCCCCCAGATGTAACCTAAAAACATTTTTAAAGGTGATTTAATAGCCCAAAGTACTATGACAACGCTCTGCTTTTGTTCATTGCAAACATTCCTAAATAATTTTGAGTAATGAAAACATGAGTCTGCTGCCAGGCTAGATATGAAGGAGGATGGGAAATCTGACTGACTCAATTAGTAGTTACAAGTAGTTAAACAAGCTCTATCCAATATAAGACTATGATCTACTTCTCTAAAAGTCTGCCTACACCCAGGTATTGATGAGAGTAATGAAGGTCTCTGTATCCCAGGCTACTGTGTTAGGAGAAGAAAAGAAAGGCAGGATGTTTGCAATGCAAGTTCCAGGTTGTGATTTTTTTCCCCCCTTTGTCTAAGAGATTTTTTTAGAGTACACAGAAAGTCCTTTTGATTTCCTGAGCTTCAAGGAGATGAAGAAACCCTGATGAAAGATCATACAGCTATTCAGCACATTCTGAGCTACGTTATATATTTATTACAGGGCTGAAAAGAAACGGGATAGTTTTTTACTGTGTCATGCAGTTCAATTCTTCATTAAACTGTTTAGAGAATTTAAATAAATGTTTCATTTCTTGGATAGAAACAAGTCAAAGGAGCTTCACAACAGAACTGTAGTAAAATAAATTCTATTCTGAAATCTGCATTCCTACTTACATCAACATTTCTCAAACTATTCTTGTCCCTTCTAAGCACATTTAACATTCCATTTTATACTCCTTGCAAATCTAGAGCAACAGACTGGGCTTTTTCCTCTAGTATCAATTCAGTCTGCACTTCACAACTTACCATAACCTTAATGCTTTCATTTTGCTTCCTTCCAAGAGTTAGCAGAGAAGAAAACTAACCAGACCTCGTAGAGACACTGAAAGGCAAAGCTCTGTATACACAAAGCTGACTTGCTTTTAACCATCAGAGAAGATCAGAGAAATCTGTACAGCCGTGTATTAGAAACACTTCTATTTGTGAGCTCCAAAGGTATTCTAGTCCCTTGCTAAAATGCCTCTCAGTAAACCCACTGGAAATGCTGCTTCAAGTCCTCAAGTAGTACACAGGCCTGACAACTCAAACAGCAGCAATGGATTACTTAGGCAAAACAATATATATAGCTTCCCATGGGATTATCAGAACAACAACCCTCCTTCTACATCAACATTTCAGTGTTAGGCTGAAATCCATCCCCATTAAAAAAAATCAAATTGAAGCATAAAATTCTTAATGCTTAGTTTCTCTTTCCTGTTTCACAAATGGTCAACTTCTTCCTTTATGCAGTGAGAGTGAACAACTATACACTCAACAGCTGGTACCTCTGGTTACTGGCCAAAAAGACATGCGTATTTAAAAAACGTAAGCTCATTTACAAACACACAAGTTGTACTACTTGTAGCTGTAGGCAACTCAAATATATGACAAGAACAACTTGCTCATGCAAGAGAACTGGTGAAGCAAAAAACAAAGCATTTGAGGTCTTCTCAATGAAATCATATATGCTTCTTGTTACAGTTTCTGATTTTGTATTATATACTTTGCCAGGTGCTATCAAAAGAGCTGTCTTCTAAGCTTGATGATTAAGACTTGAAATGTGACCCTTGCTCAGGATCACTGTTGGTCTGAGGGAAATCAGTACACTGCAGAAGCACAGTGCAAAGCTGTGCTGATACAGGAGCTCCTGGCACAAGCAAGAGTCCAGCTGTCAGGAGACACAAGCAGCAGAGGCCAGTGGGACTGGTGTTACACTCCTGGATCCAGCTGACAAATAGGTAAGTTAGTAACTAGACTTATCTCACAGTAAAGCAAAGAAAGCATCTTTGTTATCCTTCCACAGGTTCTCCCAACCTGACTGTAAAAACCTTTTTTGTAGTCTGCTCTCCTGATTCATTCCCTAGCAAACCACTGCAGGCAAAACACATAACAGCACTTTCCCAGAAACACCACCACAAGACTAATATTTCTCAGAAAAAATGCCTGGCTAAACACCTGTGCTTTGTACAGGTTTTGCTTCTAAAAGCTAACCTAATTTGTTCCTTAGAATTGTGGATGTCCCATGAGACAGAGCTATTCTTCATGGCGTTGGCACTTTGATTTCCTAGAATGGGGAATTTCACTGACCTACAGCTTCTGTCACTTCAACTTCACTCACGTCATGAGGATACAGACTAATTCTGACAGGCCTTCCTGTGGTGCCAATCATGTTTTGTTTGCTAAGCAGAATTAAGGGTTGAAAGAGGAAAAAAAATCTAAAATCCAAGTCAAAAGAGAAATACTTAATTATAAACACTCTGGATATATTATAAACCCTTTCCCCCAAAAGCATGTTCTGGTGAAACATTTCATTAAATCTTTGAAACTACTGTCAAAGATGATCCTTCCAAAGCCTTACTATGTGATTTATTCCAACATTTGTTCTGTGACACGTAAGAATATTTAGTTGTGGTAAATGAATTAATCCTACAAGTACAAGCTGAGTATTCTGTCATGCCTTTCTGCTGGGAGATCTCAGCAGAAAATAAAGCAGCAATGCATGGAAAAGACCAAAAGGTCAAAGATGAACCACTTATTTTAAGGTATTCCCCGAAGGAGAACAGATCAATTAATTCACATCATGTTTTCAGTTCCATTTGCTCAATATCATCCAAAAACTGATATGGTGGCTGCTTCCATTGTATCTTTTTTTCAACTGATTATAAAAGGCAAAATGCAGGTCAAGGGTGAAGCTTGAAAGGCTAGATATAGACAGGGAAGAGACTGCAGACTGCAAAACCAGAAAGCAAGCCTGTAGCCAGTCTGAAAGGCCTGCCAATGAGATAGGAGCTATGTTCTTAATTTGAAAGAATCTTTGGCACACTTGAGAAAATTCAAAGGAATAACAGGTTGGCAAAATTCATTAAAACAGGATTTATATGGCAATCTGAGCAATTTCCATTGAAAAAAATCAAAAACTGTGTACTGAAAAGTATTTACTTCTTAATAAATACAGCAAATAGTACACGGAAATAAATTCTGAGCTGCTCAGGGAATTGATGCAGTGTGGATTAATCTCTAGTTCTATTTATGCATTACTTAATATGCTGGCTAAATATAGAAAACATAAAAATCTTTGTCACACAGGTCAAAAGCTTCAGTCAGTCTTATCTTGGCTACAGACCAGCAGATCCATGAAATACTTGTACGCATCTTCGTGGCAACTGTTCATGCAAAAAAACCCCAACACAGCAGTCATGTATTTGTATTTTTAGAATTTAGAACCATAGTTTAAAATTCTTCCTTGCACTACTTACTCCTATACAAAAGGGAGAAAACAGCAGAAAATATCTGCCAACACAGCAAAGCTACAAAATTCAAATGAATAATCAACTCCAGAAAAAGATGGAGTCACATATTAGCATATTTTGGCCTACAATCTACTTTGTAAAAACTGTGAAAAGTTTATATTTATTTGAATTAATTCTTCTTGACTGAAGTGACCAGAACTTTTGCAAAACTTCACAAAATGTATTTTTTACCACCCTTAGCAGCTTCTAAGGGATGAAAAGAAAGAACACGAGTTGCTTACAATAAAGTCATGTGCCTAAATAGCACATGATGTTTGAAAGAACTCATTTTTGAAAGTAAAAAGAAATACATCAGGACACAAATGACTGCTGTGAAAAATCTCAGCCAAGCAAGTCATAAGGTATATTGATCACTTGATCTTTATTGCCTCCCATTCCCCCAGCTTCCACTGCTACCATCATCATCCTCTAACACAACCAATAGTACTGTTGTCTTTCAACCTGCTTTCTCATTTCTGTCTCTTCATTAAGAGTCTCTTCTGCGATAAAAATCTTCATATCCAAAAACCTCAGTCTGGGCCTAAAACTGGAGTCTTTCCTTAACCATCACTCACTTTCTCCTGCTTCCCCTAATCCACTTTGTCTCCTCCAAATTTTACTTGAGCCTGGTTCTCTAACCTAGTAAAGAAGACTTATCACAGAAAAAGTTCTTAGATGTTTGGATTTTGACTCTTCTGGAAGTTTTCCCTTAATTTCCATTATCTCCATAACTTCCTGGTTTACTGATCTTTTCTCCATGATAAAGACAGAAATACTTAGTTTTATCAGCAGCTGTTTTCCTGTCATAGTGTTACATGTACTACTTACACTCAGTCAGTTCACCTGGACCTGAAGTAAAGCAGAGAATAACTGCAATGTAAAAAGGTGAAAAGAGAATCCTAAACTAACAGACTACTTTAATTAATGGCATTTTCATGGAATATGAAATATGGAATATGCCTACTGAGGAGCAGAGCTAGTACCAGGAAGCTGGAGGTGCCTGACTGATCATAAAACATTTTTAACAGCTAAGACTCACATCAATCTAAAGAATGTCTGAGAATTTCTGGTGCAAGCTGAAGAGAATTTAATACCCAAAAATGCTGACTGGCTTTAAGGAGGTATGTGAGACAGTCCTTAGAGCAGCTGCTGCAGAGACAGGATTCCTGGGTTCTACTTCTGGCTTCTTTCCCAAGCCCATCAAATATCCCGCAAACAAAAGTAAAGTTGTCAGAAACTGAAAAACACCACCACACTCTTAAGCACTGCTGCAGGCATCTTTGCTAAAATAATGTCATGCCATTACATTATTTATGTACCCAGAATTAAAACAAAATCAAACAAAAACTTCCTTCAGGTGAAAAAACGCTCGGTGGAACACAAAGAAACACAGGGTTTTTTTGAAGTTAATATTGTATAAGCTCAGTCAATAGCTAGACACAAAACTACTCAAACCAGACAGAAACAGCAGCCAAGGAGAAACAAATGAGCATGTTACCTCTGCTTCATACATGGGTGGCCCCAGGATATCTTTTAAAGCATGGAAATCAATTAAAATTGGCATTTCAGGTGGCAGAGCCAGGTCAGCTGTGTCACTGATGGATTCTGCTTTTGTGTCTTCTGTGACATGCTCTTTGCAATCTGAGAAAATGAAAAGTAATTTAGGATTTGTAGCAGTCTTTCTTGACACAGAAATTAAAATCATGACAGAGAAAAATAAAATATTCAAACATATGCTCAGAAAATTCATGACAGTGTGCTTAAACCACCTTCCACAAACATCTTGTCAAATTAAAGATAATGTGGCATCAAATTTAATTATTAAGCCTAAACATGTTCTTCTAAGGGTTCAGCAAAGATAATACTAAATCTAGCACACTGACAGAGATGCAACTTGCTTAAATGCATTTTTAACTAGGTCAAATAGCAAAGCACATTAGGTTAGTTCAGGTCTTTGCACTTTTAATCAGATTTGTGCACAAAAACTATTTGTAGGAGATGATCATGTTTAATGTAGTGTAATACAGAACATGGAGCTGAATGTGGGAATACTGAATGTTCAGTAACTACTGTCTTTTTATGCATATTTACCACTGTGCTCTCTGCAGTCTCTTCCTGCAAGGATTTAAATGCCTAACTTCTGACACTAATAATTAAGTTCTGTCAAATAAAGTAGGAGCATTTGGGCCAGATTTACTTAGGTTGCTTTGCCACATGGTTCATTTCGTATAGCTAGTCTGCGTAACATTCAATAACATCTCATTTCACAGTATCCAACACGGACAGTGTAACGTGCTTCCGCCTCCATGACCCAATCCCCCCCCCACATGAGCTCTCAACACCAGCTGACCAGGGGCAGAAGCTGCTGTGCTTAGATCAGAAGGAAACCAGCTTCACTAGAAGCCTATCTCCTCCAGCCCTGGTGTGCTGCCTCCTTCCAGGCTGTCAGATTGAACCCCCTGTTACTGCAGCCCATGCAGCACACATTCTGACACTGCACTTTTTACTTTTATTTCTGTCTTTTACAACCACTATGGCTTTACTCAATCATAGAATGGTTTTGGTTGAAAGGGACCTTTAAACGTCATCTAGACCAGCCCTCCATTGTAGGCAGGGACACCTTTTGCTAGATCAGGCAGCTTAATTCACAAAATTGACGTCCCTTGTTTGTTCAACAGCCAGTTGGGCACACAGTGTACACAGCCCTCACACAGTGGAAAAACCCCAAACAATTTCAGTATAAAAAATTCATCTATGGCTGCTGCCAGGAAATACTGTACTTCGACAGGGTTCTGCTCTTTTCTTTATTGGATGAGGTATTTCTACAGTGTCTTGACCAATAACCACTAGCAGCAAAAAAAATCCTCTAAGATCAAATTATTAGGCATTTTCAGATATACCTACAGGTATGATACAGTCTTCATGAGTACATATATAAAACCCAATTAGCCTGACACTTTTGAATGTAATATACTCAAGTGTCATTAAGAAAGGACCACATAGTTAAAGCAATAGCTAAAGATTCAGAAGTGTGCTCTTTGTTTCCTCCATTTATAGTTTTACTGTATTTTTTACCTACACAATTTGTTCCCTTTGCAGAAGTTCCTTATAATTTCTGGTTTATCTACAAATGTGTTTTCTGTAAGTGAACTGCAATAGGGACCATATAAAAACGAAGGTCTCAGCATTGTTTTAAATCAGACTTAACAGCTGTTTGAACAAATAAGCTCACGAACTTAAACATCATTTTTACTAGGCCTACACTGCCCATTTACTTAAGCAACTGTACACAGAAGGAGAATGAGCACGGACTCATTTCCCCAGAGACTTTGATCCAGATGCAAAAGGCTCATTACCATTTTCTCAAGAGCTCTAAGCAATACTTTAGTGAAACATATGAGAGAAATGAAAAATACTTGAACAATCCAGATGTTTCTAAGGTTCTGTGGCAGTTTTACAGCATCCTGCCCTGAGGCTGCTATTAACTAAAGCATTGTACACATACACATGATCAAGATATGTCTTGCCACCCCAAAAACACAAGCCTAAAATACATTTAAAGCTATAATCTGTATTATGCATGAATGCACACTGAGCTTCTACACTTCTGCACCATATTTTTAGAAATTTCCTGCTGTTGCTTCCTTTCTTTGAATTCTTTTCTTACTTTCAACAAAAAAAAAACCCCGAACTTGTCTTCCTTTGCCTACTAATGCATGCGTAATAATACAATATCCAGGAATCTAAACAGTTACAGAAAAACACAAATCACTGATCTAGTCTATTTACTATAACATTAAGAGGTGTTCTATGCTGCAAAACTAATTCTCAGAATGAATTAAGAAAGAATGTTTTCACAAGATACAAATTATCCTTTTACTAATCCTGATACATAAAGGCCATTTTACAGTTAATTTTGTTGCAGTGCAATTCTCACTAATGCCTTCATACAGCTGAAGTAATTCAGGACTCAAATCTAATAGTTATTATCCAACAGCCACTAATCTTTCCATTGTACAACTCATTGCTCCATGCATAAATCCCATTCCTTTGCTGTAAACACTGCCTTAGTCAGATGACCCTCCTGTTGTTCCAGCATGTCTCCATATTTTTGTTGAACTACTATCTCTGTACCTAATACATTCAATAATAAATTCTAGCAAGTCTAGGAAACATAAGCCTGGAAGCTATTCTTGCAATTTAGGCTGCAGTTTCAACACAACAGACCTTCAAAAGAATTTGATGTGACAATTCATATTTTAAAATAAAAGGGAGTTTCAAAACAACTGCTTTTGTTCTATTCCAAGATTTTACAGCCTAACACAATCTTCCATTTCTGCTTGCTCTTATTTCACCTAGTTCTACCGCTGAAGGAGATTCATAAACGAATCAGTAGGTAATTTCTGAGGTTACCTACCTTATCAAAAGAATCAGAAACTATTTATTTCAGTTTATACAGTCTAATCAGTGGATCCCATTTTATAATTTGTAACAATAACAAACTCCAGACTTTTTCTAAAAATATTAACCTCAATTCTGACATTATCTTATTTTTTTAAAAGCATACAGTGATGTTCCAAAATATAATTGCAAACACTATTTTCTTATTTGAAAGAAAAAACATCATCACCTTTACAGAAATGCTGACTATGAAGAATCTATAAGGATTCAAGTAATTAAGATTTCCATTAATGATGACAAATATGTATTCCCTACCTATCCCAGATGAATGCCATAAAACAGTACACGTTAAATGCTACATTCATCTAAAACAAGACAGTTCAATTTGAGTTTCCAGAAACAAGAACTTTTGGTTAGGACAACAGCTAAGTTTTTAACCCAAAATTTTCTATCCATACTTACTGGGCAAGATAGAAACCTAAAATTTTTAAACAGCTTTTAACATAACATATTCTGATTTGCTGAAAGAGGAATAAGAAAGAACATAAGTATGGAAGAAAAGGTTTCACAGTTGTGGGCAATTACAGGGGATATAGCTTGTTCTTTTTTCTCAGCTGATTTACTAGCTGATGCTTCAGTACATGACAGACCAACTCAGAATTTTTTTAGCCCCTCCAAACTAACTAACAAACTCCACAGAACTACATGTAGGTAGGAAAGGATGGGATTGCCCTTGCTGGCAACAGTCCACATTCAAAGCCAGGCATAACAGGAAACTACATCTTAAAAGCAACCCTCCACTGTCCAACTTTAATCTTACGCACTATGTACTTGGGAAGTGTTGCTTCCAAAATACTTTCTTTTGGAAATAAATTCTTTCCTGGGACCCCAATCCTACTAAAACACTTACTTGTATATTTAAATGTCATGTTATGTGCATTTTTCTCCACAGGATCAGAAAATTTCTCTTTTCACAGAAAAATTATATTCCATCAATTCTGATCTAGAATAACAATTTGTACTTGAAGCACTTGCATTTGAGGTTTCCATGCAGGAATATTCAGATAAATTAATATGTTAAGAAAATAGTTTCTATATAAACTCAACTTTTCATAACATTAATGCCTCTGGCCTAAAACAGAAAAGACAGTCCAAGCAATTTTTAGCAAAAGCCACATGTCAGTCTGCAGAGCTGATAAGTATACCAACAGCAGCACAGCTGATCTCAAACGTGAGTGCCTACAGTCATACCACTGTGGGATTTAAGCTGATCAGATTTCACAAACTCATTTTGCAGGGCTGTGGGAGATCCCATGCTGCTGAAAGCACTGAGTTTTGGCTAGAACATAGAACAGTCACTTTTGGCAAGAGCAGTGATGTTGGCCCAGCTGTATTAAGGTCCTTATATATACTAAAACCAAGCAAAACTCCACCACAGTCATGCTTAATAGTGTTTTGTAATAAAACGCATTATCCCCAAATTGAGGGAGAGTAAAGACTCTGCATTCCAGTTCATGTTGATCACTTCAGTCAAACTTGCGCGTAAACTCAAACCCAAGTATTGTCTCATCCACAAAGAGTAAAACAAACTGTTCTACTGTGTTACTGGGTTATAGAAATACTTCAGTATTTTCAAAACCTTGGCATCAACAGAGATAGAATTCTCAGTTAATAGATTTTAGTTATTAAATATTATCTGTCCTAAACTTGCTTTAAAATCTAAATTACACAAATAATTTTTCTCTCTGGGTTTCAATTGTTGTACCATGATATGATACGTTAGGACACAGTTGCTGCATTGTATTCTCAAGGCAGTTGCACTAAAACGGGAAGGAGAGTTTCACATATTTTTGTGACTCCTAGATTTTCTTCCAGTGTCAAAGACTAGATGAGTGTCTCATAAATCTTAGATAGTATTTCAGTATAATATCAGATAGTATTACTGTACACAAGGATGACTCCCTGGAGAGGTCTGAAAAGCAACTCCATGTGCTTCTGCTGAAGTTCATGGTACAAATTCAATGACTGACGCAACTAACCCTCCTGCACTTGCCAACTTCATTGTAAGGATCAGAAGTCAAGGGAGTGAGGAAGGCAACACAAAGCTGCCAGTGTTTTTCAGTCATTCCTTTTTGGAAAGTGCTAAACACAGCTTGACAGCGCATCTCTCAGCATCAGAACTGCTATGGCAGGTATCATCCATTTTTAGAGCCTACTATCAGTGTCAAAAGTCTGACGTTTACAAAGCCTTGAGAGCAGATGCTCCACTCTGAATTAATAATCTGATTTAATCAATATAATGATGGAAATTTTGAGGTTCTACCACCTAATGTCTTTCAACTTTTCCTACAAACCCATAAGCCAGAAGGCACTCAGCTGAATAAACACAACAGGCACCATGCTAGTATTCTGATATGCTACGAACCAAATACACATCATACTTCAGCAAGTTAGAATCTACAAGGCAAGCCTGTAGCTTCACAACGCACCACATAAGAACATTAACAAACACAGCCTCAGTCCCACATCAGTAACTGACAAATGCGTAAAGCAAAAACTAATAACAGGCTTTTATTCAGATAAAGAAAAAAAATATATCAAGAAATAAGTATAAATGAAACTACTAAGAGACAACAACTTGATTAACTATTCTTCCAGAGTCATTCATGATATGAAATAGAAATTCATCATTGCAATGCACAACTGCACAAATAACCATTCACTGAAAGGGGAAAAAAAATCAAAAGAAATAAATTTAGGCTACAAAACCCATCATTTGAAAAAACTTATAAGTATTTGGGGGTATTTCCCAGTTTTGCTTAAATACTTGTTTTTTTACAACAAAGTGGATAAAAACTAAACTAAAATAATTTTTAAAAGTGTTCTGCTCTCATACACTCCCCAAAAGTGCCATATTCTGCTAAAAATACAGCAGGGTGTAAGTCCATTATTAGCACAAATAAAATTAGTTTTACAGACTTCACCATTGTATACATGCCTTTGTAGTACCAAAGTTTAATTACAGAGCCACCTTGGCCTCCCTATTATTAATAGAGCTTTTTCTTATGGATAGTTTCAGTTCCAGAAGTACAAAGGCAACTCTTCACAGCTCATTCCTTCTGGGCTTATTCCAAATTTTGTGCCAACCAAAAATGTTACCATTTTTCCCCTCTTCTGAAGCACTTTGCTTGCTGTTTTCACTTAGCTTTGGTAAGTTGCAAGTGCAGTGCTAATTTTAACAGTGTGTAATTTTAACAGTGTAAATACCTAAGTTGCAAGAACAGTGCTAATTTTAACATTGTAAATACCACTGTCACTGGACTGAGATGTCTAATACAGTTCCTTTTTGTTTTTTGCTTTAATAGTAAAATGTTTCTTCTCTTAGTACCAGGAGTTGTGCTCTAAACTGCATGAAGAGTAGAATGACGCTTTTTATGCAGCAATCAAACTTACAACTTCTAAGCACATTTTAGACACAGCTACCCTTCAGCGCAGAGAAATACTTTTAACCTATGACTTGTCAATATTATTATAAAAAAAAGTGACAGTAGCAAAGACACCTGATATTGCTTGATGCTGGTAAGCCTGGTCCTTACAACCCAAAAGCTCAGTGTTCTGGTTCAAAAGCAAGCTCAGGTATCAAAGTATCAACAAACTCATTGTTTGACTCCAAAAAAATCCAACACAGAGTAGAAAAGGTAGGCAAGATGTACATAGTATAAATGTAAAGCATTAATAAATGTCTTAAAAGCTCTTCGCCTTAGTGTACATGGGACAACATAAACTACACAGCCACATGCATGCACAGCCACTGAGAAAGTTAATTTGTTTTTAAGCCAAACATTCAGAGACAAATGAGCTGACTCCACTTAAGCAAACAGTGATCTGTTGACCAAACTCAATCTTCTAATATTACTGTTTCCACAGACATTGTGATCAAGTTAGAAAACTCAACAAGGTGAAAGATGTAATTTTCAGAAGGGAGATACTGCGTTATGGAAAAGAGGCAAGGTAAAGCTCAAAGACTGTCAATAAACAGATTGAGTCAGGTGGACTCACTGCAGTATTTAAAAAAAATAAACAAATAAACAACACCCAATACCTTGCTTGCTAGATTTTAAGAGAGACTAAGGACTAGCCACATTTTAGAAATTCAGCTTCAAGTTTGGATTTTGTCTTTTCACATTTCTCATCTCCCTTGAACTGTGGGCTCCTGCAGACATCTAGTGCTGCAATGAGGACTCTGAAGCCTTCAACAGAAAACTGCTGTGTATTGTGAGATCCCCCATCAACAACTGGCTGGATAAAAAGCACAACCATCTATGCCCTGCACGGTATGTTTCACTAAGCACAATATGGATGTTCACTGTTATTAAAGAGAACATTAATTTGGGGATGAAAAAGGGAGCAGTCACTAGTTGCACACTGCATATGAACTGGGTTATATGCCTGAATTCTTCCCCCCCTTCTATTTCAAGACTTGAAAGACGTCTGCCTCTACTGGTGAAGCAGTTACATAAATATTTTTGCTGTTTAAGAATTCCATGTTTAGTTTTCATTCACTCTGTTGGATGACTGGGAATGATAAATCACTATTGTCTGTATACACAGGAAACAAGAACAGACTTACTGAAGCTGACCAAAGCTCCAAGAGAATTAGAGTAAGTCAAGTGTTAAAAAGCATATAGAGCCCCTAAACCTTTCTAATTTCAAAGCTATTCAAGATGACATTTATTTTAGAATACAAAAAACATCAGTTTGAGTTCTGAGCTGGTAGAGCATGCCTATCACAGTTAAGGAATTTCTTTAAATACAATAGTTAAGAAAATAAGTGAGATATTTATGTAATAAAAAAATAGGAAACATAAAAGGCAAATCATAACTGCATACCCAAGATATGAAATAGATCCATTGTACTTCTCAATTACCAACCTGGCAGGCAGAAGTTACTCATATCCCAAGCCATAATTCAGCACTGCTTGAGCTCTGCATAATAGGAATATCAATCTATTTGCAAAGCTTTTAAAAACAGAGCCCTTAAAGAAGCATTAAAAAGGATAAAAGGTTGATATATCAGCTTCCTAATGACTTTGTAAGAATTTTACTTTTTCATAAAACATGCTAAAGATACACACCTTCTTCACCCACTTCAGCACGATCTGGCTTTGTTTCTTTGTGCTGTCCTTCTGCCACTTTCACTGCCACTGCTCTGCAAATAGCACCCAGCTTCCGATCCAGAGAGCGGACTCCTGCCTCTCTGGTGTACCTAGTGCAGAGACAATTGCTTTACTGTGGATAGTCTTCCTCGGAGAGATTTCTTTCAAACGCAAAACCAGTTTCTTTCTAAAAATATATGCAAAATGGTAATTTTATTTTTTTCTATGAAAATGACAAAGAGAAAACTTCCTTCTTTAAAATAAAGGTTTTCTGCTCCCCAAACCATGGCTTCACACACTGCACACTGCAGCAACACTAGCTTAAGTGTTTCTGTTTGTTCATAGCACCTTGCCAATTGTGTCAGCACAAATGACTGTGAGTCACACTCTGAGAGCCAGAGCAAGGAATTATCTGGAGAAGGAAAGATGAATCAGTTTAGGAAGCAGAGCCAGACAGAGCGCAGGGAAGAGCAATTTCATAAATTACAAACTGTTGAACTTCTGGAGCTATTACGGACAATAAATCTTAAGAAATGTTTTGTGTTATCCCTTTACAGATGATTTAGTAGTTACCAGAAAAAGAAATTATTTAAAGCAATGAATAACAGATTTACCTTGTAATTATGTCCACAGTGGTTACTTGTGGAATCTGTATTTGCTGTGGAGTCAAGCCATGTTGTTCAAGCTGTTTAGGAATCAAGTGTCTGTGTGCAATTTCAATCTTTTCTTCTTGTGTGTATCCTTCCAAAGAAAAAGCATATGTTTTCTTATATTTTTGCTTATACACTACAATATAATCAAACCTCTTACAATTTATAATTGTATGTGATTGAATCTAACAAAAAAACCCAGCTATAATCTAAAAGGCTGTTGGTATGATACTTTGTAGTTATTAATAACTTAATATAAACAATAATACATTTTTAGTGTTTCAAAGCCATCAGCCAGCTAGAATACAAACACATCAATTAGTGAAAATATTATTGCAGAATCTATCTATCTATGTATTTCCATATACCTGGAAATGTATTTTCCTAAGTGCAATGGTAAATGTTATTCTCATCACAAAGGCCTTAATGGAGGCATCCCCACCAGTCTCTCAACAATTCTGACCATTCAGTCTAGATTCCTAGCAAGCTTACTTTAAGGAATTGCTTTTCATTTGGGAAGAACACTCCAACATTGTTTTAGGACTTCCAATAGCCACTTAAATGAAAACACTGTAGTATTACCTGGAACTTGAATAATTTCCATCCTGTCCAGCAGAGCAGGTGGAATAGTAGCTGTAGTGTTGGCTGTAGCTATGAAAAGGACTTGGGACAGATCAAAGGCCACGTTTAAGTAGTGATCGGTGAAACTGTGATTTTGTTCTGGATCCAAGACCTTAACAAAAGTAAACACAAAATTGATGCAGTTGCTCTATTAGAAGGAAAGAAAATACACATATTTTAATTCTATTCCATTTGGTTCTGTCAAATCTGACTTTACATTTATAAAATATGTTATGAATATTACTGAAGCCTGACTCCCAATATTCTGCCTTGCTCTCATTACTCTGTAACTACATTCCACACCACTTGCAGAAAGAAATTTGTTTCCCCAGTAGTTCTTTTTACACATTTCCAAGATGTTTGTAGCATTTCTCCATTCATCAAGTACTTCCCGTAAGCTATCTCCATGACCTTTCACAGATGGTAGAGTGGCCTTGCAAGGACTCTCAACATCCTCGGAAAAGCATCCCATGTGGTCCCACGGACTCGTATGAGTAGGAATCCCTGATTCTAATCCTTATCTGCTGCTGGTAGCTCTTCTTACTCTAAGCACACCAATGTGAGATCAAGCTGAGAAGCAGCAAAGAGCAAGGGGAAGAACAAGGGTTACCTCAGCCTTATCTGCTGTTACTAGACAACCTGCCCCACTCAGTCAGCTCTGTCCAGCCTTTTACTACTAATGTAGTACTAGAATCACTTCTTATCACCCATGACATCCCACGCAAGTCTTGACTGTAAGTGAGCTCTGGCTGTCCTAAGATGATCTTTGCATCTTCCCTTTTCCCCAAAATTTTATTATTAAAAAATAGAAACAAGACTAGACAGAAGCACAGAAGAAAACAACACGCAGTCTGACCAACCTCAAAAATGTTCTGCACAAGTAGAACTACAAACTAAGTAACAGTGTTCTCTTCCTATTACTTCTAGTACTACTAATACAACACTTGCTTATATTTAAGCTATTACTTGAACAAGCCGTTATTCAATATATGTGGATCACAAGCACACTAAGGTGCTACCTCATCGTTTTTTTTAATAGTGCTGAAAATTGGAAGTTCATGGTATATTACAATCACCACCTATGAGCCACCTTCATTCCACCCCACCTTAGAGTACTGCTACACTTTTCCTTCCCAAATGATGAATTATCAGTGTCACATCAACATGAATAATTCTCATGTTACAAATAACAAGACCTATGCATCTCCTGAGAAACAGCTCACTGCTGTCAAAATAATTTATCTGCCTAGACCCAAATGAATGCATCCTTTGTCTTAGCAACTTGAATTATAGCCAGGAACAGTGTTGATAATTCTAAAAAACTGAATTTGAGCACTTTCTAGTGGGTTATGAAAGAAGCAGTTCTGAATTTTCATTACTATCAACTTCTGTTCACTCTTTGGAAAGCTGAAAATCTGTAGATGTTTTATGATCACAGCAAACTAGTAAAATACTTCTTTTTCTTTGTTTTTTTCAGAATGCCAGAAACACAGAACAACTTTTTAAAAACAGAACAACTTCTGATTTCATTTTGAAGTACTACACAGATTTAAAACTAAAATTTGGCTATGTATTGCAAATGTAATAAAATACAAGCTACATGTTCCCCTTTACAGTGAAATCTTAAAACATACTTAAGTATGTGCCTGAAGTGTAAAACTAATGTTAGAACTTAGTGAATGCTATTGGTTGTTGGCTATAAGCTACTCAAAAGCTTCTTTTCTTACCTTCTTCAGCAGGCAGCTGCTATCATTTACTCCCTTTACTGAGGAAAGAAAAGGCATTCAAGTATCCTGACTAGCCAAGTACACTGATGCATAATTGCATCAGTTATAGATGTCTCTGACTGCATCTAGTCCTACAATCTAGCCCTGGATTGTAGGCGGACACAATAACAGGCAGTGCATTCAAGCACAGCATCTACAAACTGTCTTGAAGGAAAGTAGGTCTACATCAAATACTAGTCTCCTATTCAAAGTCTACTCTTGCAAATTTTTCAAAACTAATTTAAACAGCAAATCCTAATTCAACCTACCTTTTTTTTTTTTTTACACTGATAACACTGTATTTCCAGAAAATGCCAGTCTATTAGCTGAAGCATTTGCAACTACTTCCAAAGATGCTGAAAACCAATCTATTCTGATACATCAAGTTGGCTTTTTAATATCATTTATCTACATGCATGGCCATTGCTTTTTCCTTCTAGTCTGCAACTGGAAATCCTTATGAATCCTAAGTGCTAAGCTGGTGATCATAGTATGATTTATAAAGATACAAAGAACATTGATGCTGTACTCATGCGTAAACAATACTATCCAATAGGTAAAGGAAACTGCAATAAAAACCATCTGCATTTCATCTAAAAATGTGAATTATCTGAGATTGTCTACAAGGGCTAGAGTTTCCTTGGACTAGTAATCTTTTGTCTTGGTAACTATTTATTAGAATAAGATGTAAAACAATATCATGCCTATGCATTTAAAGCAGATTTTCCAAAGCAAATAGAACTGTTCTTCAGCTACAGATCGGTGCTAAAAGTTCCAAGTTCAAAAGTTTTCAAAGCTATTAAACTAATACAAAAATACCAAGTACAAAAAGAACATTCAGTGAACAAAACATCTTGGTTAATTTATGGCTGACAGCTCACATGCATACAGAGGCTTCTCTGTACTATCTTTTTATTAGCACAAAATCTAGAATAAGTTCCATGAACATTTAATTGCCTGGCTATGTTCCTGGTCTAATTTCTCTGCATACAAATACTCATTTATCAGGCACTTGGATCCCCTTTTGTTTTCTTCTGTTTTAAACAGAGGTCATCTAAATTTAGACTAAAACATTCCCTTGTTGATGAACAGTAACTGGAAATAGGAAGACATTCTGATTTGCTTAAGCAACAACTCTGCAGAAGCACTAGAAGAACTAAACACTTATCTGGCAATTACAAAACATCAAGCTTTGCATCCAAGCTTACAGGGTATGCCAGTTTTCTTCTTGAATATCTCTCGTTGTAGACAATCAATGAAAGTTTAACACATCTACACATTAAGAAATAAAAGATGTGCCTTTTATACTTAATGATGGCACTTACCAAACAAGAAGCAGCAGTCTGAAAAACAAAGGTACCAGCTAGATGACGGCTTACTACTGTTTGTTCTACATAATAGCCACATTTGCTCATTCCAGATGGACTTTGCAACAATGTAAACCACAAAAAGCAGACGAAAATTGAGCTGTTATCTCCAAGCATAAGTTCTCCATTAGAAGAGGTAAAGCACCTGCTTCAAGATGTTTAGACAGCAGTAGAGGGATATACAGCTCTCACATGGGAGCAGCCCAGACATGATTAATAGAGCAATTATTTTTCCAGATGCAACTAATGGTCAATTAGCAGTGACTTACATAAGGACTGGAGGCCAAGCAGACAGCTGGAAGCTAACCTGATGAGCCTCAACTAGAATAATCCATGGCAGGAGGTGAGTTGAATATCACTGAGAATGTGGTTTTAAAATAAGGAGAACAGAAACGTCCCAAAGCCGCCACAAAGAATCAAAAATTCAAACACAAATAATTTAAAAAATAACTTATTTCATTTGCCCTCACACACTTGGTATGATAGAAGAAAATTAAAAATGCTAATGCTCTGCTGCAAGATGGGGGAGGAAAAATAAATTCTAATAAACAGCAAAGGTCGAATATAATTAACAATATTAATGTAAAGATCTGAATTTATTATTAGAACACTTCCAAAAAATTTACTCTTTCCAAGAAATGCCAAATCATTGATTCATTACTGATTTCGACTGACTAGAGAACAGTCAGCTAAGTAACAATATTGATTTTCAGGTATTTTTTATCAATTCATTGACCAGATTTAGGCCATCTTATTTCAATACCTAAAGGAAAAATGACAGAAGAAATATCAGCCAACTCAGAAACAGACCTTATTACTAACATTAAGAGCAAAGACTAAATAAAATCCCGCAATGGAAAAGTACAAAGAAAATGCATCTGAGTATTTGTCACACTCCCCGGGTTCTTTTTCTTTCACTTGCAGGCTTCTCATGCACCCGAGGAATGTGTACTATACACACTGGAGAAATCCACAGGTAAGGGCCTATAACTGCAATTTTTAAAAGCTAAAAAAAGTGAAGCCATGGTATTTTCTAAAATTTAAATTATTACTAGTTCATGTTAACATGTGAAGATCAAAACAGAGCCCTCAAACATAGCCTGTTCATACACTGATTGTCAAAGAACTAGTTGGCCTTGTCAAAATAGTAATTTCACACTATCTAGCAGGAAGAAAATAATGACATTTGTAGAATGTCAATTGACATTTCATTTGCAGAAAATCATACAGCACATAGATGAGCTCATGACACCTTAATTAAAGTAGCATTTTTCATATTCAAATCACTGTATTAAGCACAGTCAGTCAAAAAAGAGTCATTAGAATGATTCTGTAGTCAAATATTACCAGAACCATTTTCTCCTACAACTGCCCAGCTACAGAAGTTAGATAAGTTACCACACATTAAGTCTGACAACTGAGATGCTCCTCGGACTATGCCCTAAATCATTTCAGTGAAAGTGAGCCAGGCTAGCTCAAAAAATGTGGATAAATATCTTTGACTAACTCAACTCCTTTTGACTAAAACAAGTAAAGAAAAATCACAGAAGCAGCTCAGCTGAAAGTGATAGGTTGGTAGCCCCTATGATCAGAGAGAACACAAAAGAGAGGTAGGCACTGTAAAAATACAGCAGTATAAGGAAATTCTAAACATCCACAACACCCAAACCACTGGGTGCACTAGTGCTACATCTGCTCTGGACTGCCTCAAATGTTTCAGCCTAGCCCAGTCTTGCTGTGCCATTACCTCCCTCACTCCCTCCTTTCCTTATCACCAGTGCTAGCACAGCAAGATATACACAGCCTCCTGCACTAAGACGGTGGGGAGAGGCAACAGTCCTTGTCTCTTCCCCATGCCTGATGGGACACTCCTTCCTTTCTCCAGCAAACTGCTAGAATAAAACCACTGAATATGCAAGCCAGGGGAAGAAGGAACTGTACTGGGATATTATTGTATGTCATACTCCAGGGCAAAATAAGACAGAAAGAAGGTTCTGGCAACCCACTGCTGATCTCTGCTACAGAATCCTCTGATACATGAAGCCTGCAAGGCATAGGTCTCAATTCATCTTCTTCATAATCACTCGTGTTTTAGCCTCCTGAAATTGCAACAACTAACCTTATTAACAATATCTCAACAGTTGATGGATTCACAAAATATTCCAAAAGTATCTAATTCACCGAAGTCCCTATTTGTATCTCCTAGATTCTACTTGTGTTTTCAAGCAAGTCAACTTCAACAACTCAAAACCCTTGGTGATAAAATAACTACAGCACATACTTAAGAATTATATTAATTTACATCTTGATCTGAGTCCCAGACTTTCAGAAAAAAACACATTTAATAGCTGACTCTCATGGAAAGCAAACACTCACCACATCATAACCAGTTGAGAGGGAATTTGTGACTTCAACAAAAAAATAAAGTTCAGAAAGTTAATTGCAACTATAACTAAAGAAATGCTGCTAAAAGAACATGCAACTAGTCCATACCATATGCTAGATAAAATGCTTCAATATAAGCTTTTACAATCAAAAGCTTCAAAAATATATTACAATTGTTCCAAGAAAGAAAATAAAAACTTGAAAATGTCCAGCTACAGTCTGGCTGCTCTACAGCTCTTCCTCATGGCTAACAGCATTTTGCCATTACAAAAAATTATAAATAAATAAATAAATAAATCATCCCCCAAATAAGTAACATTTAAGACTTGAAGAGTCTTTAACTATACAAACCAGAAGCACAAAATTCATCCTTGTGTTAAAGCACGGACCTGTAAGATTAAAGATACCTTCCTTATACTATGTAACAGTATTTGCATTGTGCACAAGTAATTTACAGAAATCCAACGACATCAAAATACAGGAACTGCATTTGAATAAAAAACTTGAGACTGGCATGCTTTCTTTTGTCCAGTGAATCTGCCATTCTTACTCAAGTATTTTAATTCTTTTTAATTACAAACGAAATCATGAGTGTAATTTAACATCTCTTACCTCAAGCAAGGCTGCTGCAGGATCCCCCTGCAAGCTCTTCCCCAGTTTATCAACCTCATCTAACAGGAATACTGGATTGTTAACCCCAACAGTCTTCAATCCATTGATTATTCTGCCAGGCATGCTGCCAACATAGGTGCGTCTGTGAGAAATAAATGTATATGGGGAAAGGGGTCAGAAGCATGTAACAGGAGTAGAAAAATAAAAAATAAGCTCAAGGGAAAATATAAGAATAAGCAGCATTGTAACAAATCTTGCCTTTTTTTGCAAAACTTTCTGGAATCAGCTGATAAAAATGTGGAATATGCATCTGAACTAATATAAGCAATCACATCACTAGATGAAAATTCAATTTCCATGGCTCACTATTTGGTCAGGAAAGATAAATGTATGCATTAAAGTATATCCAAACCTCACAGATTGCAGGCATTTTATATGATAGAGTACAAGCATCCTTGTATTGTATGAACAAGCAGGAGAATTGGGAACACCGTTAATACTAACATTTTAATAAGGATGGTACTGGGTTTTTATCATCACAACAGAATTCACACAGAGTGTTACAAATTAGGGCAAAATTCCAAATATCACAGAATGTTAGGGGTGGGAAGGGACCTCGAAAGCTCATCTAGTCCAACCCCCCTGCCAGAGCAGGATCCCCTAGAGTAGGAGATATGCTGAACTGTTGATGTTCCCTGTGTACACAGCATGCTTTAATTAATGCTCACAATAAATAATTGTATTTGCTATGTAATTTCAACATGAAATAAACTTAACAGTGCAACAGAACAAAAAAAGTATGGATCTGGATTTATTCAGCAGAAGTGGTAATAACTTTTTTTCACAATGGACAGTGCAACTACATTTTACAAGCATATTTCTGCTGTGCCTTAACTGAACAAAATGCTATAATTAAGGGTACGAAATGCTGGTCACTCAAGAAGCAAGAGCTACATGAAGTGCTGAATTACAGTACCTATCTCATGACCCTCACAAAGCAGATATGCAGAACAGGCCTGCTTTGCCACATGATCTGTGTCAATATAGTCCAAAATAAACAGGATGACATTTAGAAAGATGAAACTAAAAATACCGTGGGAGTAATTTCAAGAGATACTAGAGAAGACTTTAAATATACAAAAAAACCCCAACTCTAAACAGTAATGGTGTTGGTTCCATGTAGTATTTAACCACTGAGGGAACAAACTGCAGTTACTGCATTCAGTTCTAGATCTGAGCAAAAAGAAAAATTATTAAGATTTTCTAACTAGGCAGAAATGCACCAGAATTTCAGGTTGCCTATTACGACCTTCATGAGGCAGCTGCTAAAGACTGCAACAGCCAACATGCAACAGCTCATCCCCTCAATGCTTTTGTGTAGAGTCTTGTTCTGCAGCGAGCGAGTGGATTTCTCTCCACTGATGACTGCACTATGTAAGGTTTATTACAGGTTAAGAGTCTGAATGGGGGAGCTACTATACTATATTAGCATGCCATTGCATTCTCCATCTGCCAAGTCAACCTTGCCAAAAGAATTAAAGGATTCTACAAAACGCAATCAGAAAATTACAAGACTGAAGCAGAACTTAGGTTCACAGAAGGGAATAATTTACTGGTGCAACCAAATTAATTCATGAAGCAATTCCGGTTTTGTTTCTCGGTTTTTTTATGTTTCAGTGGGTTTTTTCAGTGGGGGTTTTCTGTGGTTTTGGTTGGCTGATGGTGGTGATTTTGTTGTGATTTTGGTGCATTTTTTAAAAATTAAAAATTAAAATGCTTACTGCACTAATAAATAGTTTTATATGCTTTAGAGACAATAATAAATATTTTTATGAACAATAAATCTGTTTGTTTATACCCAAACACACACACATACCACTTTTTAAAACATTTTTGGAGTTTTCCCCCAAAACAAGAGAGATTTTTTCTTTACTGAAATACAAAAAAGCTGTTATTAATATATTGAAATATTTGAAAAATTGTACACAGTCAAGTTTCTTAACATCTTAAACCATATACTAGGGCAGACTGAAGCACAATGTATCAAGATCGGTGGTGAATATAAAGCAGAAAAACCCAAATGTACTCAAAACAACTTACAGGTAAGATCAATACCTTGTAAAAATACAATTTTAAGAGTATAAAAATTGGATGGCTTCTAAAGCAAGCAATAAGAAAAACATTTTAACTGTGATAGAAAATATTTTATTTAATTTTTTTATGCACCCTGTCCAAAATAAGTAATGGGTCACGAGCTACCATACAAAAAACTTAAACAGAAACCACAGCCCAACTGAAATTGACCCAATGTTACAAAAAGGATTAAATGGTTCCCTATAAAACCCAAGAGTACTTCAAGAAATTAAAAGCTCAAAATTTAAAGAACTATTGTTTGAAATATGGAGCAGTTCTGCAAAATACTCAGTCTCCACAGAATTAGGGTTAACAGATGAGAAAAGTGCCCAGTGGCTAGAAGCATTTTGCTTTTCTTTTCACCACCTGACAATTGACTAATCTCACTCTTCCTCATACCGTTGTCTTTTCATTTGTATTTTCAATCATCTCTAGACATGGGAAACCTAAACAACTAACTCCAGTGGAAAGTTTAATTGATGCACTAAATGTCACATAAAAGCATGCTTAAGTTTATTTACATGATTTGATGACGTATCACTAAATAGATACAGTATAAATTTCAGGGTAACAAATACCTAGGTATCAATTTGCTCTCCGTATGTGTAAAAGACCAAATCTGTGATACACCTTCATTTATTAGATGAACTAATACTGATTTTATTATACTATTAATCTACTCAAGATCTCCAAGGCAAGTACAGAATGCTAATGCAAATATCACATGTAGTATGGCTAAGAAATACAACATAGTATTCTACCTTGAAAATATACACATAGGTAAACTGTTTTCATTTCTAAATTGTTATTATGGAACACATTCAATCCAAGAGTGCTTGGTAAGATGTACCCTGCAGATATTTACATATAAACCAAACCAAATATATTAACATTACAAGCCATTTATCTCTCTGGACATTAACCTTAGCCTTGTAACTTGTGGAACTGAATCCTGCTGTTGGTGAACAGTAGCCACTGACTGTGATGCTATTCTTAATTTTTATTATTTTAGCTACGGTTGAAAGGAAGAAAAACAATATTCTATGTTAGCATTTTAAATTATTTAATGTGGCTTTGCTCATTTTGTAATGCACTGTTTCTCTCCATGCATTAAACCTAGAGAGTCAGCTGCTTTCTGTTGAAAATGGGAAGTACGCATAAAGTTTCCTGATTACCTCACTTGTGTAGTAACAACAAAAAAAAAAACCCAGCTCTTAAGAGCTCATGCCACAGAAGGTCTGTACTTTAGTTTTCTTTTTATTTATCTTTAAATCTGTGAAAAGGTTCCTTTAAAAAACACCAGAGTTGTACAGCCTATCATTAGGAGCTAGGATACCTAGAAAATGCAAGAAAGAGAGCTGGGAAATCAGAACTGGTCGGCTGGCCCAGTGTAAACAGGGAATGTGTATGAATCTGAAGCCTTACAGCAGTGCTAATATTATTGATGAAAACATGGCTCACTTCATTCATACTAACTACAAAATTTTAAAATTGTTTTTTAACTACAGTGTTTTTCAAACTGCAGATGAAGGAAAAAGTAACAAAGTCAACACCATGGAAGACACTAGTCCTGAACTTACTTGCACAAGGTCACAGCTTACTTTGTTGTAAGGACAGAGGTGGCACCTACTCAAGTGCTTTACAGAAGTATGTATGCTTTATACTTGTACAACAAAGCTATTCCTCTTAAAGATGAAACCCTCTGAGGTCTGTTTTTTTCCCTAGTGCAACCAGGCATGTGCTGTGACCTTCTGCTAGCACAGCTGTACTGGAGAGGAATCAGACCTTCTCACACAGAAGCACCTAAACAAGTCTTCAGCACAGGCCTAAGCCAGGAGTAAACTACCCGAACTTCTAGAAACTGAAAAGCAATGGTCATAAAAGAAAGAGTGCTTCACACTGAGGTGAGAGAGAGAGAAAAGAGCTTCATAGGGATCTCACCAGCACCACTATAAATAAATGGTACAATGACATCCTTTCTCTTTAAAATAGAAATCCACACACACACAACACAGATGATCATATAGTTCCTGTTATTAAGCAAAATATCAGTACTGAAGAATGCAGTGAGGCTCTGGGAAAAAAGTTCTAAGTCATCCTTCAGATTTGTTGGGTTTTAAATTTGTTATTTTTTTAAATACAAGTTAAGAAGAAATGTACACCAGCAAATTTCAACACATGGTATAGGTGAGTGGGAAACGCAAACAGCTGGAGGATGTCTGATAAAGCAGTTCTCTTTTTGTACCAAGATGATGATTTCATTTAGGGAATGCAGAACAGTAGTTGCTACTCTTCACCCAATCAAAAAAGAATTCACAAACCCCAGCTGCAGGCACGTGATCGACACTGAAACGGCAAAACTAGGCGTTTCTGATTGTCCTAGTTACACATCACATGGAAGAGCACACTTACTGAATTCATCTCTCCCCACCCTGCTGCCACCTATTTTGTTTTGCCTGCTGAATCCATCAGTCTGCATCTTTCTCTTACAACAGTAATAAGCAGCCAAAATGAATGCTATTTCAGGCAATATTTGCTTGCAAGTGAAACTGAATTACATTTTCTTTTTTCATGTTCAGGTACATTTAGTACATTTAAAAAAATGTTTAGCACATTAGTAGGTACATATAGCATCATTCTTCTGCAATGTTCATGGAATTCTTAACTTAAGCCTTAAGGTCTAACGAGGAGCTTTTAGGAGAAAAAGAATGGCTCCTAACGTGACATCAGAACAGTAAAACTCAGAGAACCGCAGCCTCCTCCACTTACAGATTACATCTGCAATTCCTTTCTATAACAGCCACTAGATGCAAAAAAACAGATTCACTTGACTGGGAACAGCTTGAAGGATTTATTGATGCAAAAGGATATTACGGAAAGAGAGAGGTCTACAGAAGAGGCGTAGTCTTAATTTGATTAAATCTTATTCTGAGAAGCAGAAAAGCAGAAATAAAATTAGAAGCGTTTAAAAAAACAGTACACATCAGTTGGTTTTGATTTTACACACAAAAAAGCAGCATTTGGTTACAACGGACTCCTCTTACTAACTGCTCTAAACTGAGTTTTTAAACTATGCACTTGTTTGTTGAAGACTAACCACATGATATTCTTGCTAATTATAGATAGTTTTCCTTTGCTCATGAAAAATAAACTCGTATCAAATACTTCCCATCAGCTAAATTGAAGTATTTTTAATAGGAAATTTATGATGTTTAGCTTCTAACATGCATTAATAATTTAATAACGCCCTTAAGAATACTACAGTGACAGCCACAAACACCTGAATATAAAAGTTTTTAAAAGCTTCATTATCATACAACTCTAGCTGTCATTATTTTTTATTGGGTCTAAGCACAAGAGAGAAAGCCAAACAAAACAGAAGGAAAACAGTAAGGAATTGTGTAAAAAATGATGACAGTTTTACTTTTCTCCATAATGTCAGTTTCACAGACAGTTTCCCTATTACAGAGGCTTCAGTTCTGCTTTGCCCTGGCAGTTTCTTGTCTATCATGCTTAGTATTCAACAGCCTCTAGTGGCTTCGGTTCGAATAGCAAGGTATCGTTAAATCACATTTCAAATTATTTCTAGGATCCATACCATAAATAATCTGAAACATCAGAATTCTTAAACAGTGATTAACAATACAGTTTATGAATTACAGTAGTAAAATACTTAGTGAAGGAGGACAGTGTTTTACTTCTTTTTCCATTACTAAGGAAATGGAAGAGAACAGCTATTGCAACAGTTTACAAAACAATCACACACATCTTAAAAAGTAGAAAAATCAGATCCAACATTTAAGAGTTTGTCTTAGACTTTCTATTGAATTCTACTTCCAAGTGCCAAAATGACTGAAGATGAAATTCCGTTTTTCCCTATGACAATAAATGGCATCAGCAGAAGGGAAGAGTAAAGCCTGTATCTCACAAGTACGCATCCACTCTTGTTACTAAAATTCCCTCCTGAATTGAACACCATAAAAAAAATCAATTAGGAACTACTGTTGTTTGAAATAAGCAATTTCTCTGTATTAGCTAAAAAATGAAAAACACCAAAATATTCTGTGACAAACAACAGAAAAATCTGCAGTTAGGAAAGGAAGAAGTAGTTACCTGTGACCTCGAATATCAGACTGATCACAGACTCCTCCTAAAGCAATTCTGTGGAATTCTCGACCCAAAGTCTTTGCAATCGATCTTCCAACACTAGTTTTGCCAACTCCTGGTGGTCCCACAAAACAAAGAATGGGTCCCTTGAGGTTGTTTTTAAGCTGTCGGACAGCTAAGTACTCCAGAACTCTCTTCTTCAACTTCTCCATAGCATAATGATCATTATCCAAAAGAATTCGAGCTGCACGAATTTCCAAGCGATCTATCAATCATTGACAACAGAACAGATATCAGCATATTTACCTTTTAAAATGGAAACAATTAATTCTACAACACAATAGAAACAAATGCATTCTCAAACATACACAGCAATGCAATCCCCTGGCACAAGCACCTACTTCAATGTTTTTCAAAACCAAAGGTATTATTAGTTCTTCTATAAAAAAGAAATTAGACATAACGTACTGATAATAAAATAAAAAACCCCACACCTTTTCACTGTGTCACAGATTGAAATCTAGTTCAAATGAATGTAGTGTCTTATTCTAGAACAGTGACTCAATGATAAGCAAATTCCCCAATATTTGCTTTCTCACAGAAATGTCTCATCCTGCAAGTTATTCTCAAAAGACAAATTCATCCCTATGTCTTCATCATCCACTTTTAACAAGAGTCTATAACTACCTTGTAAATAGAGCAAGATCTTATAGCTTTACTTGCTATGCAACACTTGAAGTCATTTGGCACTGTAAGAAGTCCCATGTGATACTCAGACTGGAAAAATTTTGAATTTGCCATAATTTGAGATAAATGGTCAGATCACACTGGTGGACATTAACTAACGCTTTACACAGACCAGGAATTTCTGGCACAAAGCAGCTGTCTCCTCCTTTTCTCTACAACAAAAAGAGAGTAGGCAGGAAGCAGTGAAGTCTATCAACTCTGCACACATCCACCCTTCAAATTCTATGCATTCCAAATACAGACCCATCATACAGGTAAGTGTACATATTTCACATTTAGAAATCATGATTCAGTTCTCATCATCAACCTTGTAAATTTTTGTATTTAACCACTGAACAAAAAAATTCACTAATTATCATAATTTTCTATAGGATTTTCTATTTTTTTATTGCCCATAGCTATGGAGTCCAAAGCATCACTCATGAACGTGATACAAACTTGCCACTTCGCTTCAAGTAAGAACTTGAAACTTCATGTGACATGAACAATTTTCCAGGATTAAAGAGCAACTTTCACCAAAAAATCATTTTGCTAGGACACAAGTGTCAACAATACTTAAGTCATTCTGGGATTCTTTGAATAATATATTAGAGATCTGTAAAGATCTGTATGCAGATTTTTTACAGATTAAGGAAAATACTTAGAAGATGTTTTCTAAACAGCCATGGCTCTAGTTCAAAACAGTCAAAATTCATCACCATGCTTACTAAGAAGGCACGAGACAGAAATTTCTGCTGGTGTGGTATGTTAAATTTCTTTTAAAAATCATAATTGTTTTAAATGCCTTGTTCTTCAGTAGCTGCTCAAAATCCTTTTCTCCAGCAGTCCACCTTCTGGAAAATAATTTTGCCCACTTAATCCACTTGTGTTGGTCAGTAGGAAGAGTCATGTTTGGTTTTCAACTCTTTCATTATTCTCCACTTTCACATACTGTTCCATATTAATAGTATCATTCTCATAATTTCAGAAAACCATGGTACAAAGCTGAAAGAATACTCAGTTTTTCTATTGTACCCGAAGTTGTTATTATTAAAAGTAACTACAATTGTGCTTTTTCATTGCTTTGTTCCTTACCAAACTTGATTAACTTAAGATCTAGCAGAACCTTCCTCAGGGAGATTAATGTTACAAAAATGTACAAAAGCTTTTTTGTCTGACATAAGACAAGTAATTAGATTCTCTTCATTATTTTAGATAAACACTAGCACAGTCTGTAAACAGTAACACCTTCATTTTTCTGTGCAGATATTCCCAATACTTTTTAAATTCACATTCTTAGATGTACAACTGAGCTACACAGGCTATTCAGTATACAGATCTTACTTCAAAGCAGGCAGACTGTAAGACTCCAGTAACATATTAATTACACTTTCACAATCAATGAGATAAACATTTGCAAGACAGAACTACGTACACAGTGTTCACATTACGGTTACTCGTCCTGACATATCTGTGCAAGAGACAATCAATAACAACCAACAATAACAGAAGGATTTACCTTTTGTACTCTTGTTCCATGGCAGTTCTACCATCAGTTCCAAGTAATTTCTTGTCAAAGCATATTCTGGCATTGACTGAGGCATCTTTTTTAATCTGGAAATACATGCACAGAATTAATAAGGCTAACCAGGAATTAACTGTGAAGTAAGACTCTGCTGCACCACAGGATAGATGTATAGAAAACTTGATGTCATCAGCATACCCCCTATCATTGTGATAACAATAATACTAAAAAAGCAAGTCACTGCTCCATCAATTAGGAGATTATCTAATACAGGATACAAACAGAAATGAAAAAAGCAGTCAGTTCCCTATACATACACTGCACACACAATGCATGCACCACTATACATGAAGCCTCACTGAAAAAGAGGTTGTTAACCATCGTATCACCATGGATAGCACAGTTATCCTCTCACCAAAGAAAACAGAGGTGAAGAAAGGCTCAAAAAGACTCAACAACTGGGTCAGTTCCTTCATTACTTATTAACAACTGCAGTTGCTTAGAGCTTTGTGGTGGTGCAGACTCCCCACTCCCTGGGCTGCACTGCAATGTGCACACCAGCCAACATTGTTACTGCTGTAGTTACAAGGGTGCTGTGTTCAACATTGTTCTTCTTTCAATAGCAAGTGCAGTAGGCTGAGACCATCTGGCACTTTCTGACCTTCTCTCCTGGAGCAGTAAGTTGACCAACTCTGCAACTATGAGTGGATTCAGGTGCACCTAGATTTGTCTCTGAGAAGGAGTTTAGAAAGCAAGGTGTTCCATCCTGAACCTTGTGACTCAACAGGAAGGCCTTCCTCATTCTTCTCCCTGATCCCTGTGCAAATCACTCCAATCCAACCCTGACTCAATCTCCCGCATGCCTCAACAAATAAATTCTTCTGATACCCATGTAAATCACTTCAATCTGATTCCAACCCCTACATGTCCCTTTCACATAGTAATAGAGTGAATCTTGCCATTGAACTCTTGTTAAGCCACGTTTTTATAAATCTATATTAAAATAACTTTTTCCTAAGATCTTTGTCAGTCACTCTTCCACTCCCATCTGCAACAAGCATACAGTTTAATGCTATAACACATAAACATACCTGGAAAACTTTGTATTTATTTGTCATCACCTCTGATGCTCCAAAAAGATTAAATGCTGAAATTTAGAAGCAAAAAAACCCACTCCACTACATTTTAAAAGATAATTTCCAAAACACAACCAACATAAACATATCATCAAATAAGGTTAATGCAACATTAATTTTAAAAAATGAAATAAGAATTCACCATTTGAAAGTCTCCTACCTCTTTATTTCTTTAAGACAAATTTTAAGAGCTTGTTCTGACATACTGGATGTTCTAATCTTTTTTTCCAACATGACAACATCATCATGATCTTCTTCCTCCTCCTCATCTTCTGTAGTGCTTGCAATGTGATTCATTCTTCTAGTAGGACGAATAGCTACAACCTATGAAATGGAAAACAGAGCCAGAGAATAGTATCAGGTTTTGTTTTTTAAATAAGGTGTGTAATTTGGTTTTTAATAGAAACTATGGCAAAAGCATGCAAGGTGCTGGGAGAGCTTCCTTCATAGAAAATTCAGAAGATTGTAAACCAATTAATAACTTAATAGAGTGTTACTGATTCGACTTTAAAAAGTTGCAGTTCTTATTTTACTGCCTGTATTTCCCAAGCACATTTATCATCTACTCTAAACTAGCAGACAACAGAAGAATAAAACTGAAAAGAGTTGTGATTTTTTTGTACATCGCAGGTCATCATATTAAGCAGAATAAGCCTAATCTTTACACAATGGGTGTCTTCTCTCTTACCTTTCTTAATCTCTCAGTTACTTCCTGTTTACTGAACTGCATTAGTACAGTTAAATGCAGCAAAAGTCTACGCTGCCCTAGTTTAGCAAGGTTTAAAAAAATATTTTCTTTTTTAGGTATCTAAAAAGCAAAAGGTGCCACCTGGGTGTCCTCTGCAGCTCCAGACTGGCCACAAAACATTACAGCTACAAATTAAAACTTTGCACAGATTAAAATAATGCACATTCATTAGACTGTTTAAAAGTGCATCTTTACACTTATTTAGGATATTTAAGCATCCCACATTTAAAAGTCCTTACCCTTTTATCATCATCCTGTTTGGGCTTTCTTGTTTTCTGAAGCAGCTTCAGGCCTTCAATCTGTCTAACTAGCAATGGTATGGTCATCTTGAACCGTTCCTCCAGCCTAACAGCATCTAAAATCTAAAAGCAAAGAGTTGTGTGTAGCAAAAAATGTCAAGCTGATGGATCATCAATTTGGGGGTGGGGAACAGGGAGGGTACTGTTACTGTCATTTGACCAATTACAGGATAGATTGTTTAGGAAAAAAGGTAGCAAGAAAAGCAATGAGAACACAGTACACAAAATCTGGCCTCAAGGGTCTGGATAACAAAAGAGCAAAGCACTCCAAAACAGAAAAAAGTCTTTTGTCCTGTCCATTTTTAAAGGATCTTAATATCTGATTTGGATTTACTGTGGCAAACATCTATCAGCATTCTACTTTTCTATTACTGAGCCTCAAAAAACAGCTCTCTAAGGAAACCACAGCACAACCTCCTTGATTAACCCAGAATAAAATCACCTTATGCCTTAGGTTTGTTTGTGTTCATTGGGGTTTGTTTATTTTGGTTTTTTGTCTGGTTTTGTAGTGTTGGGTTTTTTTTAATTTTATAAACTATTCTATTTTCATATTTAATTAGATTGATATGTGGAAATGGGTATTCTTTATTTTCACAGCTTCCAGTGGCTGTTTTCTTCTTTAGCAGATCTAATAAAATAAAAAAAGACATGATAAATATAATGACTGATGTGCCTTCCTCAAGGAGGTTGTTTAGCTACAGTATAAACCTTCTTTTCAAATTGCTGCACCAATTTCTATTTGCTGTGCTTTTAAAGAACCTAGTTTATGCTTTCAATTCAAGACTGAACGTGCAGCAACAGCAGTGACAAAAGAAAAGCAACAACACAACTTCCAAACACAGTAAGCAGATACAGAAATCAGATTAATAAGTATCAAGCCCTAAGCATCATTTTTGCATAATTTTGACACATTAACCAGTGCCTCAGTACTTAAGAAACCCCACACTTCAAGTTGTTTTTAAAAATATTTTAAAAAAACTGATTCTGAAGCTGCATAATGATCTGTCAACTGTGATAAGGAAGCAAAATTTCAACACAATTTCAAGAAAGATTTATTGTCTTTACCATAGGAAGGAAAAGTCCATGTTGTATTTATTGTTTAATAAACAGTTTCCAACACTAACTAGGTCAATTTAGGTGAGTTCTGACATATATAACCACTTTCAACAACAGCATAAAAACCTCTTACAAGTATTCATGCTCAGTTGTAACACAAATACCCTCTGGCACAACATTTTCACTGTACAGTCTCAACCGTGATTTCTAAATTATCTAAAATTGATAAACCAGAAAATAATTAGCAAACTAAAAAGTTTAAGAACATAATACCTGAAGCTTCTCTTGGTTGGATGTACGGATGATAGAAGTCAGTATATCTGGCAAAGCTTCTCTGGGCAGATTGTCCAAAAGACGTCTCAGCTTCGCGACTGCAGGAACAGACATATCCAGCATCTCTACCAACTGCAAGGAACACACAATGAACAATACTAATGGTTGCTATGCTTCTTTTTCAATTATTTGAGTACCTGAAGTAAAAAGAATTTCACCTTTCAGGATGAAAAGCATCTAGGTACTTCACCAAAAAGCTACTAAAATACATTTTTAAAAAGTTTATAGAAGAGGCACTAACTCAGCATAAGACAATAAAGACTTAGAGCTTTCTACTTGTTTAAGAAGTTAAATGATAAAATACTTTGCAGCACTTTTTACAATGCCTGCATTTCTTATTTCCCTCGTATGTCCTGACTAAAAACTTTCCCAGTTGTCTTAACGCTAAGATGACTCTTTCTATGCAACCTTTCAACTCAGGTGCGTTATATGGGAAGTATCTGTTTATAATCAAGGCTTTAGTATTTCTTCCTTTTAATATTTTTTTTTTTTAAATCATAAAAAACTAATCTTTTGTATGTATTTTAATATACACACATATATACATATTTTCCTGGAACGAATAATAAAAAGTATTCCTTTCACTCAAGTATATTTATAGTATTGCTATATATGAACTAATACCACCTTATTGTAGCACTAATGTACACAGTTAGACTCAGCCTGCAATGAGCTGTACAGAGCCCCTGAAACTGACATAGAAACCTTAGGCTGTAACAAAAATATTTATTTTGTAGCAGAAGTAGTGAAATTCTATTGGTCACTGAAAAATGTAAGAACTATAGAAAGGTCAATAGGAAACAAAGAAACCCCCTTAAATGTACACATAAATTCATCAATATATGACATACAGGATTAAAATAATTTACCTGCACTGCATACTTGTAGAATTGTTCTGACAACTCTCCAAGTTCCTCCTCAGACTTAGGCTGATTAGTAAACTGCTCAAGCCGATCCAACTGTTCAACTTCAGCAACAGGATAGGGCTTCTCTTTCAGCAGCTGCAGGATCTGGAAGCGGCAGAGGCCCGTGACCAGCAGCGTGTAATGTGGCTTGGGCCAATTGCTGCCAACCACCTGAACGGCCAAGGCAGCAGTGCCAATCCTAAGAACAGATCACATCTTCACATTATTTGTCGCTCTCCGCAGAACTTTTTGTGCAGACCTTATCAAGAAGCAATCAAGCTACGGGTTGCAAGAACCTGACAGGTCACAGTTCCTTATCTCAAAAGGCAACCAAATGATACAGTTTCCTTTGCAACACGATTACAAACCTTAAAACCTGAAAGTTTGTGATCTAAATGAAAAACCAACTAGGATAACATATTATCATCAACTGATTCAGAATCTATTTTTTTTAATAAATAAGGTAATGGATGATGCTGTGAACAGGAATGCTGATGTTTCTGCTTAAACTACACACATTAGAAAACTGAGTGTGAGCCACAAGCCTTCAGTGATGTTGTCAGTCTCATTGTGAGCACACGTTTCAGATCAGCTGGATCAGCTGGAACCCGTTTAAGCAGATTTAAAAGATAAGTCACTTTCTTGCAAAACCTTACTAAATTTAATACTACTACCTTACTAAGATGTAATAAACTTTCGAGAGGAAAGGCCACAGCACACCAGTTCTACTCGTGCTGTATCCTACAGAATTACAGCGCTTTCATTTTACATGAACTAGGTCATTATCCATGCTACTTCTTAGGTGGAAAATGTTATCATTAACAGCTGCGACAGCCTCAATGCTTCCAGCCTGCATTCTTTGATATTTTCCTCTTCAACTTCGCTTTCCTTTTTTAAACTTTTGTTCCAGACGTCAGGCCGGCAGTCCCAGATCCCACGCACCGCCCCCCGCGCCCCCGCCCAGCGACAAAACTTTCTGGGATGGGGGAAGCGCTTCGCAGCCGCTGCCGGCGGCGCGGGCAGGACCGGCCGCCGCGGCCAGGCCCAGCCCCGGGAGCCCCGCGTCGCCGCGGGGTGACAAGACGGCGAGCTCGCTTCCCGCAGCGCCGTCCCGGCCGGGCAGGCAGCGCCAGGCCCAGCGCGTGGCGGGCCCGCGGCAGCTCGGAGGTGGCACCTGTGCAGGGAGGGCAGCTCGTCGCAGTCGGAGGTGGGGTCGCTGGTGTTGGGGATGACGCCGATGATGGTGCTTCTCAGCGAGGTGCCCTTCAGGAGCCGGCTGCGCACCAGCTGCATGTTGCGCGGCGAGTCCACGCTCGTCCGCATGGTCGAGCCGGGCAAGAGGACGCCCTCATGGGTGAGCAGCAGCGGGAGGCGGCTGGGGATCTGGATGGCGCTGCCCGCCGCCATGGCCGCCCGCCCGCCCGCGCACGGAGCAGCCGCGCCGCCCCGGCGCACGGCTCCGCCCCGCTACGGCCGCCCGGAAGGGACATGCCGCGCCGCGTCCCGCCGCGCCGGGTCGGGAGGGGACACCGAGGGCCCGCGCCGGTCCCGCGGCGGGGGCGACACCTCCGGCCCCCCCTGCGGGGAACCGGGGGCGGCCCGGCCGCACCGGCTCACGGAGCTTCTACAGGGCAGGAGCTTCTTGCTTACTGTCGCTCTCTCCCGTCTTTATTTTCTGTTTTGAAGGGCAAACTCTGCTGCGGGTCACGGCCCGAGGTGCCCCGGAACCCCGAATGTCGCTGCGGCTGCCCCAGCCAGCAGATGTCAGGCGGCACTTACCATTTATGCAGGCCTTAATATATCTGTAAAAACAAGTGCTGCAGCGTCTGACAGAGGAGAGGGAGCATGTAACAAGTTTATGATTTATTACATGGGCTGGTTACTAAGTGAAACCCATTTTTTTGTTTGTTTTTTACAAAAATCTGCTCTCCTGCATCAGTGCTCATGGCCAAAGGGCTCAGGACTGTTCACTCAAGCACAGGTAAAATGCAGGGGCTCTTCAAAGTACCCGATGCAGCCCTAAAACAAAGAGAGGAAATGCAGGATAGCAGATCTCTTCATCAGGGCAGGGACCCAGGGTCTGAGCCTTCCCCAGGGCTCCCCTGCCCAGCACTCAAGAGCAAACTCCCACTGGTGCCCCATTCCCCAGCCCACGCCAGGCAGGCTCCCTGCAGGGACAGCCCCTGGGACCTGGCTCATGCAGTGGAGCTTTACTGCAATATAGTTATTTTCAGCAGACCTGAAGGTATCAGCCAAAGGTCACAGCACACTATGATCAGCAACATTCCTTAGCCTGGTCCTGCAAAAGGCAGCCCAGCTGAAAGGGCTCTGAGTGCTCAGGCCCTATGGAGAGTTCAGATGAACAAGTTTTAGAAAGTTGCTTTTTCTTTCCCCCCGCCACTGGTAACACAAGGTGCAATATCAAAATTGCTTAATGTAACAAACTACATTGGCCAATTCCTTGTTAATCACTGACTTGCATCATATGTTTTGAACAAAGGTAATTCTGTACAGAGGGCAAATCTCAAAGCAGGAGCTGACAACTCGAAATGGACAAGTATAGCTACAATATAAAACTTGCTTAATCATGCAGTTTAATACCTTAATCTGTTGGCCTACTGGAAAATGTCATGGTAACAGGACATATGGTAATACTAACAATATATTTAAATGCAAGAAGTTATTACAGCTGAGAAAAATATCTTCCAAAGCAGTACCTCAGGTACCTGAGAAAGAAGCTGGAATTTAATATCCTATTCAAGATGACATTTAGAAAACATTAATATAAAAGGGCACATAACACAGGAATATGGAAAGCATTTTGTAAACTTCCTGATGTTAAATGTAATTACACTGTAAACATATGTTCAACACTCACAAAATGTTTAAGTACCTTTAACTATGTTAGTCTGGAATGTAAACACAAACCAAACCTAAAGGTTAAACATTTGATCACCACATTTATTGATGAATTTTCTCAGTCCAAGTCTCTTCATTAAGGAATCTACCAATCTCATGATGTTTTTTTTCTCCAGGCTACCATTTTTTTTTTACTTCCTCAGAGATTACTAGTCCCTGTGGTCATTAAAAATAGGTTCTTAATTTATTCTGGAGCTGTATAAAAAAACCTCAATGACTGCTTTCAAATTCCTTTCAATTTCTGCTGAACAGCTCTTAGCACCCAGGGCTGTAATTTTACCACATGTACTAAGAATGCAATACAATAGGGCCACATCTGATTAGGAAGACAGTCTTGTTACAGACTTCCTGTAACAAAGAATCTCCCATCTCTATAGTTATGTTTTTCAACAGTTGATTAGGTTGTCAAAATTTGCACCTTGCTTGTAATCTCAGTTTCCAGATCTTGGCTTCTGCTGTACCAAACCGATTAAAGATTTGCTTACTACGATAAAAATTGTTCCTCTGTGAACACAACCAATACTCCACGAAAAAGTCACAGCTTAACATTGAAAGAGATGCCTACTCCCTCCTACCAACCATTCCTGGATTACTCTCAGTTGTTATTCAGGTTGTTTGACACCAGACAGCCAAGCACAAAACAGCACAAGAGAGGGCAGCTCAACTAGAGTTCCAAGCAGGCTAAGTCAGTAGCTGGTTAATGTCAAACGCTATGGGTAAGGGCTCAGTTCTTCCTACTTCTTCCCAGTAGGAGAGTCAACAGGATCTCCCTCTGCTGTCTGGTCCCTGCTTCTGCTCGTATCCATTTCAGTGTAATGCCTTTGAAATCTTCAACAGTGTTAAATGTTCTACATGATGTTCAAAACTTACTAAGACATGAGAGTGGGAAGATTTGACAGATAATGTTTATAATATGTGAAGCAGTTTTCTTTTTTAAAAAAAACTGGATATCTTATTTCTTCTTAGTAATCTACTTCAATACTTAGGTAAATTTGCACTGTAAAGTACTAAAAACTTGCAATTGAAACAGATCGTCTGCTCACTGTACTTCTACCTCTTCTCATTTGAAGTACATTCCTATTATTTTGCTCTCACTGTTTTTGTTTAGAAATAGTATTATCACTTTAAAGTGGATTTAATACAAAGACAGAAAATACAATTATAGCAAATATTCTTACAGATGCACAGGAATTTTCAACTGTTTTGCACTTTGACTGGTTTAACTAACATCTTTTATGTGCTACAGATTTTAGGGTTGCTAGATCCTTAACTAGCTCTCATTAGTTCCAATGTGATAGATTTATTTCTAACCTACTACATGTCAATTACTATTTTTTTTTAGTCTTTCTATTCCAGGTCATAGTTTTATAACCTCAGAATTCCTCTGATACAAATGCTTTGGCTCTGTCCGCATAAAAACCGAAGGCTTTATTTACACGGAATTAGCCTTTCCTGGACAATCACGATCTCACAGACTGAAATGATCCTGCCTTTTTTAAACTTGGTAGAAGAGATTCAAGTCATTTTTGCAACTGCCAGTCTACATACTCTGAAGATACACTTCTTTCTTAGGGGGTTGGAGTAGAAGTTTCAGACCCAGAAAAATTTCTCTAGAGGTTTATCCCAGCAACCAGTTGAACTTGTTCACAAACTTGAGTTGTAAAATGGTACAGCTTCATAGTGCCTACAGAGTGGGATATTTTTAATATTAAAAACACTATTCTAACTCAAGAACATTCTCTTAAGTTTCCATGCAATGTAAACTCTTAGCCTATTAATGTCTCATCTGCCTCTCTAAGCTCAATTCTCTTCTCCTAAGTAAGATGTGCATACAGTTCCTTTTCTGCCTGCTTACTGGCACTCCCTAGAGTTTTGAAGCTCTCACTCCACCTTCTGTAACTATTTTGTAAGACAAGACACTCAATCCATCATCAATTTTTCCCTCTCTCATACTGGTTCTATTTTGTACCAACAGATAGTTTGAAGAAATGGTGTTCTTTAGGAACTATTTCTCTCCAGTCTCAACTGCTAGGTCTGTAAATCAAAGAGAAGAAGTTTGCCCATTTTCTTTTCCAGTTCTCTCTCTACTGCATTAAAATTTAAGAGTGTCTCTTAACAAACACGTTATCTGGCTCTTATGCTTAAAGATGTTGTGAAGAGATGCTTAACAGCTGCTTAAGAGATACTTAATAGATGCTTAAGAGGATTTAACAAATCCTCTGTTCATTAGAGTATTTCCCTCAATAATGTTTCCTCTTCCCAAACTCTGAATGAACTGCCACTTCCTACCATCTTGGCACCTCAAAGATCTTTAAAATACCGTAACTCGAAGAAAGCTTAAATGAAACTATTCAAAGGATGACATAATATAACTAACTACATTTTGAAGTTCATTTATTTTAATGTCTGATTTTTCTGGTCACTGTAAGATTGCAGTGGAAATCTTAAAATATGCTTTTTTAATGTATTACACATCCTCAATAATTCTTTCTTCACACAAAAGAATGTCTGTTTTTTTACATCCGGCTTGATTAAAAAGCTACCAGGTTTTTATTTGGACAAAGCCAAAGCATTTGTATTAGGGGAACTCTGAGATTATAAAACTATGACACCTCTTAAAGACTATCAAATACTGGACCTGTTTTCTGAGCACCTGCTTATTCCACTGTCTCAGACTGGGGAAATTGAACAATCCTGAAGCCCAAATTTTTAGACATATTTTTACACGTCTATAACAGGAACAGAAAAGTTCTTTTAACTGATCACCAACAACTTCCAAGGAAAAAGTTTAGCAGTCATTACTTGAGGCTTGTATTTTGTCTTCATTGTTTACTTCCCTTTTCTCTTTGGCTCACATTGTATTTTTGCTCTTTCTCCCTCTGTATTTCTCCTCCTCGTTTTGAAACATAATGTACTTTCTATCATATCCATTCAGACAAGAACTCTGACTAAACTGCCTGGATTTAGTCACTCTTTTCTGTTTTCAACAGTTTGATAGGATGTTAACAGCACAATGTAGGTCAAACAACTAAAGAATCTATCTCTTCCCTGATCATTTTCAAACTGGCAGGATTCTGATTCCTTGTATGAAGCATGATCTACTCTGCTTTCATGCAATAAACCAAATTTTATCTATGTTACTCCATTTTCCAAAGGCAAAAATTCTTCAAAAATAAAGTTGAATAGAAGCAGTTACCAGTCTCTGAAATCTTTTTCACACTGGCCATTCTTCTTTTTTGTATTTGCACACTGCCATTTGGCAGAATCTGTGCTACATTAACATGCATCTCTGCATAACTGGTTTTGATCCTGATACAAACCGAATGGAGTCATTAGCCAAAAAGTTAACGATAATTTCATGGTTTAAAATATTTTTAAGCTGCCAAATATTACAAATACTGTTCCAGCTGTGTTGATTTAAAGCCACTAAATAATCATAACTGTGTACTCCCCTGAGGACGTTTCAGGAAATTATATACTAGCACCAATTTCCTCTCTCTTATAGTAGTCTAAATTCAGGTCATGTAGCCACTGACCTAATTGCCTGGAATTCTGAAATCTCCATAGCAAAAACATATCACATGAACATGGCAACAACATTGATACTTCATAATGATTTCTCTAATGTACATAAATTGAGAACAACCTTGTTTTTCATAGAAATTACTGTATTAGCTAAGCACAAGAGCATCTACATTTTTATCCAGTTGATGCTCTGGTAGTATATTATGATAGAGAATGTACAAAACATGGCAAATATAGGTACATTTATTTTTACCATCTGCCTCTTTTAAAAACTTGTGTGTACAATAATTTCCAGTATCTATTTTAAAAATTAAAAATGCTATCAGTGTTCAAAAATTCCTGGGAGTTTTGCAAAAACTTGCTGTAAATAAGAACTCATAGAAAAGAGACTGTACCCTTCGATGTGATAAAGTGTATATTAACCAGCTAAGAATTTTCTGTAATTTACAAACATGAGATTAACCAAGTCACTGTGATATGCATCAGTTCCTTAAATTGGAAATACATTGCACTATCCAGCTTCATGATTAAACATGAAGGGTATGGCACGCTTACCAGAACTGTGCTAAGTAAAGTGTCTTCTATTTAGTTAGCAGCTTATCTGGTAACATCCAAGACAGCAAGTCACGTTACCAAAACTATTTCTATCTATAATTCAATCACCCATTTTGGGATTAATTTTTCAGGCCAAGAAAACACACAACTGTGAACCAGTGCCAAAATAAACAACAAATTAATAGAAGCAAAAGCAAGCCTGACTTCTCACACATCTCTGCATAAATCTTGAAGCTTTACTCCATTCTCCTCACATTCCTTTGCTTTTATGCCCTTTTACTAGAGAGGTAAACAACTTCTATTGATGTATTAGTCATCTCTGGAAGAGATTAATGTTGACAGAGGAAACACACATAAAGTAGGTTCTTTTTGACACAGGCTATTTTCTCCTAAATTATGGAAATGTAGAACAGGAGAAGAAATAAGCTGATTTTTTCAATGTTTATTTATATGCTATTTAGGAGGGGTGGCTACATTTTCCTGTCAACTTTTTTTACAAAATGTGTACAATTTATATTTGAACTTCTAAAAATTTAGTTTCCACATAGTAACAGATCAACAACCTGACTGCATTATTCCGAATTCAGGGAATATTCTCCTTTAGCCTCATCTGTTACAACATCAATATTTATAAATAATACCTATACTAGATTAACAACTGTTGAGTCTATAGAATGTAGTTTATTAATATAGTTTTAGTATCAATAAAAATGTCCAACAGTAGGTGGCGCATTTATTATTTGCAGTATTAGTATTTCACCATCTTTCTGATTTAATTCCATAGTAGTTTTAAAACCATTTAAAGTACAATTGTTGAAAAGCAAGTATCTTGACACATTTTAAAGGGATAATTATTTTAAATTCTTAATTGCTATCTTAGAAAAAGAAGGGAAGACACAGCAAGCTAGCTCTTCAGGAAATATTGGGCTATAGGAAATTAAATGACAAAACATGATGACAGCAGCTAAATTACAAAATCACCATTTAAAAATTAACAGAAGCTTACATGTTCTGACTCTTTTTAGACTGATTTTTTTTTTTTTTTTGGACTAGCTGTTTCAAATTGGTAGCTGTGCTAGGCTGATGATTATTATCTCACGTTCCACATTTTCAAGTGGAATAGAATTTTCATATGGAAACAAGAAAATATGGCCAGAAATAAAAGCTAATAAAACCAGGTCTTATGAAAACTGAGAAATAAATTATGAATTTCATATTAGACAGCATACCTCAAATGCTTCCAGGACCTATGCCAGTTCTTTATACTTCCTTCTGAATGCTGTTTTCATGAAAATAATCTAAAACAAGTTTCTTGAATTGAATATTTGACAATCACTTAAATACGAGAAAACTGTAAATAGTTCAAACCAAAAGGTGAGGAATTTTAAAATCTTTGGAGTATTGAACATTTTCCATTCTCCCAATTAGCAGCTATTTTTCCTTACTGAAATGATGAACAAGAGAACCCCATAGAAAAAAGATTGACAGTCAGGATAGGGTGGGAGGATGTAAGCTAGAAACAAGTTGAGAATGGGAATTGCTTCCACCCCAAATAGTTTACAACTCAAATTCCCCCAGTAATCAACCTTTCACAGAAAAGATACAGAAAATACTGTTCCAGAAAACATGCAGCAAATACAAGGAAGCTAGCTACAGCATATCATTTTTTAATCAGCTTGTGAAGCTGTATTTTTAATTCACATGAATAGCTTGGCTTTAATGATGGTTTAGTAAGATAACGGAACTGTCAAGATAGTGGCAATTTAATTGAACATACATGATCACATGAGATGCCTTGAGGAATTTTTCAGGAGAAAACAGAGAAAGACCAGTAGTCCTTTTTACAGCAATGAATATAGGTTAGCTCAGATATGCTAAAAACATAATCACCACAAGTCAAATAAAACTACGTATGTCCAGCACAAACTGGTTTTTCCATTATGAGAATTCTAAAAGTAGAAAGCATAATCAGGACAAAGTGTAGAGACATTTTTTTTTTCTTTTTTACTTTCTTTTCCTCCTCCCAAGGATACTTACTTCTAAAGTACAGCATTCCTTCACTAAATTCTTAACTACTCAAAGACCAACCTACAAGGCCAGCAGCCTTTGAATTGGGGAGCAAGTGTCAACTTTGATCAGCACATACTTATCAGGTCTTGTACTATAGTTATCTTCCCCAAACTGGAAATTTACTGCTAAAATTTTATCAGTGGTTTCAATACAGCTCAACCAATCTATTTGTAAGAGAAAGAACTATGTGCTTCAAACATGAATATAACAGTCTGAAATACTTAATTGTCTGCTGGATCCTTATCATAACAGCTATAAATTGCACAACATGAACTAGGAGACAGTTTCTGGATATCCGCTCTCAGAGTCACCAGCACCAGATCTCTTTCAATAAATATTTAATATTTAATTTTAATTATAATTTCTTTTGCATATTCAATTAACATAATTAACATTTATGAAGATTGGAAAGAGCTGTATTGTGCCTTAATCAAATATGCAGGTGATCTAAAAACCAGTAGAGGAAAAAAGATATAGCAACAGAATTACTGTGAAAGAGAAACACTAGGAATCAAGCACCAAAGAGCAGGATTTCTGCAGTGCTTGTAAATACAGGTGTGTACATGTTATAAAAATATTAACTCTGTGCAGATATATATACATCTGAACACACAAATACTGTGAAAAACCATTCTCAAAATTCATCAATCTGCATGCCTCTCCAGCCAAATAAGTATATGGTTCTAACCAAAAACCTGCAGAAGCTGCCAGTGGTTTTTGTGCAAGTTGAATCTGATCAAAATGTCCTGCTAATAATGATCACCAGGAATACTTAAGAACACTGTAAAACATACGTATAACCTTAAATCCATGTTTATAGCATTATAGGGTGGGATCAGAACAGTCAGAAGTGTATAGCATCAAGTTCAAAGCTTTATCAAAAGAAATGAGTGAGTTTTACATTTGGTATTAACAACCCCATTTCAGTTTCTAGCGCTAGAAACTGACAATCATTTCAACTTAACATTAGCACTCTGTGGCTTAACTCCAGGGGTTGAAAAAAAAACACAATTATTTAATCCTATTTCCCTGTGGTCTACATTTAGCTCAAAAATTAAGACTGACTTTCCTCATGAAACAAATTTTCAATTAATGCTTCATTTTAATAATTTCCTAGAGGAGTCATTTTGCATAGTAGATTTGTTTCACAAGATGTTGCTCTGTGGAAAAGTACTCTGTATGTTACTTCTAAAGAGGTTTTCAAATAAACTGACCGACAGGACATAAGATGAATTTTATTACTTAAGCAGTTTCCTGCACAAGTGTCTTACAAACCTTCGAGATCGGAAAAAAATTCCATCAAATGCTGTATCTTTTAAATCAGGGAAATTTACTTATTTATTTACAGATTTTAATACCTTTGGAAAGTACAAATCACAAGTATTGGGCCTGATTTGGTGAAGTAGTATGGAAATTCCAAAGAGCAAGATATTTGGTGGATTTCATAGTACGTTTAGTGAGTACAGAATCACAGAATAGCCATGTTTGGAAGGGAGCTCTGAGATCACAGAGTCCAACCATAAAAACAAAACAAACAAACAAACAAAAAACCACAAAAAAAACCCCAAATAATTAAAAAAACCCCAAAAAACAACACACCAAACCAAACAAAGACCAAACAAAAAAACTCCAAAACCACACATGGCAAAAAACAAACCACACCCCCAAAAAAACCCACAACAGATAACCTACCATCTCGGCCACTAGAGCAAGCCCTTAAGTGCCACATCTACACATTTCTTGAATACCTGCAAGGATGGTGACTCCCCCAGCTCCCTGGGCAGCGCACACACAGAGAGAACAGAATATTTATATACATGTACTTGGCTATATATATGCCAGAAAGTACTGGAGAGGGATTCACCATGGTATAGAAATGGAGCATGCCATATACAACAAAATAAAGGGGAATTTGTAGAGTGGGCTATTGTATCCATATTGGCTTAATATAACTTGCAAGCCTAACAGTGTCTGAAAACGTGACAGAGCAGGCCAATAACCTGCCTGGCAAATTGGTATCCTGACTGTTAAGGCAAACTGGCCTATTACAGGAGAAAACCCTGTGCACGTATATCCTCAAAAAAATCTTCTGTCAAGTCCATAACTGGGTTAGTTTGTAAGTGCTCAAAATTTCAAATATATCCAGTGCTCGTCTTTAAAATGTAAGCTAGAAAGTGCAACAATTTATTTCTTCTCATAAAAAAAATCATATAAGAAATGAAGACAGTATCTCAGGTCTCATAGCACGAAACAGATTGAATATTAGTCATATATTTGTATGGTTCAAAGCACTGTTTCAGAGCACAGATGCCACAATTAATAAAAATGCATGAGATTTTATTCAGATTATGAAAAATAAGAAACGCTGAACTCTTGCTTTCAGATACAATTTGCAGTCAATGTATGCAGCCTGGAGTCACGTATGGAAATTCTTCCTCGTGGATATATGACTGAAGTATTACAATTCATACTAAAATATAAGCAATTACACTGCCATTTATGAAAAAGGAGAAAAGAATAAAAGAAAAAGACTAGGTTTAAAAATGTTTACAATTTTTATAGTGAAAAACTGTCAAAAATATTGTAGGACCAATCTTACTATTGGAATTTTATTAACAGAATTAAGCCTAAGAACTGTTACACAGAATAAGAGGCTTTAAAATAGTCACTCACTTTATATCCCAAAATTTCTTTCATATACTTAAGTTTCTCAAAATTTCTGCACAGCAGCACATGTTCAATTGAACCAAAGTCTACTGCAGACAGAACTGACTCTAGCAGATCCAACAACTAGTAGGTCTTAGAATTCAAAAAGCATTTTGTGGATATGCATGTATTCTCCTAAGTGCACACCATCTTTATGATATATTTTCCTTGTATGGGTGGGTTTGCCTCCAAGAACCCCAAATTCATTATCTATGCCTTTTGGAGGTAATACTGCATAGAAATAGCTACCAGTTTAACCATCTTTTAATGTTTTTCATATACTCTCATCAACAAAGTTACAAGAAATCAAGATGGCAAAACAATGAATTATGAAGAGGTTCATTGAGTGTCTTTATAATAAGAAACTTTCATTAGCAGACTCAAAAGAATGATGATATTCTCTTCTGCCATTTCAATCTGGTTACTGTCTGTGAGTTACTTAGACTTAACTAATAAGGGGCAACATCTCAGCAGGGGTAAACTCAAGTGAATGAAGAGATACTATAGAACTGCTAAACATTTGGTAACATGCTCAAGTCTGTTATTTCTAAATGGTGAATTAATTACTGAATTTTGTCTTTTTTTTTTCTGATCATGCAAGAAAAAATATTCTCAAATGTTTTGAAGTTTGTCATAGGTTGTTTCTGTTCTGTTGGGGTTTTTTTTAAGTGACTAATCCCCCACGTATATTTACGGATTCAAAATGCAGATGAAAAATTTTACAGTATAAAATTATGCTAAAATTGATTAAGCTAACTCAACTCACTATTCCAGAGGCATGCATTTCAAATGATATAGTTATTCCTAATAATCAGAGCAAATGCTAATGTGATCAGTCACAAGTGATGTAATCAGAGCACCTTGTTACACAGTCGCTTCATTCTCCTTAAGATTTCATCCATCTCTTTCAAAAATCATGGAATGAGGATGACCCACTTCCACACTTCAGAAGTGAAGACATTTCTACACCAGTTTATAATAGATCAGTAAGTCACTGACCTGGCCTATTCTGAGAAAGGTCTTCCTTAGCTAAAGAAGTAGTTGTCAGAAGGATATATTTAAACTGAAGTTGTATAAAGTTATACCCCTCTTGACCCTACTGAAGCTCATATACTAATTGCTTCAGGTGTACGTAGTGCTGAAACAGTTTGTAGGTGTAATTCTTATTTCAGATTTGGGAAAAACAGGAATAAAATCTTCAAAAAGACTTGGGATCAAATGCTGTACTGAGAAAAATCTTAAATTTTTACTCCGGTTGAAATTATGAAGATGATTTCTACCCAATTTGATTCTGCCCCTTTTACTCTCTGGTGATCATCTCTGAAAAGTACTGATTTTGGAAATGAAAACTCATGATTCAGCTGAAACAGATCAAAAACAATATGCAGAATTTTAGTAAAAAAGTAGCAGTTTGCCTGAGCAATAGCCCTTTTGTAAAATGCCTTAAAGTAACCTTCAATGCAAGTTACCACTGTATACAAGGTCCCATACCTTTTTCTCTTTTATCTCCTGTTAAGATAGTCCTTTCTTAGCTTTAGGTAGCCATAATCCTGTTTTCAGAAGTCACTGAGGTGAAGAGTTAAGTCTTGTTCCGTTAAAATTTTTAATTTCAATGACTCTTGGACTTGAAAGATGCAATGGCTCAAGCAATAAAAGCACGAAACTGATGTCTAAATTTGCTACAAATTCTCTTAAGGTTCAGGGATGTGTCTGTCAGGTTATGGCTATCTTTGTGAATGAATACTTTCTCTCATGAGCATAATATTACCAAAATTATCAAAGATCAGGAGAAAGGTGACAGTGCTCTTTTATGAACATGTGAAAGCCAGCAATTGCAACAATAACGTAAAAAAGACTGAGTCACAGAATTGAGCCTCACAAAATTTGTGTGTGGTTTGATGTATTTGCTCCATGGAAAGCTAAAATGGTATTATGTAAGTAAATCCTCATCTGATTAAGAACACAGCCTTATAATAAATGTAAACCATGCATAAATAGTAATTAAGAATGCATAGCTATCTTCTGTAATGTGTTTTGTCTAGGTATCTGTACTCTAATTTATGTAGCTCTCTCTTCCTGTTAGATAGATGAAAGAGGTCTAAACCTTTCTGGTGATGAGGAACAAAGGATCATCTTTGTGCATGTTGTTTATGCCAACAGAGATATTTATGTGTTGGATGATCCCCTACCAGCAGTTAATGCACATGCTGGAAAGCATATTTTTGAACAACACATAAAAGAGGCCCTTAAAGGAAAAAAATAATACTGTCGGTAATGCATCAACAACAGGAGGTAAATAGAGGGTTTTTTCTTTCATTTATGAATGTTGTGGTATAAAATGTGTATACATGTTTTTAAAAAGTAGTAATAATTCTTCAAACAATATATGCAAATAAGTATCAAAGGGACACCACTTTCTGTTCAGAAATAGAAAAGAAAACTAGCAATATATCTGAGTCTACTGTAGGTGCACTGAGGGTAGAAAAGAGGAAATAATAGGTAAATACAAAGCTTACATTTTCAAGGGAGAGAGATTTTTGTGGCAAAACTGCTATGAATAGCAGTAACAAGATAATATTGACACTAAAATCATTTTTAGCATCACACTTAGAATCTATTGAGATGAATAGAGCTAATAGGTTGTCAGCTTCTTTTAAAAATAAGAGCAAACTGCATGGCTTTACACTTGTTTCTTTTGATTTTGTGTTTTCTTCGTGGCCTTGAGGACTGGAAAGTGCTGTGTGTTTGTTTTTTAAGAGCGAGTGCCTTTCAGGAAATAAAAGGAGTGGCCATAAAAAACAACTAGCTGATGTGGAAATGTCTAAGTGCACAACCATTTTGAAAGGCAAATAATTACATAAAAATAAACTTTTTATTATTATTTTTGCAAGCTAACTACCAACATGGTAAAATAAGGATTCTAAATGAGAGCAAATATTTATTAGTTGCATCATCTACATGGGTTCTGCCCATAGATCATTCCAGAATAATTTAAGCAAAGGCTTAAGCTAGCTGTCTTCTCTAACATCTGTTTCTTTCTGAACTTGTATACTAGCTTAGCCTGATTCCTCTTTTGCCCCTAACACATTCTGAAATTCCCACAGCCTTAATGGACAGGCAGAACCATACCTCTGCTTCATCTACTTCACTTCTTCGATGGCAAAATCCCTTTATAAGTTTTTAACTGGGACCAATACTATTTCAATATTTCCATTAACGACAGACAGAGACAGTGGGATTGACTTTAACTATTCAAATGCCAAGTTACATACGTAATTCCTGAATTGTAGTTCCTGAATATTTAGTCCAAGTCAGTAACTTTATTTCTCATGAACTTGTCCAGTCTGCCTTTGAAACAATGCATCTACAGCATGTTCTAGAGACATACTGCATACTGTAAGAACCATCATTCTTGACTCAGTATGCCTAATATTGGGCATCCCAATTATCCTATTAGACACTGATCACTTAATTCCTACCCATCCTCTTAATTTCACTCATATCTTTGCAGATCTCTATTACGTCAACACAGAGTAATTTTCTTTATAGCTTAAGGGTTCACTTCACTGATGACAAATCACTTTTTAATCTACAAAAATTCTGCCCACATAGTTCAATTCAGAATAAAGAAACAGGTGGGGGCTGGGGAATGGATTTCTAACTTGTTTTACGGAACAAAATTTGGTGTTTGAGTTTCTTCCCACTGACATTTTGTTTTTTCAAGGATGAGAAGGAAAAAATGGAATATCAATACAGTTTCATATGCAGACCTAAAAGCTACTCATCATTCTTAGTAAGTACATATAATTTATCACAATTTGTTAGTCATTCAATAACTGCTACAGAACAGAAAGGAGTGCTTTCCATAGAGCTGCATTTAGCAAAAGCAAGGATTCTAGATATGAGTGAGATCATTAGACAAAATGTTCCCATGAAATAAATACCACAAAGGTTCTTTTGTCTGGCAATTGTGCTAAAACATGCTTAACATTGGCTGGTCCTAGTACAAAACCAACCATATCTAGTCCTACAAATAAATTTGTATTGCAGCTCCTATAAAACAACTTGTTTAAGAAGAGTAGAAATAGGAGTTCACTCAAAACTAAGGTGCACAGCATCAAACTGGGCTATTCTTTGTTTCAGCTTTACTGAAATGTGACAAACACACTACATCAAATAATGTTTTGTTTTTTTTAAAAAAAGACAATACACTTCCAAAACATTTATAAAGTAAAAATGCAGATTGCTTCTTTCTTTTCCTTTAAAAAATACTTCAATAGAATCATTGGGGGAAACAAAAAGGAGCAGTGTATAGCCAGAGTGAAAATAAAGCAGCTAACACTTGGATCTCACTAGGACTTGAGACTTATCAAAATGTGGGGCATTTTGGTCTTTAAGTGCACTGTCATAAGAAATGAGCAGCTGAACTAAGATAATAGAATCACAGAACATCTTTGGTTGGAAGGGACCTCTAAAGGTCATCTAGTCCAACCCCCCTACAATAAGCAGGGACATCTCATGCTAGAACAGATTGCTCAGAGCCCCACTAAGCCTGACCTTGAGTGGGTCCAGGGATGGGGCCTCCACCACCTCCCTAGGCAACCTGTTCCAGTGATCCACCACGCTCATAGTAAAGAACTTCTTCCTCATGTCCAACCTAATCTCCCCTTCTCTAGCTTAAAACCATTACACTTGGTCCTATCGTTACATGCCCTAATGAACAGGTCTTCTCCAGCCTTCCTATAGGCTCCTTTCAGGTACTGGAAGGTTGCTATAAGGTCCCCCCAGAGTCTTCTCTTCAGACATGGTAGAAACATTTCCAAGCTATTTACAGAAAACATTAGGTTTACTGAAAATTGCAATGTACAATTATTAGAATTTTTTTGTTGTTTTGATTTGGCTATTGATACATTTATCAATAAAGTTTTATTCTGTTTATAATAATAAAAAAAAAAAAGGAATGAGACTCACTGAAATTTTATATGTATATTAAAAATTTTTAGAATAACTGTCAGATTTATGCCTGGTGTGCTGACTGAAAGCTGGTTCTTTTAAAAGGTTCATGTTTTTATGTAGTGTCCAGTAATTCTTCTTTCCAAACACCTAAAACACCTTCTCTCAGTCATTAATTTAATGAAAAGTCACTCAGAGATCATGCAAGAGATGTCTGTGTATAGGAATAAATTTAACATTAATCTGTCCCTTCAGCATCCTTCTAATACATGTCAAGCTAAATATTCCCCTGTGTAGGAACTAACTTCTGATGTTGTTATTGAAATTTTATTTGGGCAGAATTTACATTAATGTCACTAAGTAAAAAAAGAATGTATACTCTCCATTCCCATTTTTGTAAAAAGAAGCTCTGCACATATGAAGAATGAAAAAGAAGTAAGGATTAAGCAATAACATCATTTCTGAGAAGATGTCCAGCACATTAAATAGATTTCATGTGTTGAATTACTTGTACCCCCTCAGTCTGGTCTTATGTTCCACTTCTAGGTTTCACTTTGTTTTTCATAGCTCTCCCTTCGTATGCTGACAACTGCTCTTCAGCCTTCAGTAACTGGTGGCTGAGTTCTCGGGTAAAGAAAGACTCAAAGGAATGTGCAGAAGTATATAAATAGTATTCTACGTTATTTCTGATTCTTAGAGGAACAGCTGTAGACGTATCTAAATTATATGAGCAATAAAGCTAAAATTTAGCATAATATATTGACTATTAGAGAATTATAATATATAGCCCCATTGCTCTTCTCAAATCCTACTGAGGAACCTTTGATTAAACTCATCTCCATCCTCTCAACTCATCTCAGACAAAATGCAGGTTTCAGATGGTGAAACTGAACACTGTAAAAATTTTAACTAATACATCTATCATTGTATCAGCAAAGATTTAGATCATGTTTTGTTTCTATATTGTTTTAAGGAAAACTACAAGATTTTGGATAACAAAAAAAAATAAACTGCTGTGCTTCAAAGTGCCTCAGAGAACCCTAGAACATATTTTTCTCTATTCATTTAAGAAATGAGTACAGTGATCATGATCATGCTAAGCATCATTAAAGGGTTTATTTTTTAAAAGGCAACATTTTTTAAAGCTCCTTCTAATAATAATCTGATAGTTTATATGGCAAAGCAAATACCTTGCTCTTTACAGTTAGCAGAGAATACTTCTTTAATATTTATCTAGACTTCCTTAGCAACTGAAGGAGAAAATCAGCAACTGAAATGAGATTCATCCCGCTCTGAAATAAAATGACTGAAACATGTCAGATGAACAGTCCTCTAGATGCATGTGCTTATTTCCACTGATTGTAAAGGGATCTTGGATAACAGGGTTTGGATGCAGACATCTACATTATGGGTACCTGAATCAGATTATATGAGCCTCAGTCTTTTGCATCAGGTTTTCTATTGTATTACAACAAGTACTACCCATAAAAACCTCTTAATCAGTTAATCTTCATAAAATTACTAAAACCTTTGACAAGGTCTCTAAGTAAAATTATCCATGTAACCTAAATCTGTAACAGCACCTCTAATCTGCTTTAAATTAAGTTGCTATGATTCACGTACAAGTCATAGAGCTGAGTGGAGGTAGTAGGTTTTGCTATGAAATCATCAAATCCTTGGTATTCTCTCATGCATTTATTTTGGTTTTTTGTTTTACATATGAAAGCAAGAGTAAGGCTTTAAGACTTGCAGAAATTTATTTTACTTTCAACGGTATTACTTCGAAAAGCTGCTTTATAAATGCTCATGTTAGAAATGCTGTAATAAAATTGTTTCCTACTCCTACGATTTTTATCTTAGCCAAGAGTAAAGCTATTGTATGCACTACTACATAAAATCTAACTACAGTAAAGACAAAGATTACCATCTGATTCTGCTCCTTCTGTTTATCCACAGATCTTACAAAATCCAATGAATTTCTATGATACAACTCCCACTGGCAGGCTAATGAACCTTTTTTTATAATAATATGGATGAATTGGATGTGAGGCTTCCATTTCATGCTGACATTATTTTTTTCAGCAGATTCAGATCTTCTTTAGTCAAAAGAGCTTTTTCTTTTTTTTTTCATTTTCTGCTAATTAAAGTTGTTATCACAGCTATTATTTTTGTTGTGTTTTATTTCTTTTTAAGTAAGTTGATATATTATTCCTTCAGAATATTTTGGGAGCTTCAAATTATCATTTTTGTTTGTCCCACAGAAATTTACAGTGTTTGCTTTTGTATTTTATTCGTAAATTCTGCAGATTCTTTTGTAAAGTCTTATCGGAAGCTGAGAATTGTAGAAACACATGGCTAGCTGCGAATTATTTTCTGCTTTTTGCATAAAAAGATTGCATACAAGCTTTGGTTAAACCATTTTTTCCAGATGTAGCCAAGTATTTTCATCTGTGCAGAATGCAATTACATGTCAACTGCTATTGCTGGTTCACCCAGAGTCCTATAGCTAGCAACAACGATCCAGAAATAGGCCAGCTTAGCAAGAATAGCAAATTGAAGTGGCTGAAAACTCAGTGCTGTAGCACATGATAGAGAGCATTCAGCAACACAAGAGTTTAGAAAATTCAAAGACACCTTCACACATTCTACCATCACCCCAGAGAACCCAGGGTTTTTGTTGAAGGGCATGTGCTTGATCACATGTCGCTATTCCACAAGCTTCTCTACCCTTCTGACAGTACCAATTAATGCAATTTTCATTGTTTTTCTTCTATGTTTTGTCCTACTTAAATATTCATAATACATCACTAAAGATAGGACACAAAATAATGTAAGATAGATTTTGCAAGGCTAAGGACCTTGCATTCTTTTTGTTACTAATGCTTTATGAGTACTGGAGAGATTCTGAATACAAACAATGTATTAGTAACATTTTTCTATGCCAAATCCTTCAGGGAGGACTTGAGAAAAAAAGCAGATACAGAAATAGCATGTGTCGCCAGAGTATTCAGCGGGCTAGTGACCCAAGAAAACCTGAAGGGAGCCAACTCAAATACTAGCTATAAAGCTATTCCCTCAAACAGCCTTTTAAAGGTGTCTTAAGGGAGACTTCTAAAATGGGTATTTGTTGAAACTCCAAGCCAGAATGCTGTCCTAACTTTCTACTGCTATGCCAAACCTAGATAAAATTGTTGCCACTCTGCTCAGAAAATACTTTTAGGTTTCTGAGGGTGCAAAATAGAAAAAAACAAAGCGGAGGCTGGAAGAATCTACATTCCTGGGATGCTCGGGCAAAACCAGCACAAATCATCTGAGAGCTGTCACTGTACACACATTGCAAAGTTTCAGTTCCAATCACCTGCACAAAACACTATCATTACCAAATTATCACCTATGGTTTACACTCCGGAGTTTTACTGGCACACAGAATTAGTACATTGTGTTTCTACTGTGCTACATGTTGGTTTGGGTTTGTTGGGGTTTATTTTGAGAAATACCCAAGCATTAAAAATAATTAAATTCAACAGGTCACCACTGTTGTCTCATGTAGCCTCCTCTGTCTCATGTAGCCTCTCAGTCTAATTCACACTTATATCAGAAAAGATGATTCTTTCAACCAGTAAATCAAATATGGCTGAACATTCTTTGTTTCATTTTTTTCTCTAATTTAGAAAAACGAACACTGGTAACACTGCCTTTAAATTCAGCTGATTGTGGATACTGTCTGCTCATATCCCCACTGACTTGGATGAAATCTCAAAAGGTAGATAAAAGAATGCTTCCTTCAACGTTACCATGCTACACAAGCAGCAAAGATGTCACAGCTTTTTATATTTACAAAATATAGCAGCCAGAGAAATGCTATCAGTTTCTACGGCAGACCCTCCAAAGAATTTAAAAAACACCATTAAATCAAATCTCACCATGCCAATTTTTAAGCATAGCACAACTTTTGAGTTTTAAGCAATCTCTAGGACCCTTTTAAAGAGAAAAAGTTCAATGACTCTTATTAGTGGGTTCTTAAAGCAAGAGATATTGCTATATGTATCCTCAGGGAAGTTGCCTCAAAGTAAGAAGATTTGTCTAGAACCCAGCATAAAAGAAAGCAGAGAATGCATTGGTACTCAGTGATCCATTCAGCTAATTAAAGCGTACTGATCTAATAGGATTCTAAACAGTAAGGTATCAATATAGTCAAGGTATGCTGTGCGCCCTGAGGTGCTCCCACTGTCCCACAGAAATGGTATATAGCAAAGTTGACAGCCACATAGAATTCTGAATCTCAGGAACAATGAATGGGCCCTAAAACTTCCCGATTAAATTTAGTTGCAGTCCCTTTATATTTGTAGAGTCTCAAATTTGTACATTCTTTGCCCCTGCGGCTCCTATCCAAATACGGTGAAAATATCGCATGCACTTCTGTCAATGTAAGTCAAATGTATGGATGTCTCTCACAACTTCAGCAAGAGAATTGTCCTCAAATTCGTAATGTCCAGAGTTCCTTGGCTAAACTCTTGTCTAATCTGTATACATAGAAATAAGTTACATAGATAATTATCTTTTCTACATTAAAAGAGTTTAGCTTCAATTTCCGCACTTGCATAGAATTTTCAATGTGTGTATCTTTTCAGTTTGGTTTTTTGTTGGTATTTTTGTTTGTTTGGTTGGTTGTTTTTTTGGGGGAGATGTTTTGTTTCAGGTAATATTTCAGTCTGCAAATATTTCAGGTAATATAAAAAACATGATATGCAATAAGCATTTTTTCAATATTAGCCTTTTTTCACCTCAGTCTTACTCCTATTTGTATTTAAGATTCAAACATGGACTCAAAATTAGCACAGAGAAAAGGACACACTATAGCAGCATTGCTACTTGATTGTTGGTGTTGCAATATGTATATATTTAGTTTAAATTTCACACTAAGTGTATTGTCTATTGCCTTTTAGTAACTACATGGTATCTCTTAAAACTAAGAAGAGAGGCCAAAAAAACACGAGGACTTCACATCAAACTGTGAAAGATACTTTTCTAGCTACTGCAGCTTGGCAGTCTCCACAGGCAGTTCTAATAGCTTGGAAATTGCCTCAGGGTCTATCACTGAATTCTGTTGTTCATGAGCTTTTATATTGCTTCATTCTTAAGCAGCTTTTTACTTTGATTAGTCTCTTTTTCTTTCCTCAATAGAGCTATTAACAGTTTAAAATGAATAATAGGTAATTTTCCAGTAATTATATCAGATTTTTTTTTCTGGTTAAGTTATAGCTGAGAGGACTTCTCCAGGTAAGTGTGAGAACAGAAACTGAGACAGACTTAAAATTTACTTCAGTTGAATAGATAATGGAGCATGCGTTGGTAAGACCTACCTGTAAACAAGGCAGCATGGCTACAGTAATTTTAAAAAGAATAATATTATTAGAGACACTGTGCATGTATTTGCATGCATATATATACTTTCTGGCCCCCCCTCCCGATTTCAGAGACATATTCCTGAGACCCCAAAACACTGAGTCACTAAAATCTTGGCCAAAGGATGGCCAAGTCAAGGAGAAATTACATTCAAATATTTTTAAACTAAATACAGAGAAAACAGCTCTATTGTTCTCACAGACCTAAATTTTAAATGTCATGGTCTACACTATCAATACTCTAAGAGGAACATGCGATAAGCTACACACCTTTTGTTGCTGGGTATACATTTTCCTGAGCTACCTAATATCATACTTCTCACAGATCTACATTTCTAAGCAGATTTTCTATAAATTATATACATTTTTTGTATACTATGAAGATGTACACTACACATTGCACAGGTATAAAATGACATCCTAAGACAGTATTTCAATAATCAGAAGGGGGAAAAATGTGTAGTAAACACATTAATGAATGATGCTGACACAAAGGGATTATTAATTTACGTTAAATAGTATGCAAAAATGGCAGCATTACTCTTAATATCTCAGTTCACACAATTAGATCCAACTTTGTTATCAATATGTAACATTTCATTAGGCCATATCCAGAGGGACAGCAGTCTAGAAGCTCCATCTTTAATTATGCACAAACAATGAAGAATTTTGCCTATTCAGCAAGTAATGAAATTACTGTCCTAGCCCATTGGTATTCTATATATTTCCAGTTGAATGAACATTACAGGTTAAATCAGGTTTGTTATCATTACTTAGTAAAAAAGTTCAAGAACATGTGCATTTTCATGGACATTTCTAAACTCTTTGACTTGTGAAATTGCCTAATCTAGCAGATTAATGGACAGCAGACTGTGAGCAATTTCATCTTGTAAATTGTCCTGTAACAGCCAAATTAGCTGTGTTGGCTCATTTTTTACATTGCTCCTTTAATATATTAATGGTCCTAAAATTATAGAACTTCTGAGTAGCTTTCAGAAAAATTACAAAGAATGCCCTTACTTTATACCATTTTTCAGATTACTGGTGCACTTATTAACAAGTTCAACAGAGAACCCAAAAATAAGCAAGTAAGTTGCATGAACGAATCTCACACACCTTAAAAATCATTCATTCCTCTCTCACATACTCCAAATGACAGATGTGTCACAATGACAGGATGGCCAAGAGACATAACTGTTAGTACCTCGCAGTCATACCAACTATGGTCTTCTTTATTTGTAGGAAATGAAGCACATTCAGACTCTTTCCAACTATGGGCAGCGTCCACTACAAACAGCTATTTTAAATGCAATTACACGTTTTATTTCCTATAGCCCACTGTTTTTTAGTTTTCCTCTGCTTACAATCAAAATTCACAACTACACCCATACCACATTCTCCAGCTTTTACAGAGATTACCACACCTCTCCTCAGCTACAACTAGCACCCATACAAAGCTAGCTAGCCACTAGCCATTAAAAATACCTGCTCCCACTAATTTCTAAAGCAGGTGTGTTGCTTAATCCCTGTTTACCCCAAGATTCCAGATATGTAATACTTCGCTGTTGTTCAGCACCTTCCTATGCTTGTAATCATAGAATCATAGAATCCTAGGGGTTGGAAGGGACCTCCAAACATCATCTAGTCCAACCCCCCTGCCAGAGCAGGGTCACCTAGAGTACATCACACAGGAAGGCGTCCAGGCGGGTTTTGAATGTCTCCAGAGAAGGAGACTCCACAACCTCTCTGGGCAGCCTGTTCCAGGGCTCTGTCACTCTCACAGTAAAAAAAATTTTTCTGATATTCACCTTAAACCTCCTATGCTCCAATTTGCATCCATTACTCCTTGTCCTATCACTGGTCATCACTGAAAAAAGCTTAACTCCATCTTCTTGACACTCACCCTTTACATATTTGTAAACATTGATGAGGTGACCCCTCAGTCTCCTTTTCTCCAAACTCAAGAGACCCGGCTCCCTCAGCCTTTCCTCATAAGGGAGATGTTCCACTCCCTTAATCATCTTTGTGGCTCTGCGCTGGACTCTTTCCAGCACTTCCCTGTCCTTCCTGAACTGAGGGGCCCAGAACTGGACACAATACTCCAGATGCAGCCTCACCAATGCAGAATAGAGGGGGAGGAGAACCTCTCTTGACCGACTAACCACACCCTTTCTAATACACCCCAGGATGCCATTGGCCATCTTAGCCACAAGGGCACACTGCTGGCCCATGGTCATCCTCCTGTCTACCAGGACCCCCAGGTCCCTTTCACCTACACTGCTCTCCAGCAGGTCAGCCCCCAACCTGTACAGGTACATGGCATTTTTCTTCCCCAAATGCAAAACTCTACACTTGCCCTTGTTGAACTGCATCAGGTAATCAGTATTGTATATTCTGCAGTCATGCAAGTGGCTGCAACTGTGTGCAACTTTTTTTTTTTTTTTTTTTTAAATAAACAAATACCCAATACCTTTATGAGTTAGTCTTTCATTAGCTACTTCACTTGATCAGACTAATTGGCCAAAAAATTTACACATCTCTTTGAGTAAATGTGAATGTCAGTGTTCATTAAGTGTAGATCAAGAGCTATCATTCCTCTACTCTAAATGTACATTTCCCTCAAAAAGAAGTGTAAATAAACAGTTATTGCTTTGTGCTGCACAAAACAAATTGAGAAAACCGTCTTTCACAAATTACAGTTGGGGTGAAGAAGGAAATAAATACAGATATGCTCATTTTATCCTTATAATAGTCAATGTGATAGACTACACTTCATCACCAAATTAATTTCAAAAAGGAATGTAATTGAGCCTCAAAATCCTGTCTTGATTCTAGTTCTTCACGTGGCCAGATTTTCAAAACTGCCAACCTTTGTGCATACACAACTGGAATAAATTAAGAAATTAATACTCCTCCCTAATTTCCAACTTTAACATTTAGATGAAGCTAAACTTCCACAACTAACTCATCAACTGTCATTGTGACAGTCAATGGCAGGATTTTAAGAGCCTAGAATATTATTTTTCTGAGTTCTTAAAAAAACCCAACAACAACAGCATCTATTCTTAGGCCTCTTCTTCTTGCTAAAGTGTTAGAAGCTTCCAAGATAAAAACAGACTGAAATGGTCTTGCTTTTTACTCTTGTAAGCTGTTACACTAGAATCTAAAAGACTCTCTTCAACCTCAAGCTGATAAAAGCTCCTTCATATCAGATAAAAGTAGCATATGAAAGAACAGGATACAAATGACATTTTCTAACTCTTCCCCCAGTATAACCACCTAAATATTCTTGAGTTTGTGGGAGATAAACAATTAGTCCATCTCAGTGCGGAAATGCTCAACAGCTTTTACATGGCACTGACTTCAAAGTGCTTATCAGCTGCATCAGGTTTATCCCAACACGTTTTCAGGTTTTGAGATAAAGATTCTATGAAAATGAAAAACATTTAACATACTTCAGCAGCAAATATTATGTAAATTACTATTGCATTTAACTGAGACATAGTAATCATACAGTCATCACTATGGAATTATTCCATGCATGATCAGTAAAGTCTCTCTCCTGCTCACCAAACACCAGATCCCTGCTCTGCTTCCAGAGCTGAGAATTTTTCAGCCACAAGGTGTTGCTCTCGGTAGAGGAAACAGTACATTCAGATTCATGTAAAAGAAAACTCGGAGACCATTTCATAACATCAATGTGCAGTTCAAGTGTTCATTAGCTACTACGCTATTTCCTCTGTAAAACAGCTTCTTTTAAAACTTTACCCCAGGTTTAGCATGAAGTTTGTTTCCACTATTTTTATTTAATCTGGGCTGTGACAGGTATTTTGGGAGGTGCCAAGAATGAAGACATGAAACCTGATTATGCTGTAAGGCTTGCTTGCATTGCAACATGTAAAACTATGCTGAAAATCTTAATCTTTCTATGGAATTCCCACATTTTAAAAGATTCAGCAGTTTTGCATGCACTGAATTGTTAAGCAAAGAAATTACCTGACCAACATTTTTAGAGATTACATAACTATTTTTAAAAGTAAGTAGTCTCAAGTAGTTTCTCTCCTGCCAGTTTTCATTTTTATGTAAATTCACCAGATGCCCTGTAAGGTCATCCCAGCTTTTTAATTGTCTCATCACAAATACCATTCAATGTACATAAAAAGAATAATTTCCTTGCTTAATTAGAAGGCTTAAGGAATCTACAGAAAAATGACAGATTTGACAGCTGGCAAAGAACATAGGTAATGTAGCATTTTGTTCTGGGATAAAACCACCACACAATTAAAAAGGGAATCACAGAACCACAGAATCTTAGGGGTTAGAAGGGACCTAAAAAGATCATCTAGTTCAACCCCCCTGCCAGGCAGGGTCACCTAGAGCACATTACACAGGAACGGGTCCAGGTGGGTTTTGAATGTCTCCAGTGAAGGAGACTCCACAACCTCTCTGGGCAGCCTGTTCCAGGGCTCTGTCACTCTCACAGGAAAGAAGTTTTTTCTGATGTTTATGTGGAATCTCCTATGTTCCAGTTTGCACCCATTGCCCCTTGTCCTATCACTGGACATCAATGAGAAGAGCCTGGCTCTGTCCTCCTGACACTCACCCTTTACGTATTTGTAAACACTGATGAGGTCACCCCTCAGTCTCCTCTTCTCCAGGCTAAAGAGACCCAGCTCCCTCAGCCTTTCCTCATAAGGGAGATGTTCCACTCCCTTAATCATCTTTGTGGCTCTGCGATGGACTCTTCAAGCAGTTCCCTGTCCTTCTTGAACTGAGGGGCCCAAAACACACACGATATTCCAGATGTGGCCTCACGAAAGGAGAATAGAGGGCAAGTAGAACCTCCCTCGACCTACTAACCACACCCTTTCTAATACACCCCAGGATGCCACTGGTCTTCTCGGCTACAAGGGCACATTGGTGGCTCCTGGTCATCCTCCAGGTTCACCAGGACCCCCAGATCCCTTTCTCCTACACTGCTCTCCAACAGGTCAGTCCCCAACCTGTACATGGGGTTGTTCTTCCCCAGATGCAAGACTCTGCACTTGCTCTTGTTGAATTTAATCAAGTTCCTCCCCACCCAAGTCTCCAGCCTGTCTCGGTCTCACTGAATGGCAGCACAGCCTTCTGGTGTGCCAGCCATTTCTCCTAGTTTTGTGTCATCAGCAAACTTGCTGAGGGTACACTCTGTTCCCTCATCCAGGTCACTGAAGAAAATACTGAATAGTACTGGTCCCAGTACTGACCCCTGAGGGACTCCACTAGTCACAGATCTTCCACTAGATTCTTTCCCATTGACCACTACTCTCTGACTTCTTCCTTTCAACCAGGTCAGGATCCACCTCACTACTCGATCATCTAGACCACACTTCCTCAGTTTAGCTACAAGGATGCTGTGGAAGCATGTCAAATGCTTTACTGAAATCAAGATAAACCACATCCACTGCACTACCACCATCTATCCATCTATCTCATTACTTCCTCATAGAAGGCTAGAAGGTTGGTCAAACATGACCTCCCCTTGGTAAAACCATGGTGAGTGCTCTTAATGACCCCCTCATCCTTGATATGCCTAGAGATGGTGACAAGAACAAGTTGTTTCATCACCTTTCCAGAGATGGAGGTGAGGCTGACCGGTTATCCGGGTCCTCCGTCTTGCCCAAGACTGCACTGACATTTGCTGTCCTCCAGTCCTCAGGCACTTCTCCTGGTGCCCTCAACCTACCAAAGATGATGGAGAGTGGCCTAGCAATGACCTCCACCAGCTCCCTCAGCACCCACGGGTGCATTCCATCTGGACCCACTGATTGATGGATGTCCAGATTGCTTAACTGATCCCTAACTCAATCCTCATCTACTAAGGAAAACTCCTTTATCCTGACTTCCTCTGGGGCTCCTGGGGAGAGTCTGCAGCAGTAAAGACAGGGGCAAAGAAGGCATTCAGTAGCTCAGTCTTCTTTATATCCTCTGTGACCAGGGCACCCACCTCATTCAAGGATAGCAGAGTTTTAAACACAGTAACTCTGTCTACTGTTACTCAGTCACAAACTATATTACTATTTGTTTGCTCCAGAAAAGCTTGTGCATGTCACCAGTTTATTTAAAGACTGTATTTTTGGCTCAGGAGAAGAAAATGTCAGATTGCAACCAGCCATGCATCAGGATTAATTAGAAAAAACACCAGCAGGAGGAGTATTAAATGAGGACACAGTCTCACTTTTTTTGTATGGAAACTGCATTCAGTATCATCCTTGATACTTCATAGCAACATCAGGAACACAGTGCAGAAAGCAATCAAAGGCATTTAATCACTTGAAATGCACAATATATTCCAGAATGCAGATTAATATTTCATTTTATAAAGGTGGGCAAACAAATAGTAATGCTATGACTGGAAGCTATATTCTACCAAAATTATATAGTTACAATTTTAAGTCTATATAGCAAGCTGTAACTTGTTAACTGAGTATTTGGGGGTTAACATCCATGAAACTTGGCTAGAACCCCTAAACAACAACAAAAACAAGCAACTCCATCCCCAAATCATAACAAAGTGATGAAATATCTGTACTGTGCCAGTTAGATGCTGTATTGCTTAGATAGTTTTGTCCACCAGCGATGCATGAGAATGTCACAATGAAGTTTGAAACTAGGAGACTGTGAATAACTTCTCAAATAATTTAACTATCAATATTTGTCTTTCAATCATACCCCTCATCCCCTACTGGCTTCTACTGCAAGAAGAAGAGCTGTGTTGTACTCATTTAATCCAGGACACAGCAGTTTTCAGATATACTGCTACTAGCCTTTTGTCTCATTTCAAGCTTCTAAAATGAATTTACATTTGGTAATGCTTGAACAGCTATTTGATATGCAACAGAAGTATAACATGTCTCTCTAATTTGCTTTTGATTGATGTTGCTGAGCCTATGGGAATAGGAACCACATAGCCATAGATGCAGACAGCTTTATTACTTTATTTATCCCTGTTCATTATGTTGAAGTGGCAGCTCCACCCCACTTGGAGAGGAAAACTGGAAAGTGCTGTCTGAGACTCCTTGAAGTGGCTGTCTTTCCTAGCCTCTACATTCTACATTGTAAAAGACTCCTCAGAGGGATCTGTCCTGTTCTCATATCCATGCAGTACTTAAATGTGTTTGAGAACATGGTAATAAAATAAAATGAGCATGTCAAAGCCCTACTGGGAAAAAACTTCATTCTTCTTGCTGCTTCAACAAAAGATGGAACAATGTGGGTTCTGAGATTTAAACTCATCACCTCTTTGGGGCTTTTGTTTGTTTTAAATATACCAGAACTCCAGCAGGATGGCCTCCTTACATATATCTTGTACTCTACCCTCAAGCCCCTATACCTGTCTTATTAGAAGCAGTTCATTCTACTCTGAATCTCTGAAAGAACCATTAGCTGCTTCCAGGACCTTCTTATATAAAATAATAAAAAACACATCTGCAAAATAGAGTTTTTGTCATTACTGCTGTCATCCATTTTACAGACTTCATTGGTGCCCACAAACAAAATGGTCTGTATTTCCCAGTCACTAAGTATTATCATCTGAGCTTTTTTAAAAAAATGAGGTATGATACATTCATAGACATTAGCCAAGTAATTCCATCCAACTCTGGATGGCTCAGATTTTCAAATTGAAAGTTACAAACTAATATAAAGCCTTCCTAATTAATAAACTAACAAATTAATATTTGAACACCCAAGATCCATAAATCCTACAATTTCAGAATGTTTACTCTGTGCTCTTTTGATCACATAATGAAAATTGTGCAAATTACAGGAACTAGAAAACATTTAGAGCTTCAAGCATCCATTTTATATCCATTAAATGTACTAATAGTGCTTCAATCACACTGTGTCTGTAACAATCCATGAAACATGAAAAAGGTGGTTTACTTGCACTCCACTGGCAAAAGAAAAGGTCAGGCAAAGAGGAAGGAAGGTGTTTTACGCTTCTTTCTTGCACAGAAGACAAGCACACAAATGTGTACCCATGTTTATTACCCTCAAGATTGTATTTAAATGCAGATTGTCAGCAGTTGAACTTGAACTACCTAGTATCCATAAAGACACAACTTACATTTGGGGCAGTGAGTGGGGAGGGTGCAGATACGAGAATCTCTATGCTCTGCACATTATTAATAGATGAATTTATTGTAAGCAGTGTTATGTCAGTGAAGTACTGTGTTATTTCAAATGATGCAATGGGATAACTAGAAATGTTCTGTCAACCCAATGCTGTTCCTTTCAGATAGAAAGGGCTGATTCTTCTGCACTCCACAATGTTGGTTTTAGTTCGTTAGTTTACATACTCAGAGATGGCTCTTGTTAAAATTATTTCTTCCTTTTAAACTATTGGAAATGCAAAAAGCAATCAATCTAAAGGAACTGTTTCTCTTAATCTATCATTTTCTACTGAAGAGATAAAATAAGTAACAGCCTAAGGTTAGTTTCAAGTGATGTGCTATGTTACTGTTGTCAATTGAATTGTTTGGTTACTGTTTTTAATCCCATCAAGAAAATTCAACACCTCCCCACAGACTTCCCCCACCAGTTCAGTCCCCAGAGAAATAATAATTTACGTAACACACAGCTCATTACATTTTTGGATATAACTAAACAATCAAATTTTTAAATTCTACATAGCATTGAAAACAAAAACATCATATTAAAATACTACTGGAGAATTGTATTTAAAAATTAAGTGCTTTGCTATTAGGAGTAGTCAAGTTAGATCTTGAACTTAACATGTCTCACCCCTAGTCTGTATACTATGCCATATTACCTTACACATCTGCTTACAAGATTATTTGGAAAGTAAAGCTCTGCTTAGTGGTAGGATGTAGAGCAGAATCTATTTTGTGGTAATTTGAACTACGCAGTGCTTAATTTTCATACAGAATTTCCATTTGTTCATCTGCCTAGGAAATCTGCAGGCAAAAACGTTTATGCATGATGTAAACAGTATAGAGAAATCTGACAAGATCAGTTAAGAGTTTAGTGCGTGGAAAGAATGAAGAAAGTCACCTTTTAAAAAAGAAATTATTAACTTTTGAAATGTTGTAAGCTTCAGCTAGAACACATACCATCAAATTAATTTTTCCACTCTATGGAAAATTCTGTCAAGTGCATAGAACTTTGCCAATAAAGTGCATTGTTTTAAAACAACTGAATCTTCCACATTGATTATTTTTCCTTAAAAAATTTTACCCTTTTAATCATCAGTCATGGACATACCTTGTAAGACTATCAACATTCTTGAATGTTTTTTTTTCTGCTTCTCTTTTAGGCACAGTGAATGATCCCTTCCCAGAACTAAAGCAAAAAACAGTCGTATTTCTATTTTTTCTGATGTAACTTTGCATCTTAAATATACAGTATCATGAAAAAAAGTATTCAAAACACTTACTGTATTGTATGGGCTTCCTGCTGGACTTAAATTCGTAGCAGATGAACAACACAATGAAGAAAAAACCATGTTTTTCCAGGATTATTTATGCAGACTGTCCCAGCCTAACACAAGGAGATCCACACTAAGTACAAATGTACAACTAATGATTCTCCTACAAGCTGCCTACAGTTGTAGGTGTACTAACCTGCAGCAATACAAATTTCTGACACCTGCAACAACCAGCTGAATTCACTACCCACCACGCAAAACCTGCATTGTTCAGTGGCTGGGCTGGTACGTAGTAGCAGAATTCAGAATTCGTAGAACAAAAAAGTGGTTTAGCTCCCTCTTCAATACAGGTCCCAAATTAGACTTAATCATAAAAGCAAAGCAGAAAACAGTCTCCTAGAAATACCACAAATACTTAGTGGCTTTAATTTACATCAGGCTGCCATTTACAGCCCTTATACACTACTTCAGCAGCTTGCTTTAGTCTTTTGGCAACACAAACCCAAAAGCATACTCCCAGAACAGTGCCATTCATTTTGTAACATTCAAGAAACACACTGAAAACATGAGAAAAACATAACAGGTCCAGATTTTGCCTTCAAGTGTGTGCACATAGTTCCCATAAGGCCATTACATATAAGATGCAAGCAAGCAGAAACAACCTACATCTAACTGAAAGGTATTCAGCAATAATTAAGCTGTTTGGTTCTTGAGAATTTATCAGTGTTTTATTCATTTCTGCAAAATTTCTAGGCACCTTTAAAACAAACACAGACAACATTATTGCCTTCTGTTCACAATCAGCATACCCTGAAGAAAATCCATTGTCTACTGGCATTCAAGGTTCTTCATCTCAGTCTCTGCACTAAAAATATTGCCAGTAAGAGAAATGATAATTAAGAATTTGTATTCCATTTTGTATCACTGAAGCATCTTTAGCCGAATCACAGAGCTACTGAATGGGAAACACTCTACCTTTGGTGCAGTATTCTCTTTCACCCAGAGATACTACACAGGACAGAGCAAATTAAAAAAAAACAACACACCAACAACACTATTTCAACACACCTTTGCACATGTACATCAAACTTCTGGAGAGTGAAGGAAATAATTTGAAACTGAGATCTTTGCATTTAGATGCACTGTAGTACAAGGAGGAGCCTTCTATGGCTCTGAAAATATAAAACCTGGAGTAGACTGAAGTTATTTCGCCTCCACCACCTTATCTGCTAGTCCCTGTGCCAGAAATTTATATCTTCCTACTCTGTTCCTGTCTAGTACTCCAGCAAATCATAGAGTATATCCCTTACAGAGCAACACAAACGTACAAAGCAGAGGAAACAAAATGGTCCATGGTCTGAAAACCATGCAGTCCATTCAAGCCAAAGAAAACAATTGAAAAAATGCAAAGAGCTGGTCAGATAAAGGACAAAGACAGCTATCAGTGCAGAAAGGATTCTAGACATATACACAGGTTACAAGGAAAATATGGCCATTTCCCAGTAGTAATTTAAAAATCTACTTCTGTTTGTAAAGATGGGGGATGACATAAACTACTACTGAAAGCTGTAAAGGATAAAACTGAATCCAAATTTGTTTGCAAAACAAATGCCTGACTGGATTTTGTGTTCATCTGCAGTAAATTTTTGCTATGTCTGCATATGTGCCTATCACTAAATTGCCTGATACACAATTATTTCTTCAGTTCTGTGTTCAAAAATGACAGATGTATTTCCCATGAAAAAAAGGCAAAGAGAAAGAATGAATCACAAGCACAAAATAGGATCCCACAGTAACAGCCACAGGTCCAGAAACAGAGCATCATACCCAAATCCTTTATTACTGAACTGCCCCTGTTGCTGGAGACTGGCAATTAAATTGAATTTTCAACAGTGTGCTGTACATGAGAAGAACTGGAGCTCACCATCTAGCTAGCAATAAGCAATGGCAATATCCTGCAGTTTACATTTACACCGACCAGCAGTGGAGGGACAAACTTACATTGGTACTTCTTCAACACCCTCAATTGATTCTAACATTTGCTGCAAGGAAGTTACATGAAGTAATTCAGGGGTCCTTCACTGAACACATCTAAAAGCTAAACTTTAAAACAAAACAGGGTTTGGGAACATAAACACATTAGATGAGGTGGTACCTTTCCTAAAAGGATGCAATGCTTATTCTCCATATTTAACACTTGGCAATTTTCACTTTGTTTTTGTTTTAAATCCAAGTAAACTCTGAAAAGTAAACAAAAATCAGGGGAAAAGAATAATTCTCTTTACTAATTCAGCCTCACAATATCAAAGCAGATGCTGACCTACCCTCCTAGAACACTTTTCAACCCAATTCTGCAACTGCATTTCTGGTAAAAGTAACTGTTTATTTGAAAAAAGGGGAGGAGGGAGAATATCTGAAATATCTATCTCTGTAACTATCTGTGTAGTTACCACTATAATAGTAAAACAAACAACAAAAAAAGTAAAAATAAAAACTTTTAAGCTAGAAAAATCTAAGGGCACACATATGGTTCGAAAAAACAGTTGCTGGTTTGAACTGTACATACTTTGAACAATATACACTATTCACTCTCAAATGCACTGTAAATTCATGACATGCCCCAACATCCTAACCCAACACTAGTTATAATCCATCTGACTGTACTTTTTATCTCTGTGTATCTACAAAGCAATGTTTTGAAACTTTTCTAATAGTTATAAATCATTACGGCAATACATAAGTGGTTTGCTTCTTGGAGTACTGCAACATATTTTCTTCTAGGAAGATGCTTTTTTTAACTTTATCAGCTGGCATGTGAAGAACAGCAGTGGCATCCTACAGAAGATTATTAGATCACATTCATTTTCATTTATGCTTACAATAATAAATCAACTCTGTCCAAAGGATGCACAACATTAGAGCATTATTGCTAAGCTTTTGCTAAATTATTTTCTAAACTGATGTAATTTACTAACAAATTTTACTACAACAGTACTATATCAGTTCAGATTTCAGCTACCACATTATTAGCTGAAAGAATGAACTAAGGCTTTCTTTTCACAGAAAGTCTGAGATACTTAACATAGCTATTCTTCTGTTAAATGAATTCAGTTGCCCTTCTTAAATTAAGAAAAATATATTTACTCAATTGAAATAGTCACTGAAGCAAACACTTCTGGAAAATACTCAGCACAAACTTTGTTTTTGTATCAATAAACACAGTCATCCCCAGCTTCCAATCATGCAAAACTGACATTTCTGAGTTTCTTGTAGGAATTAAGGTAGCAAGGTCAGAACTGGAAAACACATTACTTAAGGAAATTATGTTCTATTTTAAGGAACAAGAATGATCTAAAATTCAGAAATAATACTACAGAGTTCTTTTATGTAAAGCTTCCAATCTAACAGCAGCAAAGAAATTGCATAAGGAACCATATGTTTTTATTGAAATGTTCAACATCAAGTATCAACTCAAAGACCTCAACTCAAAATTTAATTACTTTTATTTTTACCTATACTGTTCTTTTTCTTTTTCCCCATGTTTTGCATCTCATGTTCTTCAGCATCTGCCATTTACTCTCCTTACCCTCCAGAAAAAAGGAATCTCTTTGCTTTGTTTACTAGTCTTAATTATTTTACAGTAGAAAGGAGAATATTTTCTACATTCTAAGCAATGTAAGTTTGAGGATAATTAAAACCCTTTCAGACCTTAAGAACTCAAACTCTAAAAGTGCACAGTGTATTTATGCATCTTTTGAAGAGGGGGATTTTGCTGAAGAACTTTGGGGTTTAACTATTAGACATGTTTAAACCAATAATTCTGTGAATGGAACTTGAATTTTTTAAAGAACTTTAGCATATCTTGAGATTTCTCCCTTTAAAAGCTACACTCATTTGCCTTTACAGAAGTGAAGGATACACCATAAAAAAAATGCAAATTCAGAAACTCTTAAAATAAACACTGCTTCACATATATCTTTTTTTTATTTTCGTATATTATTAGAAGCTTTGATATTTTACTTTCCTTCATGGTGGGACTGAACATATTCTTGCTCACAGCAAGATGGTCTTTAAAGGTCTCTTCCAATACAAACCATTCTATGATCCCATTCTATGAGTAAGTAAACCAAATAAGAATACCTGATATAACACAACATGGCAGGATGAAACTAACTTTTATTCAAGTGCAATACTAATATTTAGTGTGATAATAGAGATCCTATGTAAGATATCAAGATTTGATACTAAGAAAGATAAGAGAGATAGTAAGATACTAGAGTGAAATTTTAATACCTAGTGAAATCCTTTTGCAGCTTTTGAAGCTGTTTGCAAGCTGACCAGAGTGCTACTGTGTAACTGATGAACACAAAAAATGCTGAAATCTCAAAAGCTGTGAATTTCCCATAAGAGTAGTTGAGATCAAACAAAAACACTGAGTGTGCATAAACTGCTTTGCAATAAAGCATACTAGTCTGAGAGAAAATGGTACATTTCACAAGCAACAAGAAGATGGAAACCTAGCAAATGCTTTATCAGCTACTGGCAATATTTTTCACGTAGCAAATAATGGAAATTTATGCAACACCAATTGTATCTGATTTTAGCTTACAGAGTACATAAAAAGTATCCCCCAATTTAGACTGCAGTTAAATATCGGGACCAACATTTTTCAAAACTATTTGTGCCATTTTAAGAACCAACCAGAAATAACTATTTGAATAAAACATTGGAATTAAAGAACAATATTCTGCCAGTTTTTCAGTAACTGTAATTTTAAATACAATTAACAAGATACAATAAATTAAAAAAAAAACAACACACTAAAACAACAAAAAAACCCCACCCAATGCCCAATGTATATACTTCTATTCATGCTCAAAGAACAAAAGCTCTGTGGAAACCACATCAATCACATACCAATCAGAAAAAAAATGAAAGCAATTAAGAAAATTTTACATGGTGTTTAAAAACATGTTTTGTCTTTGTAATAGTGAACTGTTTCAGACACAAGGCACAGAAATAGGCTGAAACTCAAATGACCATCAATAGGTCCGACCTGTACATACAAAGAACTAGTAACAGTTTATAATTCACAAGAAAATAAATGAGTGGAAGGCAGCAAAAGGACCCAGTTCTATTGATATTCAAGCCTACACTGCTGCAGCAGCTAGAAATGGTGTTTCCAGTTTAGGCAATTCCAGCTAAGCAAGGCTTCCTATACAACTCAGGTCTAAAATTATCTTAAGGATGGCTATACAGTTTCAATTAGCACCTGGATAACTTGAAGGTCAGACACAGCAACCAGTATCTGCTTTCAAATACCATGTACATACACACTTTAATTAACAGAAAGCATCATGGTTAAGTCTGCAATTAAACTAGATTATGTTGATGTTCTTCAAAGCCTAGTGTTCTTTCTATCCTGACCTAGGACAAAGCTTCACTAGGCAGATCTGTTAATATTGAAAGTTTTATATTTCAGGCATTGTCTTCATGGGAAAGCAGCTTTTGCAGAAGCAGACTACATTAGATACAGGAATGAACTTAAAATTATACCTACAACATGTTTGCTACTTCAGGTAGCACCCCCTCCCACAGGCTTTTTTCTTAGCAGTTTGCTTTAGGCTGAGCTTCATTATTATGGAACTGAAAAATCAGGTTTAAATTCAATAACCCTTAAAAAAGTAAGAGGGAAGGAAAGGTAGTGTAACACATTAACTAAACGGGAATACCCACTCTTTATTCTGGCCGCAAGTAATCACATATGCATTTTATATGGAAAAATCTATTCAGAATAGCCCACAGCTAGAAAAACACTCAAGCTGGGGTTAGCTTCTGAGGAGAGAGGAATAGAGTAGCTGTTTATAGGAGGGAAAAGAGCTAGTTTTCTATTCCATTCCTTTTCACTTTGACAAGAATATAGCTGTATTATCACCTTCAGATAGGTAAATTACAAACCAAACTAAACAGGTCAATAATTAATTTTTTTCATTTAACAAAAAATCGTCCTGATATTCTGCCCAGCCATCTCAAAGTCTCCTATGTCCTTGTACCAATGTACACGACCTATTGAAATATCATATTTTCATCTCAAAACACCGAGAACACTTTGAATTAGGTCTTCAAGCAAAGAAACCAATCCAAGTGTCTGTACCTGCCTGTTATTCCCTTTCCTTCTTGCAACAAAGGAACTGTTTTAGAAGAGAGGGGGAAAAAAAGCATACCCGAACGAGCCATTTTTTCCAATTTAATTATTTTCATTTATTTACTTCTCACTATTGCGAAGTCTAAGTTTCCCAAATCCAAGAATTACCAAAGGCTGGAGATTTGGCAGGGAGAACACTCTCAGGAGAAAAGCACTTTCAAATGCCAATAAGTAAAGGCTACAGCTGGGTATCAGAGTCTCCACAGATGCCCTAATTATAAATTCACACCTCTTGCTAGAGAAAACAGCTCTTCCAGTGAATGCTCACTGCTCTCCTATGGCAGCTCTCATTATTCACATACTCTCAGATTTGCTATGTGCCTCATCACCTGCTTCTCCTGCAAGTTTTCACCCTTTGTCTTCAGAAATCTCAACTCTCTTCCATCCAGGCTAGCTTTGCCAGAGTGTTTTGGAGATAGCTTACTTCACCGCTATTCAGCATTTTTCAGTTTCAAAACCCCTCTGACAGAAACCCAGAGTCTATCACATGAACTAAAGCCTAAGAGGAACATACTATTTTCTTGTTCACCAGTCAGTCTGATTTGAAATACATTGTATGTGTTAGTATTTTCATATTCCAGATGTGACTGTCCCAATCAACATGACACATTAAAAAAGATATAAAAAAGTATTCAGATAAGCAATGTAGCAAAAAGTGAAGTACCACTGTTTTCTTACGGATTGGTTTGTGTCTTTCTGGGTAACAAAATGTTTGTTCTTGTGTCTAGAACACCAGAGATTGCAGACCAGCATTCTTATCACATAATACACAGAAAGTATCTAATATTCAGAAGAGATACAAATGTAATTGGATATTATTTTAAATAAAAGTATTTCCCCTCACTTAACTTAATCATCTTATAAGTTAACAAAAAAAAATCCTATATACTACTCTAGAGAGAGGTTTTCTGTGATATTTTAAGGAGTGATTCTGCTAATGGTCTTGAAGAGAAGACTTGAAAACCTGAAAAGCATATTATTTCATTCATTATATTGTTAAAAAATATTATTATTATTTCCACCTCAGCAGCTCTAGTGACCTTGGAGGTGGTTAGTGAACGTGATATTCCAGTTTCATTACAAGAATGTCAATAACACATAAATAGTCATATTATCTTGGGCATAGTTGATAACTGATTTCACCAGATTTTAGAGGCACCATGTCTGGGAGTGGACTTTCATCCTATGTCTTCCCACAAAAGGTGGATCGTGTGTCCTCCCAAATTCTCCTATTTCCAAACAAAGTCGGTGGATCTATGTCAGAAGTCTGTCAGCGTTATATTAAAAGTTGACAGAAGTTGAGTTACTTCAAGTGAACCTGCTGTGGTTTCTGTAAAGCAAGGTTTCTCATCTAAGCTGCTTTGCTAAACACTTTAAATAGGGGGCTTTCATTTGAGTATCTTCTGTTATTATACATTATACTTTCAGAGTGCAAAGACCCTTTCAATACAAGATTCTGATACATGATGGTGTCAGTTTTGTACAACATAGCATTAGAATCAAAGCAAGGAAGAATGGTATGAAACACAGGTAGAAAAATAGATATACAGGCCACTACAGATGTGACTGGAAACACTTTCAAATTCAAAAGTTTGCCATGTTATGCAGCTACTGTTCTGTGGGTCTCTGAGTATTGCTTCCCTAGGGATTTATTGCAGTATTTGAAGTAACTCTAGATAATTCTTGGCACTGCTGGGGCTCATTTAAGTTAGTAACATCTCATGCAGGATGTTTCTGTTAGTAAATAACAAACAGACTGGGTGATTGACTTCATGAGAACTCTTAAGTGCTACAACTCCTGATGAATTTCAGTGAAGACTCCAATGCAAGAAACAAAAGGGGTGTAGGTTGCCATTTGCCTACAGCATGAAAGCCCCCTCCTGCCAAACCATTGTGCTTTGTTATATAAAAAACATTGTTCCTGCTGTGTCTTTTTATGCCAAATGTTCCCTGTGGTTGGGCACACAGGCTCTAACTACCTTCTCACAATTGCATCAGAGCAAATGAGCTGTGACACTGCTTGCCTATTTTAAGAAAGCTCAATATTGTCCATCTAATGAAATGCTAAAGCATACTCTGCCTGTGGGGAAAGCAGGCTTGGCACGGAAGAACAGTTAGGGAGAAGGCTTGTGTTTTATATTTAACAAAAAACCTCTCACCGAATATGTATTCTGAATGCACAGTAAACAGACCCTGTTTAACTTAGGTAAATCCTAGGTTTCTGATTTTTAGTTGGAAAGGATGGCATTAATAATCTTGAATAATTATGTAGTGAGTGTGATAAATGTCTTAACCACGCTTAGAGGGCACTTCTTGAAGTGTAAGCATGGAAGTTCTCTTTGTACATGGAGCTGTTTACCTATGTAATGGGAGAGTTAATGGCTGTGCTGTGGATAGTAGATTAATAAATACATGAAGATTAGAAGATCATCACTGTTTTAACGTAAATTTGGTTTGCTTGATTGACATAGTATCCCATTTAAATGAATAATGAAATTTAATTAGGAAAGCTCTGTTTTTTATTGAATTTAACATTGGGTCCCACAAGCCTGATATTTTTGTTTTCTATACTGAAGTCTGGGTTTTGGCTACTTGAAAGATTTTCCTTATTCTCTGCAAAAAATAAAACTGCTTATAGTCAGATAATGAGTATTAATATCAGATGCAAAAATAGCTTTACACAGGGCATTCTCCTAGAATTCATCTGGTACAGTTGCTGTAATAACCTCTGTACTATCGGAAATACTTCTTGATAACGGGGTCTGGTTAATGGGTACCAACAGCTATGACTCAACCAACCATTTCTCTTCTGATGTAGCCAGTAAATTAGGAACTCTTAAAAGAATACCTCAAGGAACCGACACACAGCACTGCTTGGTAACTCAAAGGCAATGCTGGCTGCCCTTTCAAACCCTCCCTCCATGAACCATGCTTTGTTTTAACAACCTCTACTGCACAGTAATGGGGTGAGCATTTGATCAAAGAATCTCTCTCCAAACCATCAGAAAACTCTCGTATCTACTTTATATGGTTTCAAAACAAGGCGAAAGGAGACCAATCTGCACTTCTTCAGTGTTCGTAATTACTCACTGTCAATGCATTAATACTTACCTTTCTACATTAAAACCATTCAGGCTTAATTCTTCAAAATTTGCTGCAGAAAATTGCCTGTTCTCTATATTTTTAGAAGCAGTCATCAGTATTCTAGCAGCAAAAAGTGAGGAAAAAGGAAACTTTGGCAAAATAATCAGAAAAAGCAGAGGCCTGTATGGGACAGATCTACATGTTTTTCTTTGCTCTTTCAACTATTTATCCATCTTCACAGATCCATAGACAAGCGGCTAAAGAGGCATGTCAGGACAAAAAAGGTGGGGAAAAAGCCTTTGGGGGAGCTGCAAATATCCTGAAGGTATTTAACAACTCCCCATACCCAGTAACACACAATACATAAATATATACTCACATTGTATTACTTCAGTGCTCTATAAATGGCAACACTGCAATGGTTTAATGAATATTCCCTTTCCATGGCAGCTTTTCAGATTATTACTTAAAAATCTCCCTTTCAATACAATGAACTTGCAGTAATTTCATTGAGTTTTTCACACAACAGTAATAAAAGATTCAATACCTATGCAGCTGACAAGATCAATTTAAATATTAATCTGAGCACTTAATTTTTTAAAAAAAGCAATGGATATTTTTCTCTGCTTCAATATGTATACACATAACAGAATTTCCTCCATTCCCTAATATGATTTGAAATATATTGCAGATTCACTTTGAAATATTTATCTTTTGTCCTTTAATGCCTTTTGCACTATGTCATGGTGCAGAAATACTACACAGTAAACCGTAACATCAAACTCCTCTGCATAGCTGGCTTTCAACCTCATAAAATATTTTTTGCACTGCCTCAGGCATTTCTTTTTCAAATTGATCAATGTATAGGTTAGTTCCTTGGTTCTGCAATGAACATAAAGTGTTTGTTCAGAAGGGAAAAATATTAGGTATTACAAGAGCTTAGTAAAAAGAGATAAAAATACAGCTTCAGGTAAGATTTTAGACAGCAACAGCGATAACAATCCTCTAAAAGGACGCTAAACAAGATTTAAAGATACTGTGAATACAGTCTTTAGAGCAAAGAAAATACACAGAAAAATGGAATGAAACCTTATGAAATGCAGAAAGGTAGGTAAGCCCTGAGGTCACACATTATAACACAGCCATGGGAACTGTCTGTCTCACAGGAGGAAATAAGAGTGAACAACAATGACAGCTATGAATCTTTAATGCATTTAGCCACCAGCGTAATACAGGCATATGAAATGAAGGCATTTTTAATCAATAGTTTGGAGATCTTAGAAATAGCTACACAACTCAAGGCTAGTGCAAGGGGAAAATGAACAAGGCTCTCAAAATTACCATAAGGCACATACTCAGTCAAGATCATAAAAATCACATTTTCTGAAACACAGGTTCTCTACTCTCCCGTGACCCCAGAAACTTTTTCCCTTTGTCCAATAACTTCTGGATGAAATCTCAATAGCACATACATTGCATTGGGCAAACTTCTATTGTCAGTCAGCAAGAACAGCAGAGTGTATGTATTCCGCTTTTTAAACACAACATCTTCCCATAGATATTTCAAATCTGTACAAATCTGTTCTTACAGGTCAGAGGGGACTTTAGTATGGGATCTAAGACCAACATACTCCTTGAACAGGATAAGCATTGAATTCTGCCCACAATACTTAAGTCTGTGTGTGGCTGGGTCAGAAAAATTCACAAGACAGATATCCCACAACGTCTCTGAGCAACGTGTTCTCACCTTCCCCAATCTCCAGCCTACCCAATCTCCACACCTTGGCAAATCTAATAAATAACAGCCTTGCAGTGACAGCTGCCAGTTCTCTCAGCATACTCAGACACATCCCATTTGGTTCTACAGACACATATAGGTCAAGATTTCTCAAGAAATCCCTGTTGAGTTCCTCAAATAATATCTTTTCATTTATTTAGAAAAAGCAGTCCTGGGTGATACAGTGACCCTCTACAGCAATCAATCAGATATCAAGACAAGATATAGAAAAAATTAAGCTGTGTAAGATCTTTAAGAAACCAAATGTTAGTAACTGATGCAAAGAATGAATCTCTAGATACCAACCACTACAGTAAAACTACAATAAAACAACTCAGAATGTAAGAACTCTTACAGATGGCAAGGAGACAATTTTGACATGTAATCCAACACAGCATAAAACTAAATGAGATCTGTGGGACTTGGAAATTACAGTTCCATATGGCTGCTGTTACACTGAACCACCAGAGATTACAACCAAGTTTGTCAAGCTACTTAAAATAAAAATTTATTTTCTAGACAAGCAGGTTATAATAATTCTTCAGAAGGATGAAGAGCCCAGTCAAGATGTTTAAATTGAATTAGTTTAACATTTGTTATTCTACAAAGAATACATGACTGACATTTTTATAAATAAATTGTATTAAAATATTATTTATAAACAGATATAAATATTGGAATAATATAAAATGGGTGTTGTGAGTTGATATTACATAGACACAAAGGAGCAGAATATGTTAAAATAAGCATGTTGAGATGTTCATGTGTTGTGTATACTGACAAACTGTGGTCTCTTATTTCCTTGTAAAAGCATTCTATATTTAAATATGCAGATTAATTTTCCACAATAGGGATTACTATCAGGATCTATTGGGTAACAAAAAAACCACTTAACATTATGGTTCCTTGACTAGTAAATATGCCTTAAAATGGAAATAGCCACAAAAGGGGAGATGATTTCACAATGCCTGCTTTGCCTGTTTCATATGGGACTGAAGAAGAAACCCAAGCAGACACTTCTGACAGTATTATAGACTGCAAGCAACTACTCCTCTACAGAAGATATAAGTAGATGACAGGTCTAAAAAGTCTGTTGTGAGAATAGCAGATGGAAAACTGCTGTATTTGTTAGAGCATTCTAGAATATGTGCTAAATTGAAGCAGCAGGTCACCAACAAGATGTGCAAACAAAACCCAGCCAAGTGATTCAGTCTGACCTAGAAAGCGAAAATCACAGTCAATTTGTCACATCTGAGTGCCATGTGCTGAATCAGCAATAGGATTTCCTTCCTATCCTTCCATTTTACCTGACCTTCAAAAAATACCAAACCAAAAACCAAACCACAAAGTAATCTTGCCAAGGCAGAGCTAAATTGCTAGGAAATTTTTTTAACATATATAAGAAAGTGTGGGGAAAACCAAGTGAGGAAGCTCACAGTAGCCAGAACATACTCTTCTTTGACTACTCCAAGCAGCAAAACTGAAAATTCATTGCTTGAATAAATAATTCAAAAGATTCTTGTAACAAATAGAATTCATTGAAACACACAATTATAAATCTAAGTTTTACATTGTAATTTAAATTCTCAACTACATCTTTTAATCCCCCATGGCAAGAATGGTGGTGGTAGGGTAGTGACTCATTCATTTATTTTTTTTGTGACATGCTCTTGACATTCAGAAGTCTTGTTGTAGAGCAAGGAACCAAACAGACCTGGGATGACTCGCACTTGCCTGTGTGACAGATCAGATACATACCAAATCATAAAGATCATTATGTGTTGGATGCTGATTACTAGCCTGCCAAGCCTGATGTCACTTATCTGTTTCATTATGAATAGTACTCTGATCAGGAAAAGTGTTGGCAATTTGTTGAATTACTTTTTATTGAGAAACTGTCAAGACTGCTATTTAGAACTATCAATCAATCCTGATTGCTTCTCAACTATTATTTCCATTCCAATCTCAAGAACAATGACTAACACAAGGGTCATAAAATGCAATAACCAAGAGCCAGATTTTTTTTTTTAAATTATCTTTCACAAAGAAAAGCCCTGGAATCTAGAGACTATTCTCCCTGGTTTAATATTACCTTCTTTATTTTTTTTTCCTTTTTAAAAAGGGAAGAAAAAAAAAATCAAATATTTTATTAATGTTTCAAACTGGGTAATATCTGCTCTGTTCCTCTCCAGGCTCCTTGTCACCTAGGTGACAGCCTTTTTTCTTTGGTATGTGCTCAGCTATGAATGCTCACCTTGACAGACTTTGGTCACCCTGCTTCCTCTGTCAAACCCTCAGGGATGTGGAGGGAAGAGAGGAGACAATCACTGGGAAAAGACATCTAGGAAAATAGTAGGATAAGAGTTCTTATGTTTTCTCACTAGTAGTCTCCTAGTGCAGTACTAAGCATCTTTGCTGAACAGAACAACATTTGAAGCATAATACAATAATTGCCTTGAGACAGGCTCTACAGTGTTCATTGAAATATTACATTAAATAGCTCTTGCAACTGAATACTAACACAACCTTAGCATCTCATCCAGTATCAATGATGGCAACCAGTAAGACAGAAATAGGAAAAATACAGTCGATTTCTTCTTCTCGTGACACAAAGAAGAACTTAAGGAAAATTATATTGATCTCTCCAATCAGTAGCTGAATGAGCTCAGATGCTCATTGTGACTTTACAGACAGTGCCTAGAATATAATGTAAAGATATTGTTTGTTTCCTGTATTTATATGGAGTTTTAACTGCTACTTAGCTATTTAAATTTAAAGAAGGATTCTAGTGTATTTAAATTTCCTGGTACAATTAATTTAGAAATATATTGAAAAGAAGAATCTATTACATCAAAAAACAAAACTGCCTTTCATTGATTCCTTCCGTATCTCCTTAAGACCATGACGCAGGCCACAACAATCTTAAAACGACAGAATACTGAAGCATCAGACAGCAATAATAATAAAGACAAAGTAGTTACTTTGCCTAAAAGGAAGTAATCAATTTTGAAGCTGATTCAAGTTTTTCTTGAAAAATTTATAGTGTATACACTTTATTACATGCAAGGGTTTCCAAAATTACCTAATATGGAGAGACCATATTCCTCTTCAGTGAGATGAGTGTTAAATGATAAACTGCTCCAGTGCTGACACAATATAAATGTGCAGTATCCATCAATCCATAAATCTGAGAAGAGCTAATGTAAAAGCTGTGAGTAAGAGTTTTAGGAATAGTGCTTTTTTTTCTCCAATGATAAACATTGTGCTATATTACATAAACATAAACATGTCTGTCTATCAGATAAATAATGCAATGCAGATTGTAATTGTACTTGTAAAATACAGTGATGAATTTTCATTGAAATGGACAGAAATACCTACCCAAAAGACTTACATGAATTTTAGAAAGGGTCATTTTTCTGTAACTGATCAAATGGGTCTTTCGGAAGCGATAATCAAAGGAGCTCCAACCAACAATATCAAGATTCTTTACCTTTTCTTCAGCTACCAAATCAGGTAGTTAGTATCAATAGTTCATAATGAATATGAATATTCAGTAATAGAATAGTGTTAGCAATCTATTAGCCATAGAAAGAAAAAGATTTAACTTGTTTCAGTAGTTCTAGGTTGGTAACAACTCTAGTTATACTCAAAACAATTATTCATTTTCCTTTCTTTCCCCCTCTGGCTACCTTAAGTGCATGAACTAGGTCGTCCACTCTAATCAAGAAGTAAACAGAAAAAGTAAGAGAAATAAGTGATCCTAGTTTTTGCTCCCTCTGGTTCTCAGTTACGTTGTTTTTCCCTAGTAGCTCTAGAGCCTTTAGTTACGTCAAATCACGCCTGTTCAGACTCATTGCTTATTATGATGAGGTGACAGGTTCTGTGAGCAAGGCAAGGGCAGCAGATGTTGTACATCTGAACTTCTTCACTATCTTTGACATAGCCACCTTATCACCAAACTGGTAACATACCAGCTAGGTAGGTAGACAATAAGGTACTCTGAAAATTCTCTGGACTGCCAAACTCAAAATCTTAGTGCAAAGTCCAGCTGGCAGATAGTAATAAATGCCTTCCCTCCGGGATCTGTTACACATCTTCATTAACAACCTGGATGACTGTATGGAAGGCATTCTCAGCAAGTGTGTGGATAATCACAAATTTGACATAGATTAAGTCTTCCTGGAGGTGCACAACAAACAAGAGCACAAGAAGTGCAAAGCAACAGACACAAGCTGGAACAGTGACCTTTTTTTTTTCCTGTCTTCAAGGGTTTTTTTTAGTAAGAGTAGTCAAATACCACAACCACTGCATAGAGATGTTGTGAAATCTCCATTCTTGAAGGTGTTCAAAACTGAGCTGAACAATTTTTCTGAGTGACCCAATTAGATCTGCTTTGTGCAAAGGGTAGAACAGATAGAGACCTCTAGAGGTCCATTTTAACTTAAAATATGGTACACATTTCAACTTCAGTATAAATATTTTTATATTGTAACTGATTCTAAACACAGTGGAACTCTTCATAGAATCCCAACCCATTAGTATCATTTCTGGCTGCTTTCCTAAGTACCTCATGATTTCAGACTGTTTTACACTCCTGAGGGAGAACAGCCAATAGGAACCCAGGCATTATACTCTCCCGTAAGGAGACTCCCAAGTCTCTGTATTGAAAACAGGTTAATTCCCAAATGAAACGCCAACCCTACAGACTTAATCTTTCACCCTATAGAATGACATTTCATTTCTAACAACTCTATTACCACACCTCTCTCTAGCTTCTTAGATGGCTTGGTTTGCTTTTCCAGTTTCAAAGCCTACCACAATTAATATGAAATGATAGAAGTCCAGTAAGAAAGACACTGAGTCTGAATCTAAAGATTGACCTGATGTGAGCTGTGAACATATAAACCACAATGAAGGAATTTTATAGTAACAAAGAGTGTGTGAATATAGCAGAAAGTAAGGGATTGTTACCAGAGAAACAGAGATAAGCAATGATGGTATTGCTATAGCAACTGGGTGACATCAGAGGCTTCCTATTCAGTCCTAGGTGATAATGAAGTGGCAAAACAGCAGCTTCTCTATCTGTCTGCTCCCTGGAGGTGGGCAGAAACCCAAGTTTGATTGTTTCACACTGTCACTGTTAAGGCATGTCTAATTAGAAGGTTTACAGGTTTCTTGACATCCCTGTGTTATATCCTCTAATATCTAGTTCTTGCGTGGGAGTCCAAAGAGGCACATTCACTCCAAAACAAAAGAATAGCCCTCTGTTTTTTCCCTCAGGAGTGAAGCATTCTAAGAGAATGAGGAGAGTCAAGGAAAAGATGGAAATATGGTCCATCACACAGCACTGTGCCTCTCAGGCATCATCAGGCCACAGCTGATCAGCCAGCTGCACAATGAAATTTAGTACAGGATAAATTAGGCTATATCTCCTGCCAAAGAAATGCTTATTTTTAAGCTTTTACATTTTCCAAGGATAACTGTGTCTCCCTTGACCACCTTGCAACACAGTGTAGAATGCTTTTCTAGCCTTGAAAAATACCTATGTTTGATGAATTAGATATCCTCTGTATTGTAGGGAGGGGGAGTAAATGGAAAGAATGGGCGATGCTATAAACAGAATAAGAAAAAGCTTCACAAGAACTAGTTATTAAATGTATAGAAAAAAACCCAACACAACAACCAAGTATTTATATTTCAAATAATAAACACATCCCCAGCCAGGGGCTTCTATTAGTTTTGTCTGTATCAAGGACTGAAGAAGTTGTGGCTTCACAGCTGTTGCAAAGAATCCCACAATGTGTCTTGACATTTGATCTACAAGATGGGCTACTGAATCTTTAATAAAGGCCCAAACCTTTAATCCACCTAAGCCTGGGATATCATTCCTGTTTACTAAGTACACAACGATAAGCCATTAGTCTGGACTTTATATATTGATAAGTTGAGAGCTTTGTTAGATGAAATGTTTAATTGAGTGGGTGCAACTCTGAAGTATCAGTCTACCTGAGCTACCTCTAAACTGTAGAAACCAGTAGCAAACTAGCTAGCAGGATCAGTCAAATCAGTGCAACCTGCAAAATCTGTCAAGAACCTTAATAAATACTCAAATAGCTTACAGTTAGCTTCTAGCTGCAGTACTTAAGACAGATTAACAGATTGATACACACCCACAAACTAGCTAGGGTGGGCAGAGCAACATGGCATTGTGGTCACAGCAATTTCTCCATTAGATATATACAGCTAAGAGTGAGTCCAGGCATGAAAATATGTATTTTGACAGGATGAACAAAAGAGAAGGTTTATACAAGTGAAGCAAAGCTCTTGGTAAAGTGAAGAACATTAAGGTTTCCTAATGCTGACACTATTCCCTACTATTTGGATTGTGATACCTGCCACTATCTATACCAAATTTTTTTAACATGTTTGTTTTCTCACGTTGTATAAATACAACTGAAGGTGCATTGTGTCTTGATATTTACAACAACCAAGAGGGGAGACAGAATGACACAGAAGGCAAAGTATCTGGCAAGGATGGCAAAGTATCTTTGATCTCACAGCTCTATTCGGTGAGGACGTAATTATCTGCAGCCAGAACCTGATTTCTTTCTCTATCCAAGGGCTACAGTAGTCCTCGTGGATGTGATATGAATATATAATGAGAAGTTCACCTCTTAAGATATTGCCTTATGGCAGAAATATCATCCTCAGGCAAGACCATCCTTGGACCTGACTACCCTGTGACAAGAGTATCTTGCCATTTAAAGCACATAATAGGGTCAAAATTATTATGCTCCATATAAAGCCACCAAAAAGGACAAGAAGTGTTTGCAATATGTGAAGTCCAAAGCATCACAACCAAGGCAATTTCAATTCAGGCAGACTCATCCCAGATTCACTACTGAACATGTTTGTGTATTTAAGAACAGAAAACAAGCAGCCTGTAAGGAACAAAAAAAGGACTAGTATGCCTATTTGTACAGTTTCAACATTTCAAATACAATTTGGTAAGACAAAGAAAGAGCCTAGCAGAAAGAAATATTACTTAATACTAGGATTCATCACAAACCAATTACAACTGCAAACTGTTTATCAATTGTGTATCTGTAGGCATCAACAAATCATGGTGTGCTAATATAAAGATATACAGCCACAGCAGATCTATTGCAACACAATTTTTCAGCTGCATGCTGAGCATTTAAGTTCTGGTAAGGATGGCTTTGGGTTACTCTATATGGCAGTTTCTAAGGGCAAGAGCAGCGAGGCAGCGAGACAGAGCTTCAATACTCTTTCTGTCTTTATAGGATACTGGAAGGACGGAACCATGTCATAGGTATAGGCAGTCATATAAAGTAAGTTGTTGTTTTTCTTTAAATGTTCTCTGCTGGTACCACAGAGTCATTTCTTTGCCAAAGAGCTGGGTCCTGCCAGCACACGCTAGCAAGGAACAATGGTATTGCCATTAGTTTAAAGTTTAAAGGCCATGCTAAATCATTAGCCCTTACACTAATGAATTCTGCAAAGTGTGACCTTCCAGCCAGTAGCAGTTTCAAATACAAAAAAAATTAATTACAAACCAAATTGTATAAATCAATATTGCAAAGCTTAATCAGGCTAATTTTTAGAAAATCAATTTAACTTTTTAAATGCCATTTTATAACATGAGACTTATGCCAATATGTTTGAGAAGCTCCCTGAATAGAAACTTGGATGTACACAAAGGCTGGCTTAATGTTTTCTAGATCATTGAAGTCCTTTCAAGCAAGAATATCAGACATGCAGCCATCCTTTCCTGCTCCTTACCTGGTTCACAAAGTGACATACGATGAACAACATATCTAAACAAACAACACAGCTAAACCAGAAAATTATTTGTCTTGGGAAAGGAGGAAAGGACTTAAAATAGCCTTGCCTTCTTCCCCCTACCCTCCCAAGCCCCTCCGAGACAGTGGAAATTTCACAGCAATTCCTTTACACAAAATAGCCCAATTAGTAAAATAAGGTCACTGATTTCAGTATCTAAAAGGTGCATAGCAAACACAACTACTTCCATGGGATACTATGCTGAAGATTATTTTCATGTAATCTGTGACGGAATTTTTGACCGAGTAATTTACTAGCTTGTGAAAAGATGAAGACGAGTAGAGGCAAAGTTCTTCCCCAAGACCGAGTGGCAAAAGAGAAAGGGTACAATTAAGGGAAGATTACATAAACATAACTCATCTAGAACAGTATTTCTTCTCAACATGATGTTTTCATGCTGTTCTGAACACCCCCTATTACACAAGTTGCTCTGCAAAGTAGATATTGCTATCAAAAAACACAGTGGATTTTATGGTTACTATAAAAGCTCATGAAATTATGTGTAGTCTTTCAGTTTTGTCAACAGGCTTTTGGTTAGGGCCCTATAGAGTTTCTTTATTTTGTGAAACAAGTGACATTGAGCAATTTAAAAAAGAGGAAGCCTAGCATTCCCACCTGCAAACCATCTGTATCTAATTATCACAACACTAATTAGAATCATTATCAAGAAACACTGAAGCAAAAAAACCCTGACTTAGAGTGCACTTTGCTCTTTTGGAAGTGGAAAGTCAGGCAAATCACAATGCAGTTTAAATTGATTTGTAAGTTACCCCAAAAATCTGACCATCAGCTGCCTATGTGATATTTGTCTTGAATTTTTCATGGAAATAATATATCGTACAGGCCATCTGAAAATAAGTGGTTTTTTTAAAGTAGCTAGTGAATAAAATATAATTGTGCCAAAATGAGAACGTTCATTTTCTACAGGGAAAAAAATCTTTGAAAGTTAGTAAATGAGATATATTTCATGCACTGCAAGATTCATTCTGTGAACATTAAAACACTGCCCTTTTTGACTAATGCAAAGCAGTAGAATTTTAAAAACCTTCAATTTACAGAGTAAGTACAGGTACAGCATTTATTTTATAATTTCTTAATATAGTTCAGATACATACAAACATTCAAATACAACACAAAGAAACACATATACTTTCTCAAGAGACACAAAGAAAAGTTCAAAAATGTTCTGGCAAATTCAGTCATGTTCTTTTCTGCACAGGTATGAAAAAGTATTCCAATGGTTATCTCTGAAAAATCATTGTATAATATTTCTCCTGTACTCAACACACACACACACACATCAGAATACTTCCTTCCAAACAAAAGGCAATCTTGTTTTCTGATGAAAAGTCAGTTTCATTTTTTTAGCTTCTCTAGAAGTAGCAAATACTTAGGAGTTAATCCTTAATCGTATTTCTCTAATAAGGTGCCTCGTACTTCTCGGAATAAGAAAGCTGACTGAGCTGGAATTAGATAATTCTAATATCATGTCAATTTATAAAAATATCTTGCTTGAGGGTCGGAGGGTCAGAAAAGAACATAATATTTCTCATTTTCCTTATACCAGAACTAAGCTACACTTTCTAAAAAAGGTGAAAGAAAATAAAATGCAGAGATTAAATGCTCATTAAATGATACACCTATTTAATACTACTTGACACTCAACTTTCATCATAAGGCATCAGATTAGAACACTCCTCAAGAGTTCTGAAAAATACTTAACCAAAAAAATACACTATAGAAAATCCAGAGAAAGGCATGGATTTGTGAAAAAGATATGTTGAATTAGCCAGAATTCAGTTGTCAAGTTTTAAGGAATATCAAAATGAGAGCATGTATTCTCCACACACAAGCAATGAAGACACAAGCAACAATTTTGGGCACTTAGTGAAAGCTACCAAACTGGTTCCCAGTTGTTAGGCAATCTTCATCCTCCATATAAAACTGCCCAATCTGAACAAAAAGCCTCTTGTCTAGTATAAAACATTCCAATCTAAAGTGTACCTTGTTCTACAAGGAGGCACAATTACTTCTCAAAAGCAACAAAAAAAACCCACACCTCTTCTCTGCATTAATGTTGTTCTTTCCAATTAGAGGGAGGGGAAAACTAAACCATCATTTGATTTCTCTCTTTCTCAAAGAGGAAGCAAAGTACACCCAGTGAAGGTCATTTTTCATCTTCTCCTTTGATTTACCACACAATTAATCAAAACATGAGGTCTGATTTTAGTTCTGGGTTCCATATGGCCTTATTATTAAAACAGAACTAAAACATTAAATAGACTTACCATATTAAATTTTTACAATTACTGAATTTCACGAAGCAGAGCCATGTACTGTGCTTAATAAAGCACCAGCCAAACATCTGACCTCATTACAAATTCATTGAAGTGAATTCAATAGAAGAATTGGAGAAAGAAAGAAGGTAAATTTTCATTTAATTCAGGGAAAAGAATGTATTTCTGGTATTCTGTTATAAAACATGTTCTTAATTTATCTCAATTTGTTTACAAGTTTAAATGCTTATAATCTTCAATATTTTGGACAGGAAGATTTTATCAATTTTTTTTTTTTGCTTTTTTCCTTCCAAAAGTCAGGGTTTTTTACTAGCTTCCTACAAATTCAATCTGTAAAAAACTTAAGCTTGCAGGAAAAGGATGGTTGAATCTGTCTCTGAAGCAGGAAGCTGCATATGTTGCAATACAACTTTGGCGGTTAAATTCTTCATTGGCGACCAGCAGAGCACAATAAAGGGAATCTGAAGAGGGAGGGAAGCAGCTGCACATACTTCCAGGAAACAGGTAAGGAATGTGTGAATCTGAACACCAGATCAGTCAAAGTGTTGCTCACCTCTTTTGGAGAAATGAAAAAGCAAGGACAAAATCTTTTGTAAGCAACAATGGGTACTAAGCGCTTCTTAGCCATTTGGGTCACTGCATTTGTAACTTCTCAATAACCTTCTTTCCTCCACTTGATGTATAAAACATACCTGCCTAAACTAAATTTTTTCTTTGTTTTTATCTTGCTTCTTTTACAAGCAAAAAATGTGTTATTATTGCGCTTCTTGCTGCTCCCATGATCATCCACTAACATTCTAAAATAAAAAGGACACGGGCAGCTAAAATTTCAGTAAGACATTTCAGAAAACAACAAAGGGTAACACTTCAATGAACACCATTTCTTCTTCCTTTATATACATTTTCCTGAGACTTGTAAATTGTGTTGCTGAATATATGGAATATGGAATATGAATAAGGAAAAAAAACACTGATCCTAGATTTATGATCTATAGAGAGAAATTAAGATCAGTACCTATACAACCTACCTGTGAAAAGTAGGAGGCTTTATTGACTAAACATATTTAAAAAAAAAAATTAAAAAAAAATGCCAGAGCTGTTTATATAAACAAAAAACCTTTCTTTATAACAACCTCCAATATAACTTAGATACAAAAGAAGTTATTTCTGAACCTGTCCTTTATAGTAATTTTCTCCAGAAATCAGTATTGTTCAGAGATCTTTCCCAATACCTATAGCCTTGCAATCCCCCATATGAACTGAAAAAACCTCACAGGAACTCTGAACTCTCAAGTGCTTAACTTTGCACAGATGGGAGTATATCTGAAACAGAGCTGCATTTTATTGCAGAGCATCAGAAGCAAGTATCTATTTCTAGATTTCATCTTAAAATTCAAGACATATTTTTTAAAAAGGAAAAAAAAAAAAAAAAAAAGACCACCACAATAGTTATGGACTGTATATGGAGCCCTATGCTAACAGATACTGTAAAAGGTTTTGGATTTAATGAAGTTATCTGCATGGCTCAACTTCATCCATATTTTACAAAATTTTCCTGTTCTTCCAAGCATTATACTTTAAATTAGGTTGATACGTTTGCAACCTACTGAGAAATACTACTTGTTCAACAGCATTTTTTTCTTTAGGTTAACAATCCTTGACAACTAAGATCATAGCTAGTTTAAAAAACATTTTAAAAGCTGTATAATTTGCTTTCACAAGTCTTTCATCCAACCTTGACAAGGATGCTCTCACATGTATTGAGTGAATGGCTGCTGCACCTTTCAAGGCTGGTGAACCCAACACTACCCACTGCAGAAAATTGGCACTAGGACCACAACTAGGATTTGGTATGATAATTCCTGCAGTCAGCTATTTGAATTTCATACATCATTTGCATAAATCTCACCTAGCCTGTCCTCACTGTAAGCGAGCTGCTTAGACAAAGATTTTATGGACATTCCCAGTGACTTTTAGCAAAAACTATGCATACCTGCAGTGATCAAAGAACAAACCCAATTCTGAACATGCCTCCAGTTATGTTTGTAACTAAAAATAACAAGTGCAGCAGCAAAATACTTATTACACATAATAATACTATCAATGCGCCTAAGGTCTGACCCAAGTTTTTTTAATATACTTTAACATGTAAATATAGCACAAATTAAAAAATTTATTTGTATGAACATTTATCAGATAACAGGTGTGCTCCTACAAACAACTCATCACCTAGATTAAAAAATTTAGTTGTGTGAGTAAAACTACAAATCCTGCTCATGTGCTTTAGAAAACACTTTTGAGAAAGATCACCTATGACACCAAAGATTACCCTTCTAAATGAAACTCCAACCACTCAAACTCATAGTTGTTAACAAATTATATCCTATGTGTTGACAATTCAGAATTCTGCAACTGTATCTGTATAAACTTTTGGGCTACTATTCCATACTGGCACATCTTTCCTTTGATGACAAGGCTTCTGATTGAGACCTTTTATGGCAGGGACTATTTCCTTCAAATTTAGATGATATTCAAATTAAAACACGTTTTAAAGCATAAGTGAGGAAAACCAAAGAAATACATTTATTTTTGCAGAAACAGATGGAGAAAATGCAGAGTATTGTTATATTTCATGAAACTGCTGTCTACATAAGAAATGAAGCACTATTTATTATGTATTCATTTTGCCCATCTGCTAAGTTTATCATTAAGACAATTAATTCAGTTCATTTCCTTCCTTCCCCAGATATGCAGTGCAGTTATTGTTTTAGAACACAGCTACTGATACAACTAACTTTTTTCCTAATACTTTCTCATTAAATAGCTCTAGAGGCTTGCTTTCTCTCTTTTGTCTTCTACTCTTACCAACTTCCATACTTTCAGACTAACTCTCTCATATGCAACCCAAATTACTCTCTTTTTTGCTACACTTGCTTCTGGTCTTTCTATAAATCACATTTTTCCTTTTTGCATTTCCAGCTTCCACTTCAAAAGCCCATTTTTGTTCAGTGCTACAAAGGAGCAGCAAATTGGAGGAAGAACCTATTCTGCTATTAGATTTTTCCCTGTACTAATTGTGTTTGTGAGAGTATATGGGACAGATTAACTGAGGAGAGCACAAAATGGGGAAAATCCAATTTAAGATTTCATTGTCAAAGCCTCTTAATGACAAGCTGAATTCAGACTTAGATTCTCCAATAATAAATATTTAATATCTCTTTAATGATACAGAGGATCAGGTGAGAATGTGATTAAAGCATGCTTTGAACACACTGCCTCAGTGTAACAGCCCTTCTGTTCAACTCAGCTGCATTGTAACTTTTTTTAAAAACTGACATCATTTGAAACACTCATTGATAAACTCTTGGCATTTATGCCTTAACCAGAGTAGGAAAGAAAGAACAACTGAGCTCTCTCTTCATTGAGTTAAATTAATTGTAAAAAGAATAGCCCATTCCTGCTTTTCTACACATATATAACTACAGAACTTGGCATTCAATTTTCTTTTGACTAATTCCTACTATGTTAGCTAGACAACTAAGTACTCTGGACCAATTCCCACAGTCAAAAAGGAACACAAGTACTTCAAAGGAAGCTTCCTATCTACATGGCAAGTGGATAAAAGGAGAAGATTTTAAAAGTCTAAAAATCTGTAAGATTTATATGTTAATTTTTTTCCTACTTTGAAGTACTCCCCTTAAATGATTTCTCTACCATTGCTCACATTTCGATATGTTTGGCAATATGAACCAATAACAAACAAGATTATTTTTACTACGTGTGGCTACTTTAAGTAGCAAATACTCTAGAAAAACAGCAACAAAACCAGTCTAAAAATCGACACAAATATTTACAAGAGGCATTCTTTTAAACAAATGTTATTGCAAGCTCTAAATCTTATTACTTATATAATTTTTTGCTAAGAAAAAAAAGGTTAATACCTTTAACTAGCTTGCACTTCGATGTCTGGTCCTATACAGACCTGTGAAATACAAATTCTCCAAAAAACAGGAATAAAACCCCATAACTTTCTCCAAACAAGAAAAACCAGACACAAGGCTTATTTAGGCTTCAATATTACCTCCCTACTTTATATTGTCAATCTGCCCTTTTGCACAACTCAGAGCAACCTGCAGTTTATCTCTTGTATGAGCTCTACTAACCTGAGGGTGCTTCATGAGGTGAACGAGACAGTTTCCTCAGCAGTGAGCCTACTAAAGTCATAACAACAAAAGGAACCAACATTGTTTCTACCACAATATGCTACACTTCAGAACCTTTAAAGTGTGGTTACAAAAAGGTAATAGATTTTCAAAGACAACTCAGGTCAGTAAAAACCTGCTGATACAAAGAGAAATATTGTTTAACTTGAGCTAAAATTAAAATATATCAGTAAAGTGACACAGCAATTTAACAGCACTTACTCTCTAGCTTATTCACCTTCCACCAAACTGTTTCAGAAGTATAGAGTCTTTTCCACTGACAGTGGCCTTGGGAGTTTCTAAATTAACATCAGAGAAATCTCCTTTTCCCAATTGTTCTGTCAAATTATCTTATTCTGAAAAATTGCTTTCCAGTCATTCTTCAATTTTAAACTCCAGTATTAGATGTCAAACTATAGTCTAGTTATTCTATATAAACCTTATCTCCTCACTGCTGCCAGTTTTTCACAGCCTCAAGATCAAGACTTTTTCTTAAATTTTTTTATGGGTCATGCATTGGACACACAAATCCAAGTTGTTATCTAAGTTTACAGGTTGTCAGTGCAATCTGTGACTTGATTTCACTCCAATGCAAAATACTAGACCTTTTTACCTAATCATCCTCACTGGATTACTGTTATGGAGTTGAGAGGATGTAAATAATAAATAATAATGAATTGCACATGTCTCCTCCACAATGTGGAAACCCTCAGGCTCAGGCATAACAGTAAAGGCAAGAAGCAGGATTTTATCTTCTCTAAGACTTCAAGCGTAAGGAACTGGAACATTACTACACCTGCAATTGACATAGCCAAGATTCTAATTTTATTATTGCTGGGGTTAGAATGGCAACAATTTATTGGATTCACAAGCCTTCTCTAAAAATGTACTTTAAAATATTTTAAATTCTCTTTTAAAATTATTTTTAATGAAAGATGAAGGTAGAATGGTAACTGTAACATCATTTTCATCTGGATATTCATAGAGCATCACAAGAGTTATACAGAACTTAGATCACTATCAATTATT